>NC_136509.1:15000572-15035572 GCF_053919585.1 Euprymna scolopes | reverse complement strand
CTCGTTACAGAGTTCATTGCCAACAAGGAGGTGGCGGCATGATGTTTTGGGTGGGAATCATTAAGGATAAGTTGGTTGGACCATGCCAGGTGTCAAAGCAGTGTGTACACAGTCTTGTTAGATAATCATTTGTCGACATTGTCACCTCACTTTCAGATGATTTTTATACATGAGAATGCACCATCCCATTCTGCTAGGGGTAACTGCAGCTTTCCTTGAATCTATGGGATTTGTTGGGGAAACTCTCATGACCTTACTACCGTGTTCTCCAGACCTTAACCCCATTGAAAATCTCTGGTCAATATTAAAAAGAGGAGTTTATGAAGGAGGAGAGCAATTTACTTTAAAGGATGCCTTGTGGAGGAACATAGTTGATGTTGCTAGAGCCATAACGCCTTTAAAGATCAAACAATTGACTTCCTCGGTGGACAAAAGGTTGTTTTAAGTTATTTAAAAGAATGGTGGATATGTCGATAAATATCATAATTCATTTGAGGCTTATACCTAGGATATGCTTTTGTTTATTATTATTTGACAGAAAAATATAATTAAAAGTAACGTTCGCAAGATAAGACATTGTATTTTTGCTCTAAAACAACATTTTAAGAGACCTGCAATAAAGTGATGGACAACGGAAATTCCTCGATAAAGAATTAAATGTTATAACTTTGTGAATATCGCATGGATTTGAATAAAATTTTTGGAAATAACTAACCTTAAAACAGTTGTTTGATGATATAATTTTCATTTTTTTGTGACGTATATTTAGTAAAATACTGATATTTTACTAATCTGCAATAAAGCGATTGACACAATATATATATATATATTTTTGCAGGGTACAAAATTTTATTATGGCTATGTACAGACTAATTTTATACTTGTTCGGAAACATTTTAAGTTGTGAAATTAAAAAATAAAAATGAACATGCCAGCTGATCGGTTTCAAAGTTCGCTCAACAGAGCTAAAATCGAGCTTAATAATCACGTTTAAAAAAAAAAAGGGAGGGGCAATGAATTAGAGATGAAAAGAGGGAAAATAAATATATATATATATATATATATATATATAGAGAGAGAGAGAGAGAGAGAGAGAGAGAGACAGACAAGCGTTATTAAAAAGCATAGAATTTTTCTGTTCCACTATTTTCTTTTTTATCTTCTCTTATGGATCCAACCTAAACAACTAGGGCTGATTTTTCGAGTTCTCCGCATGTGACAGCTCTTCGCTGTTCTTCTAATCTCTCTTTGAGGGGGCGGCATGTTTCACCTTTGTAAAGTTTCCCATATTTACCAAAAGCCAACTTTTACAGGCAATACCTCAACTTTAATTCCCACCATCCACATGCTGTGAAGAAAGGTATAGTCCAATGCCTACAACATCGAGTGAGGACAATATGTAATAACAACACTATCAGAAAGACATAACCAGTCTAAGAACAACCCTTCACCGAAACAACTACCCAGAGAGCATGACATCAGCTCCAGAAAATCCAGATCAAACACCAAGAAACACCACCCAAAAACCCACTATGGTATGCACACCATACTCAAAGGGCCTATCTGAAAAAAAGGTTTTAAATATGCAAACGGTACGATATTAGGACAGTGTTTAAGAGTAACTCAACACCCCGAAAATACCTGATGCATGAAAAACTCATGACAAAAAACTGCATTTATGAGATTTCATGTAAATGTGGGAAACTTTACAAAGGTGAAACATGGCGTCCCCTCAAAGTGAGACTAGAAGAACACCGTAGAGCTGTCACACGCGGAGAAATCAAAAAATCAGCCCTAGCTGAATATGTGTGGAAGAAAGGGAGTAACCATTCCCCAATGTGGGATGATGTCAAAATATTGAATACAAAAGAAAGATGGAGGACCAGAAAACTTAAAGAGGCAGCACATATGAAAGAAAATAATAACAGCATTCGCCGTCCCAGCATAGAACTAAACTGCATTTAGACGCCCCTAATAACTCAACACTCCGAAAATACGTGATGCATGTAAAAACCCCCGACTGAAAAACTCATGACAAAAAATTGGATTTATGGGATTTCATGTAAATGTGGGGAACTTCCAGTAGCACTATGCTGGAAATTAGGAAGTATGTTCGCTGACTATAACCAATGTGTACAATAAAACTCAACATTCAGTAGAATTCTTTCAAACTTTGGCATCATCAAAAGAACAAGAATTGAAACTAAGAAAATTAACTTGTAATCTTCAAATGCTTGCATTTCCTTTTTCATCTGATTTTAATTCAGTCGAAGTTCTAAGAAATCAAGAGCCCCCCCCCTCTTTCCTGGGGCTAACACTTAATATCTATACAAGACAGATATTCAATTATTCCAGCAAAGTTTTCTTTTATGCTTCAACCACTGAGTTAGTAAAGAAGAACATAACTTTTCTCTCCCCAATTGACCAATTAAATATGTTATAGTATATCTTTCTTGTGGTATCTTAGTCTTACTGGATTCCAGGACAAAAATTCATCTGGCCTGGTGGAGTATCCAGTTTCATGCTATTACTTGAGGTAACATCACTTGGAGCAGATCCACCATCTATAAATATAAAAGCGAAAATGTATGTATGTTTGTATGTGTGTCCGCTAAAAACTTTAAAATTCACAAACTTGGTATCATATCGAAACTCCATCCTTCGCTCAAAAAATATTGAAGAATTGGCCAAAAACGTTCATTTTTTTTCACCCCGAAATCGACAATTTTCGACGGGGGTGGGGGGGAGGGGGTCAACAAAAACGGTCCTCTCGTGATGACAACCGGTTCTACGCATGCTTCAGATGACGTCATGACCTGATTTAGTTTAAATAGTTGAAAAACTGACTAAATTTCATGTACGTCGCGTTAGCTCAGTTGGTTAGCGCGTTGGTTCATTATCTAAATGTTTTGGGTTCGAATCGTGGTGTGAGATGTCTTTTTTTTTTTCGATTTTTTAAATTTAAATATTGAACCAGTGTTATTTAAGCCATCTTTCACGTAACGTTCGTTTTTCTGCTTTTTTTTTTTGGTTACTTCGCTTATCCAGCCCCGACCACACACCCAAAAACACCCAGGTGCCCACCGATCTTTTAAATTTATTTAAGCCATTTCTTTTTTGTTTTTTCGATTTTTACATTAAACATCGTTTGTTTGCCTGACGTTAGTTTTTTTTGTGTTTTTTTTTCAATGTTTTGATTACCCCCCCCCCCCCCGTTTAAGTTTTAACATTGTTTTCTTTTTTTACTTCGCTTATAACAAACAAACCTGGTCATTGACCTCATTTGCTGAATAGCTATTGCTCTACGACTTCCGTGTGTACACCTGTCAATTTGGTTCTTACTTAAATAAATTTAAATATCTTTCCGTAACTCATTCTGGCTGGCCAATTTTATTTTCAAACTTTGCCTCAGGGCTTCGGGTTCGATCCAACCAATTTTTACCCCCCACCGGTCTCTTTTTTATTTAACACCACACACACCTCCAAACATCCGGGCAACGCCGGGTACCCCTGCTAGTTTCTAATGAAAGCCATACTGAGTAGATCTTATTTGGGCCGCAAATTAATTAATTAAACAATTGCAAATCCCGAATTGATCCAACCCCAATTTTAGACACACACCAGTTCTCATAAAGCTTAATCCTGTAGTTTTTAAACTCAAGATTTTTAAGAAAAAAAAAACAAAACATGTGGGACTGACCCCCTCCCACTATCCCCACCAAGTAAAAAGTTTTACTAGAAAAATAAGGACATGTTTAAAAATTAACATTTACAGATAATTAAAAGTTTAATTTAGATCTGTAACAATGTCTTTTGGTCAAAGTTCTTTTTACAGACACAGAAAAAAAAAAACAATGGCTCACATAGTTTTAATAGTTATCATTATCATTTCCTAAAGTAAATTCAAACAAACTTTAATTCTTTCCAAGACTGAAAAAAAAAAAAAAAAAAAAAAAAAAATCGGTAAATTTGGAATAAGAGACACAACTCTGAACGATTTTACAAAATTAATTTTCACATGTAAATTTTATTTTTTTTATTTTTTTTTTATTAAAAAAATTTTTAAATAGTTATTTTTTTTATTTTTTATTAAAAAATTTTTTTAAATAGTTATTTTTTTTATTTTTTACTAGCGGGAGGGGGGGAGGAGGGGGGTACCCGGCATTGCCTGGGTGTTTAAAGGTGTGTGTCCTCGGGCGGGGGTGGGGGGTGCTAATCAAAACATAAGAATAAGCAAAGTAAATATTTTTAAATATGAAAACGTTAAAACTTATAAAAATTGAACAAAAACACCCAAAAAAACTAACGTAAGGCAAACGAATGATAAAAATGGGAAAAACAAAAAAAGAAAACGCGAATGCGATGGAAAAAGAAAACAGAAAAACGAACGTTAAAACTTTTTTAAAAAATGTGAAAAATAAAAACCCAAAAAACGCTGGCTTAAATAACCCTGTTTCAATATTAAAATTTAAAAACTCGAAAAAAAAAAAAAAAAAAAAAAAAGACATCTCCCACCACGATTCGAATCCAAAACCTTTAGATAATGAGGTTGCGCTCTAAGCAACTGAGCTAAGACGACGTCGACGAAATTGGATCGTTTTTTTTTTTTAATTTAAACTAAATCATATTCGAACATCATTTGCGCATGCGTAGAAGCGGACTTGTCATGAGAGGATGACTTTTGCTGACCCCTCCCTGTAGAAAACTGATGATTTTAGGGTGAAGAAATTAATGTTTTTGGCCAATTTTTCGATATTTGTCGAGCGAAGGTTGGAACTTTAAAATGATACCAATCTGGCAAAAATCTGTGACCCGTATCAAAAGTTTTTGCAAGACTTACAAACACACATACATACAAACATACATACATAAACACATTTTCGCTTTTATATATATATAGACTAGCGGGGAGTACCCGGCGTTGCCCGAGTGTTTGGAGGTGTGTGTGGTTGTTAATGAAAACCTAAGAATAATCGAAGTAAAAAAAGAAAAGAGAAAAACGAACGTTAAAACTTAAGCGGGGGGTACCCGGGCGGTGGAGGTGGGTAATCAAAACATCGGAAAAAAAACAAAAAAAAAACTAACATAAGGCAAACGATGTTAAATGTAAAAATAAAAAAAAACAAAAAAGAAAGCAGAAAAATGAACGTTAAAACTAAAGACAAAAAAAAAAAAAACACGTGTAAAATGGCTTAAATAAGCCTGTTTCGATATTAAAATTAAAAAAATCGGTGGCTTCCGAGTGTTTTTGGGTGTGTGTGCTCGGTCGGGGTGTTAATGAAAACCTAAGAATAAGCGAAAAAAAAAAAACCAGAAAAACGAACGTTACGTGAAAAACAGCTTAAATAACACTGGTTCAATATTAAAATTTAAAAAAATCGAAAAAAAAAAAAAAATCTCATACCACGATTCGAACCCAAAATGTTTAGATAATGAACCAACGCTCTAACCAACTGAGCTAACATGACGTACATGAAATTATGTCAGTTCTTCAACTATTTAAACTAAATCAGGCCATGACATCATCTGACGCATGCGTAGAACCGATCTCGTCGGGGGGTTAAAATAAAAAACAAATGTTTTGGTAGGTAAGTATGAGGATCGAACCGTCCGAACCGTTGAGGCAAAGTTGGAAATTAAAGTGTGAAAAAAAAAAAAAAAAAGAGTGTGACGTTAACCATTGTGCCACCGCAAGATGCTAACGGAAACACGTTTGAATTTATTTAACTTTACTTAGATTTTGCAGGTGCACGTTTTAATGACTTAATGAGGTCAAGTTTGACTGCGGGGTAGTATTTCATTTACTGCGGGAATGCCGTTTTTATTTTTATTTTACCGAAATGTTGGTGGGAGGGGTGGGAGACCAGCTCCCCTTGTCCAAATTGAATATCAATTGTTTGATATATGGAAAATATTTCCACATTGATCAAAGCTGATTGCTTTCGGACATTTCCGCCGATAGACGGAAAATACCGCCAGAATTAGTGTCGCTTTTATTATAGGAAAAAGACTAATCTACATGCGGTGAGCGACAAATGTTGAATATTTATCTTCCCAAAGTCGAGCAAATTAAATAGACAGGCGAGCTCCGTTGTTAAATCGGAGATATTACGATTTACATGTGATATAAAAAGTTTTTAAAAGTTGTTAGGCGACTGACCGCTTCTCTGAAAAAAGCCTTTTGTAGACATACAGAAAAAGCAAACACACATACATACATTTTCGCTTTTATATATATAGATTAAAATTTTTTTTAAATAGTTACAAAAAAAAAAAAAAAAATGTGATTAAGGATTAAATAAGAAAATAAGAACTTCTCTTAATCTTATAAAATTCTGAAGCGTTGAAACTAAAGTTTGCCTTTGAACTGACGAATGCCGTTAAATGTTTGTGCAAAGAAAAAAGAAGAGTTTTTCTTCAGCTTACAATGTTCTCAGCATACGCAAAAACGACAATCCTTTTTTTTTTTACCCGTTTCAACGTTTGTAGAAATTCCATATTTCTTTCTTCCCACTGATTTGCGAATTAACCGTACATTTAAACGCCTCTGAGTCAACAAAAAGAATGTTCTCGCAAATGAAAAAAAATACCGGCTTTTTAAGTGATCAAATTTGACCACGTCTTAATTTGCATATATCACCTTTTCATTTTCTATTTTGTGTTCGAGTGTTGGTGATTTTTGTTTTGCGTTCGAGTGTTGGTGATTTTTTACAATATGTACACATGCCACCCTTGGATGTTTGTTTCCATGACCATTGTCACAAATTCTAAAGAGAACAGAATAAAAAACAGTGTGATACTGTTAACTCCCTACCATGCAGCTGAGACTGCCGAGAAATGATAACCAAGGGAGATAACTGAGCAGGCGACAGTGAGGCCAGCAACGAATCTATTAAACTCCGAAGATAAGATGTTATCCTGATTGGTTGTCAGTTTCTAAGTAGTCATAATGCAAATGGGTTGAGAAGAAAGACAACTATAGTCAGTTCGGATAACCAGCTGAGAGTGACAGAGATAAAGAGTGAACATCTCGAATTTCCAGTCAAAAGTAGATATATTGAGGAGATGGTTAGAGGCAAATGAAGTAAATCTGAGAAGTGAGTTGAGGAATAGGGCTAGAGATGAAGTAGAGAAGCAGACAAGTTCGAACGTATCATATGATTTAAGTGTGAAATTCTGTATTCGAAAGACTTGAATTCAGATGTAGATGCTAAAGATAGGGAACTGTAAACACACACACGCACACATATGCCCGTTACTAACAAATCAAATGCAAAATGTATTTTTGTTGCTGTTGTATGCATCTGCATTGATTTTATTCTTGCATACAACTTGTTAACCAATGTTTAAAAAAAGTCCTAAGTAATCGCCAATATGAGAACTTGTGAATTCTTTTAAATCTCTAATTCACTGCCAAAGTTTGAAAAGTTGGGATCAAAACTCCTCAGTTGCTTCCAAGACATTGCTATGAAAATGAAGACATTACTCACCAATGTGTTCCACCATGAGTAGTCACAGACATTTGGTCATTGACCGCCATAAAAATGTACTGTTTTTCATGAAGCTTTAGAGGATCCAGAAAAATACAAACTTCCTCTGCTGCAAGATAAAATTTCAAATTTAGGTGAAAAGCAACAGAATTGTTTAAAACTTAAATTCATCAAAAATGCTAAATAAAATAAAAAACCAAATAGATTACCGCACTTTGTCAATTATCTTAATAGATTACATTGGCCAACAAAAAAAAAAAAAAAAAAAAGATGTTTCAACTGTTTTTACCTAATTTGAGGGCGCTGATTCCAGAAATGCTGTCACTTTTTTTCTATCAGGTTTAGTTTTACTGCTATGGTATACCCCCCCCTAGTAGGAAGCTGATAGCTATAATAAAAACAGGAAAATCAAAAAACAATGTTTTTATGTAACTTTAAGATACATATTCATAAAATCACACCAAAATATTCACAATCAAAACTTGAAGTTGAAAAAAATGCTAAACATAGACATTATCATCCATAAATTAACATTTTACTGATTTCCTAGAATGGGGCGGGGGGCTCCAGCGGCATCGCACTTGAAAAACCAACAGTAGTCTGCAAGCATGGTGGCATCCCAACAGCCTTGATAGCGAAATTCCATGTCGCTGATGTCTTAATGAAAGTGCTCGTCGCTCACATCTAGATTTTCTTTTTAAAAACAGCAGGATGGCTGTGCAAAAAATGTAACTTGATGCTCATATTTATACCCAGTTGATGGAGACTTATGAGCAATGTCTCAACAAACTCTTTGTAGTTGGGTGCCTTTATTTTACCCCCAAGAAGAATTTTACTACATTCGTAAATGCCATCCAGGTACTCAATTCTGTAGGATTCATAAAATTACAGAAATTTGCATTATTCATTCAATTTCAAATCTAGGGTACATCAAAAATTCCAGCTTTTAATTTCTCTACCGTTAGGCCTGGAAATTTCATGCAAATATATTTGAAACAGTCGCCATCTTTCTCAAGAGCCTTCACAAATTGTTTTATGATGCCAAGCTTCATGTGAAGAGGAGGAAACACAATTTTGGAACGCTCCACCATTGAGAGTGCGAGGAATCAGTTCACTGCACACAGGCCAATTGTTTTTTTTATTCAGTGCTTTGTCCCTACCCTGCTATCTCACAAACACAAGAAACAAGGAAATTTTGTGTAGCCACCTTGTAACTCGAGGAGAAACCCAACCATTTTCAAATCGACACATATGATCCATTGGTGCTGTCTGTAAATCTTTTCCGTAACAAATTTGATTCCATCATATTTTTCTTTGAGGGTCGTTGAATTAGAGAAACTGATCCATATAAGTTGTCATTGAAGAACACATTTTAAACTTCTTTTGAAACTGTCTATAAACAGACACCAATCTTGAGAATAATACTGTTCGACAATAAGCTGCCACAGCAGGCCGACTGTTGCAATATACCATGCCGTTTTCCTGATTGAAATATGGCAAGAATTCATTATGGCATTTTCTATAGAAGGTTATAAGAGCTCCAGGCTGAAGTAAGTTTTTTTTTTTTTCTTTGAGTCTTGAAGCTAAAAGTTCAGAAGATTGTTTGGAAAAGTTGAGATCTCTGGTCAGAAAAAAGCTGTGGTAATGAAGAATGAGGAAAACCAACATCTGAAACAGTGGCTTCACAACTGTTAGTGGCCAAAATAGAGGCTTGGTCTTCTTCAGAGCCAGGCAATTCTAATTTAAGCAAACCTTTAAACACTGGAACAGGAATTTCATTGCAGTGTGAAATTGGCCTAATTGCAAACTTGAGGTTTGGATAAAATAATGAATTCTTGTTCTTTCTGTTGATTCACTTCATTTTTGACTGTAGAGAAATAGCATCGAAATGGTTTTTTGGTTCATGCAAGACTAAAGCAGAGTGACTTTCTGTCCTTTTTTTTTATTCACTGTCAAATATGCTCAACACATTGCTTGCATACAATATGAGGTGCCATGTCTTATCTTCATTACCCAGCATAATTTTGAAGTAAGCAAGATAAGCACACTTCACAAATTCACTGAACCCTTTCCTGTTGGGATTGCAATGTATATTCCTGGTTCATATATCAAAACACATTTGGATTGTTTAAACAACGTCGCCCAGGAGATGATGTAACCAAGCTTAATTTTTGCTCCAAAAATCTGCAACGAAAGTAAAATAATGCAGCGTAATTATTTCCTGTCTGACTTAATGAATTCCTAACATTAAGAGAATAAACCTTGCTTTGACTCAGAAATCAACAAAAACATGCCACAATCGGTAGGCCTATTTACTACTCAGTGTCCACTTCTTACCAACTACATACCTCATTGTATAGCAAATTTGACTTTTACTTTAAGGTTTGTGATGTCATAATCAATAAACATACAAAAAAATAACAACCTACAATTGTAGTTATAAAGCTAGAATGTATATAGAAACACACCTAATGTACTGTTGTCACACAAACTTACGCTTCACAATCATATAAACTATTCTAAAAAAAAAAAAAAAAAATAATGACTCTGAAGGCGAGTACATAATCCACGGGTATATTTATTTATTTAAGGAGAAAAAGTAAAAACTGAAAGAGAAAAAAATGACGAGTACAAGAAAGTATAATACAATAACAACAAATAAGTGTATAAAAATAAAGGATTATTTGGATTCATCGAACTACTGTTCTCATCTTGAGTGTGACTTTCACATTTCGGTCAATGTAACCGCCAACCTTCTTCAGGTGTATCTTGTTGAACTCGGAAATGTTTCTGTCGAACTCCGGAATTTGGACTGAAATTTTGAGCAGGACCCTTTATTTACTTTACGGGTAATTCCGTCCAAGTTCCGGAGCTCAATAGAAACATTCCCGAATTTGACAAGATACATCTAATGAAGGTCGTAGGTTACATCGACCAAAACGTTGCGAAAATCACACTCAAGATGAGAACAGTAGTCCAATGAATCCAAATAATATGAATAACCAATCCTCATCTCAAAAATTCCGAAACGAAAAATGAAGAAGTTAAAGAAATCGATAAACTAAAATTGAAAAACTGAATAAGTTTGTAAAGAAATAGAACATGAAATGTTACGTTGCATGACAAAGTAAACAAACAGATTGTCTAGAAGAAGCAATGAGTAAAATATACCATTGATGCCGCGGGATGGGAGTGGATAAAGAATAGGCGTACTGTGTCACCAGTGGTTGCAAAAAGGAAGTAAAGACCAACCGGAAGAGAAAATTAAGAAGAAAGAAACTTTTTAGTTAAGAGTAACTTAAAGGGAGATATTAGGTTCAAATCAGGGAGGTAGAACACCTAATTTTAAGGTAAAAAATAGCAAATATCTTTACAACTTTATCTGATGAGAAAAAAATTAATGATTTTCGGAATCAGTACCCCCAAATTAGTCTAAATCAGCCTTGGGAACCAAAAAAAAAAAAAAAAAATGTGTTGATCAGTTTATTTCCGTCATCTTTTAAAATAATCCCATTTGATTGAGCAGGAAAATTCTCTTTGATCAATTACCAAACAATTTTGATGGGAAAGTCATTTGTCATCATTTTTTTTTTTTTAAGTTTTTCTATAAACAGGATGCATCTATACCTTAAAAAGAACCCTCTTTCACAAGTTCCGTCATAATTTAATTTGGAGATATTTAAAGTCATTATCAAGGTCACAAATGCTGGAAGTCACACTTTGGTTTTGCTCTTCATAGAGACTTGGTGCTTACCCTATATTGTAGCCAATGAAGTCCTACATCTTATATGACTGACTTGATTTTGATAAATTCAGTCGATCCAAATTTTGACAGAATTTCAACTTCTGATTCATCCAAATTTGTTATATGGACCAGATACTCTTCAACAACAGTATCCAGTATGCAAAACTTTAGCGTGATCAAATAGTTTTTAAATTATCAGCATTTTCCTAACATAACCTCTGTAATACTCTATGCAATATGGAGAAGTATATGATGACAACCTTCCGTCTAACAAGACAATGCCATTCTGAAGCATCTGGTGCACTGCAGCATCTGGTGTGACTATACAGCTTGAAGCTGGAATTGGCTATCAGGATACAGACCTGGGCGGGTAATAAAGAGACCTAGGTTTACCTAGTAAGCAGGATCTTCCTCTAGGTGTTCCAGACAAAGTCCGACGGAAAGGCAACCCAATACAGTCGGAGCACGCATAGCTGCAGGAATTGCCTGAAAATTGTTGCAGTGCATCACTATCCGTTTATCGGGACTGAAAACCAGATTTTTTGTCGGGGTTTACTTCCTTAGCCTTTGTTTTTCCCAAAGCATCCACAAGGCAGTGGAGCTATTTGCCCATAGCTGGTGAAAATTTGAAAATATTTCCAATTTTGACAAAAATAACGAGAGATCTCCATCGTAGTTATGGTTTTGTATCAAAATGAAAGTGAAATCCTTAAATGATTACTCTTAAAAAGAGTCGGGTCAAAAGAAACGCAAATTCCAGAAAAGTAAGACCCAGATAAGACATTGGCTCATCTTTACATTGCCAGGTCAAATGATTTGCAGTCTTCTGATTAACTTATGTCCTTCTTAAAAATGATAGCCATCATTCAAATCTAAAAGATAACTTCCGATGAGAGATCAATATACTTACTGTGATTTGCATCCTACAATCTCAACCCTATCCAGGCGAGCCAAATTTTCCCAAAATACAAAGCAAGGTCTCAGGTATAACTATAATTGCAAGCATTACCTTTTTTCTAGATCTGTTTTTTTTTTTTTTTTTCGGACAGCTAAACAGTTTAGACTACCCTACTATTTTATTATCCCTTGTTGAAAAAAGAGATGAACTCAGTTGATCAATTCTATAATTTGTGGATATCCATTTAGTAACAAAGTAATGAAACATTTTCTACTAAATTCAAGTCATCAATTTGTTATCTATTATCATCATACTAAATCCAAGTCAATAATGTTTGTTTTCCTAAGATTGTTTGCTTATGTTTTTCACTCCAGACAAGGCATAAAGCCACTTGATGCTAAGGAGTTAAAAAAAAAAAAAAAAAAACAGTCAACGATAAGTGCAGGATGGATAGATTCTAACTGAGAAAACAGCAATTCTTCCCTCTTTGTCAGAAATGTGCCTTCATTAAAGATGGATTTGGTAGGGACATCTCTAGAGAAGACCCTAAATTACCCTATATGTGCTTCCGGGTTGCACTTGCTCACACCACTGTATTTATATTTGTCCTTTATCGCCTCCACAACAGCGAAGTTACTATTTTTAAGAACATGTCTGAGAAAATTAACCACATCCTGTCTGCTCATCTTTCAGCTAACACTCACGTCTGTGGAGACTTCAATGCCCACAATGTAGAATGGTTAGTCCACTCAAACAAGACATGAGGGGAGAGGTTCTGTCACGATTTTTCAATTGCTTATGACCTTACTCAGTTTGTTCACAAACCCACCCATGTGCCCGACACTGCAAGTCTCCTAGACCTTTTTCTCACAACTTGACCACTCAGTTGTCTCAGTTAAGATAAAAATGAAATGTAATAAGTCTTCGGATGTACCTCTCCATCATACAGTATATCGATACTCTGTGGCTGACTGGGGTAGCTCGCATGCATTTATATCAGATTTACCACTGTGTTCCATGTTTAAAAAGAATATGTCCTCTATAGTATCAGATCTGACAGAATGGTTAATTCTAAGTTTGACCGTTTCATATCCTCCAAAAAATTCCAGCAAAAAACCTAATAGTCAGCTGTGGTTTTCTCCAGAATGAGCTGCTGCCATTTCGCACAGAAATCACTATTTCCATTGCTTCCAACGTAATAGATGTACTGAGACTTCAAGACTGCCAGCAACCACTGTAAAAGAGTAATAAAGAATGCAAGAGAGTTGTATGATCAGTCCGTCAAGTCCAAAGTAGCTGAGCAGCGGCCTGATTCTCACCAGTTTTGGCAAATAACAAACAGGGTTCTGAACAGATGCTCTATCCCAACGATCATCAATGGACCCGAGATAATCTCGTTAACATTGGACAAGGCCAAACTCTTTGCCAAGAACTTTGCAGCTAATTCTACCCGATGCGATCAAGGCTACCAACTCCCCGTATTTTCTCCAGTATCTGAAAACATGTTATGCGACATACAAATACCTGTGCGTGATGTTGCCGAGCTAATCAAAAACCTCGATTTCAGTAAAGCAACAGGTCCCAACAGCATTCCAATTATAGTGCTGAAAAAGCTTCAACCAGAAATAGCTCCCATAATTCCAAAGCTGTTTAATGTCTTAACACCAACACCCTGGAAAGCCTCATCAATAACAAATATCACCAGTATCCCCCAGATTTAAAAATTCAGATGATCAGTCATGTCTCTCTCAGTACAGATCAATAACTCGCTTGTAAATCATGAGTAAGTTGCTGAAATCTGTGTTAAATAGAGCAGTAGTCAACAACCTAAATAAAAATACCCTCCTCAGTGACATGCAATATGGTTCCCGTTCTGCTAGATCTACAGCAGATGTGCTAATGGTTATATCTCATAGGATTAGTGAATCTCTCAATGGAGGCTTCCTTTCTAGGGCAATTGCTCTTGACATATCAAAGGCCTTTGATCGGGTGTAGCATAAAGGTCTACTCCATAAAATCTCCAACTACGGTATAGATGGAAATGCCTTCCCAGTTATTAAATCATTTCTCTCTGATAGGTTCATAAGAGTAATGGTTGATGGGCAAGAATAAGAAGCTCACAGTATTAATGTTTGAGTCCCTTAGAGGGTCTATCCTAGGCCCAACTCTCTTCTTGATCTACATCAATGATCTCCCAAATCACATCCTTATATCATTCGTAGACATTTATGCTGACAACACTACCATCTATGGCAATACTTCAAAGGCCATAAACGACCAAGTTCTCTAATTCTCTCTCTTCTGATTTGGAGCACATTGTGCAATGAGGAAAAGGGTGGCTGGTTAATTTCAATTCATCTAAAACCAAGCTTCTATCTTTACATCATCGATGCTCTGACCCTCGTCTGGCAATTGAAATGAGTAGCTCTCGTCTTGGGGAGGCTCCATGTTTTGATAAACTTTTCGGTTTGACCTTTACTCCTGATATGAAATCCAACACGTACATCAAATTCGTTGCCAAGATCGCTGAAAAGAATGGTGGGATCATTCTTCCACTCACTAGATGTCTCACTGCTGATGCAATTCTGTACCTGTATAAGAGCCAAGTACGTTTAAGGATGGAGTACTGTTGCCACATCTGGGTGGGAGCTGCTAGAAGCACCTTATCTTGCCTTGACAGAGTTCAAAATAGACTTCATAGCCTAGTGAGGGATGCACTTTTCTCATCTCTACAACCTCTTTCTCACAGAAGAGACGTTGCAAGCCGGTCTCTGCTTTATCATTATTTTCATGGCAAGTGCTCATCTTAACTCCAATCTATGGTCCTCCTCTCATCAAACTTTTACGAAAAACTCATCTAGCTAAAACCACTATAAATAATTTATCCCACTCTTTATCTATACCTGTGCCAAAACCTAAACATAAATTCCATGAACAAAGCTTCTTTCTTAGAACTGCATGCCTATGGAACTCTTTCATTTCCCTGCTTTCCAGCTGACTACAATATGATTGTCTTCAAGTCCAACGTAAACAAGTTCTTGATAAATCATCCCCTTAAGTAATCCAATTTAGAAAATTTCCACTACCAACAATTACTATGATATTGTCCAATTGACTACTGTACACTTATTAGCTCTTATCATCAAGTGGCTTCCGAGCCTTGAAAAGTGGTAACTCCTTTGAGAAAAAAAAAAATAAATAAATAATAAAAATTTAAAAAAAAAATTTTTTTTTAAATTATCTTATATAATAGCGTGAAGAGACATTAACTTGTTAACTTCCTTAATTTTTCCCCACTTTGTTTTGACCCATTGGAACATTTTGTTCTACGCTTTTGTTTTATGTTTAATAAATTTTATTGCACAATAAAATAATTGATGTATATATAAATACATATGTATAATTTTGTTTTGTCCGGTCATTTATTTTTTGTTGAATTGTGCTCTGGGTTATTTCACAACGGAACTGATCAAAGAACCTTAGATTACCTTGCCATTTGAGGCATAACATTCCACAACCAGCATATTAGATTTTTTTTTTTTTTTACTATTCTTAACATGATGCGTAATCGGGAATATATTCCAAATTTGGCACTCTCAAGAGGTGTATCGTAACACTGTATATACTACAAAGAGGACAAAATAACAAATGTCTTCCCATAAGGATAATACAGATGCAAAGAAACTTATTTTTGTTATGCAAGAACATCACAGTTTATGAACCTTTTTGAATGGAATCATAAGAATAAATAAGTAATAGTAAGACCCAACAAGTACATCTCATGTCTTTTTTTTTTTTAAATAAACTATGGAGTCATATTTTTGAGCAGACATTCTAACCCCTCCAATGATATTGAGGCAATAAACCAGAATTTAAAAATCTGTTGTTCTTCTGTGAAATGTTGATAATCATTTGGATTATTTGGAATACTGATCTCATCTTGAAGGATATTTTCAGAACGTTTCAGTCCATGTAACCTGATCTTCAGGTGTTTCTTGATGAACTGCACGGAATTTCAAACGGAATCATGAGGTAGCACATTTTTGATCAGTCAGCCATAACCAGTAGTTTTAAGTAATTCATAATTGTATTCTGAATATCGTCCACACTGAGGATTGAACCTTTAAATTCCAGAAACTTGTCATTTACAACTGAATTTTGACTAATACTTTATCGCAAACAATTCTAGTATGAATTTTGGAAGCCTTAAAACTATTCTTGTTTTTAGATGAACAATCGCATGACTTATATCACTGATATAATTCAGAAACATATCAAATCAGTACGACCCCGAATTAATATCCAAATGTTTCAAATAAATTTTTATTTACATTCAAACTTTTGTTTTTAATCAAGACCAAAAAATAAAATAAAAAAATTTAAAAAAGAGGTCCCTGGACCTTCTTAATGAAAAAAATTAAAATGTGTGCTTATTAAAAAATACAAGAGGCAAATTTACGTGAAGAGAATTTGATTGCTTGAGTCACAGACGGACTGATATAACCAATCAAGTCGACGCTATGACTGAACTGCTCCTTTTCAAAATATCTACAAAAGAAACAAAATAAAAAAGCATTAATGAAATTTAATGACTTACTAAACTCCATGCTCAAAATAACAATTTTTTTTTTTTTTTTAATTTACTCATTCCAAACAGGGCATATTGTTACTGAAGCATAAAGAGCTACTATGATGCAATCATTTTTTCCAGCAATTTTGTTGGTCACTTATAGTCTCCAAAACTACTTGACAAAATTGTATCGAATTTTTTATGATGAAGCATCCTTTAGACACTGACTATATCATACAATAAAAAAATTATATGAATGCTAAAAAAAAATTTGGCTTCAATTTTGGCTTTTTTTTTTTTCTAATAATTTTACAAAAATATTTATTTAATAGTAATTATTAAAGAAAACGTTATAATTAATTTGTTTGGTCTTCAAATTTGTGTAGAATTTTTTGGGATTTTGGCTTTTCTTCACTATTTTATGAGATATATCTTTAATTCTATATATTATCAGTGAAAATGTTATGACTAAATATTCTTTCTTTGTTTGTTGTTTTTTTACAAAGGAATCACCACTTATCAAGGCCCAGAGGCCACTCGAGGATAAGAGTTAAAGAGTGTACATTGGTCAAAAGGATAATATCATAGTAACCGTTAGCAGTGTAAATTTGGTAAATTGGAAAATTGGATTGCTTAAGGAGAACAGCTCATCAAGAATTTGTTTACATTGGACTTGAAAACGGCCATATTGTAGTCAACTGGAAAGCAGGTAAACAGAAGACATTTCCACAGGTGTGCAGTTCTAAGAAAGAAGCTCTGTTCATGGAATCTACGTTTATCTACAGATAAAGAGTGATAATAATAGTAAATAAAGATTTATTATTATGGAGCCAATTCTCTATTGATTATTATATTGTACCCAATGTATAGAAGTGATTTAATGGTTAAAAAAAATACATATTACTTGGGTATCGTCAGCCAGAATCGAAACCAAAACATGTAGCTTGCCTCTTAATCCTTAACTGAACAAAGGTTCACGAATCAGTGAAATGAATGAATTGTTTGATTTTCTCACAATGTTAAGCTATAAATTTTGTTTTATCTATATATATAAAAGCGAAAATGTATGTATGTATGTATGTATGTGTGTTCGCTTTTTCTGTATGTCTACAAAAGGCTTTTTTCAGAGAAGCGGTCGGTCGGTTCACAACTTTTTATATCACATATAAATCGTAATATCTCACAGTTAACAATGAAGCTCACCTGTCTATTTAATTTGCTCGATTTCGGGAAGATAAATATTCAACATTTGTTGCTCGCCGCATGTGGGTTAGTCTTTTTCCTATAACATCTTGGGGAAATAAAAATAAAAAAAAGCATTCCGCAGTAAATGAAATAATATCCCGCCGTCAAACTTGACCTCATTAACTCATTAAAACGGGCACCTGCCAAATCGAAGTAATTAACTAAATTCAAATGTGTTTCTGTTATCTCGCGGTGGGGCAATGGTTAACGCCGCATGTTTTTTTTTTTTTTTTCACACTTTAATTTACAACTTTGCCTCAAGGGTTCGGGTTCGATCCTTATACTTACTTTTTTTTTTTTTTTTTTTTAAAAACCCACCCCCGGAGTTTCCACACACACACACCTCCAAACACCCGGGCAACACCGGGTACCCCTCGCTAGTTAAATGATAAAACGAAATTGATTCTTTGGACTAATTTATAAACTGTACCTGATTGAAGCAGTTTGGACTTCAAACGTTTTATTGCCTTTATTTTTTTTAATTTTTAGATAATTCTTCCAATGATTTTACATAAAAACAGTAATAACTATTAAAGAAAACGTTATAATCAAATACTTTTAAACTGTTGAGGGTAAGAGCACAGTATACGTGACACAACCCTTCATTAAACAAAACCTCCATTTGCAGGTTTCTTTCAGAGAAAACCAGTATTTAGTATCAAAAGCTAAACACATCAACTTTCTCCATTATTCATTGAAGGTCAAATATTAATTTGAACTACCATCTTATCTAATGTGGGAGTTCAAATTATGTTATTAACTTGTATAGATATGATATAAAAGACATTGTTAAAAGGTGGTTGAATTTTTTTTGGTTTTAAAAGTAACAAATAATTGGGAATTAACTATACATTACACTTATAAAGAGTAATTATTTCAAAGTAAATTCTTAATTAAATATTTGTTCCTAACTTTTCTAAAAACATTGTCTCATTTTGATTTCAATTTCCGCATTGGCTTCTTATTCTTATTCTTATAAAATTTAATTCAAATGGTGTGTACATAAAATGTCGGTTTATTTGATTTGCAACAAAAATTAACAATAAATGGAAAATAACAATGAGGCTAAAGTTGTTTGGCGGACTGAGGGGCTCAATAAGCATATCAGATTTTGTCTCACAATTTTTTAAAGCTTACTCTAAATTAATTAATCACCTGAATATCGCATTCACTTTATGGGCCTATCTTATTTTAAATGTGCTGTTTTAACGTTAATTTTATATTTAAAAAATGGGATGTAAGCTGGAGAGAGAAATTACAAACAACCAAAAAAGAAACAAATAAAATGAGATAAAAGCCCTCTAAACCTATTCTAAGTGTAGCCTGCTCACTATTTTCAGTAATCCAACTTACAAGATTTCCACCACGATTACTACAATATTGTTCCATTGACTACCGTACACTCATTAACCCTTATCCTTGAATGGCCTACGAGCCTTGATAAATGGTGACTCCTTTGAAAAAGAAAAACAAAACAAAAAGAACTATTCTCTTAATTCAAAGATATGCCATTTGCCGCCACATCAATCGAGTACCATATGACGTAACTTTCCCAAGCTGAAAGCGAAGCTAGAATTTGGGACCCCGTTGCACTACAAACACCAAGAATGAAAGCAGTTTCAAAAACAAGTAAATACAAAATGGAGATATAGCAGAGATGAAGAATTTTCTAGAACATATAAAGAAGGATAAGCTTAGTGATATTACAGTAAGAGGGGATTTATAAGGAAGAAGAAAATGACGCGTTGCACATGTTGAAACGTAAAGTTTGTTAGATAAAAGAAAATAACACTAAAAAAAATTTTTTTTTTTAAAATACAGGGTGAAACAATAAATTTGTTGCCCTAAAGAAAAAAAAACTACAGCTTTATTTTAAAACTTATTGAAAAAAATCAATTCAAGTAACTTGATTATGTAGTAGAGCTGACATCTATTCAATGTAGCCGCCTTCAGCCACAATCATTGCCTAGATACAAGTCCCGAACTGAGAGCATGCCTTTTCCACAAGCGTTGGCAGGAGCTTGGCAAATACTCAGCAGACGACGGCAATCAGGCTGGCTTTGGTGTTGTGGGAGGTCATGTTGGTGATGTTCTCAATATATGACCAAACGAAGTAGTCCAGCAGGTTCAGGTCGGAGAAGAGGAGGGACAGTGTGAGAAGGATACAAAGTCATAGCACTCCTTCTGGAGCCAAGCCTGGGTCTCTTTGGACTTGTGAACCAACGCAGAGTCCTGCTGCTGCACCCAGGGTCTGCCAGCGGTCACCTGATTGCACCAGGGGATCACCACACTCTTCAGCACATCCAGGTACACTTAGGTGTCGAAGTTTATTCACCTTGATCTCCATTCCAAATCACTGATCAGTCGGAGTGAGAAAGATCAATAATCACTGTTTAATTATATCTTGTCAATCAAGTGTGATCTCATAGAACTGTTTCTCTCTCTCTCTCTCGGCATGTCTTATGCTTTGGCTAACAAGCCCAATGGTCAGTGGAATCAGACAAATTCAGCCTTCACTGACCATTAGCTTTGTAAGCCAAACACAAATGTAACATACACACCACTAGTGGTGCTGAATGGTTATCAATGAAAATGCTATTTCAAACATAAGCATGACAGGTTTGTGGAAAAATCATGTCGTTTATATGCTTGAACACATTGAAATAATTTTAACGATTTAGTGAAGGTCAAATATTTGGTTTTATCTTTTGACAATGAATTGGATGGGGGTCACTTTGGAATGTGAGAAAATCCAACAGGTTTTTCGTTTATTTTATTCGTTTCTTTGTTAAAACAAAAAAAATATTTCTTCCTTTGAATTTCAATAATATAACTTCCTTCCAGATCACTGAACAAATTTATGATCAACTTCATGCAGACATTTTGTTTAGCTGGCAAAAAATGTTTTTTTATCATGAAGCTTATTGGATTAAAAGAAATTCTTTAGAGTACTATTGATTAAATGCCAATATTCTGTATTATAAGATTATTTTTTTGTTTTAAATTATTTTTTCAATTTTAATGGGTATGGATTGAGGCGATAGGCAATTTGTTATGTAAAGTTAATGTAAAATTACTCCCTTGTTTAGATATGAGATTCGTTCCAAAAGTTAAGTCTCCTATTTTTTTTTTATTTCTCCTGAATAGATCAAAGACGATTGCAAATTGCATTGTTAAAGTTACTGAACTCTTACATTCATGACATCAAAGCTTCATCTCTCTGTTGCAGCTATTGAGGGTGTGAGTGCAAGAAAGCAACCCTGTCATGAACGAGCATCAGAAGCAGACATGTATCATTGGATTCCACCATGCAGAAAAATTGAACTGATCCACGTTCACCAGCGTCTGCTGAATGTGTACAAAGTTTTTTTTTTTTTTTTTTTACAAAGACATCACCACTTATCAAGGCGCAGAGGCGACTCGAGGATAAGGGTTAAAAAGTGTACCGTAGACAATTGGACAATAAAGTAATCGTTAATAATGGAAATTTGGTAAATTTGTTAACTTATATGTAATGGCTTATCAAAAACTTGTTTACGTTAGACTTGAAGGCAACCATATTATAGTCAGCTGGAAAGCAGGAAAACGGAAGACAATTCCACAGGCGTGCAGTTCTAAGAAGCTTTGTTCATAGAATCTACGTTTAGGTTTAGGCACAGATAACAAGTGGGGGGAATTATTGATACTGTTTTCTGCTAGACGAGTGTTTCTTGTGAAAGTTTGGCGAGGGGGGGCATAGATTAAAGCTCAGTCAAGTACTTGGCATGAAAATAACGATAAAGCAGAAACAAACTTGCAACATCTTTTCAGTGAGAAAGAGGTTGCAGGGAAGAGAAAAGGACATCCCCTGCAAGGCTACGAAGTCTATTTTGAACTCTATCAAGTCAGGATAAGTCCTTTCTAGCAGCTCCTGCTCAGATGTGGCAACAGTACTCCATCCTTGGATGTACCTGGCTCTTATATAGATAGAAAATTGCATCAGCAGTGAGATATCTACTGGATCGATAGAAGGATCCCACCATTTTTCCAGCGGCCTAAGCAATGGATTTAATGTATGTATTCCATTTCAGATCAGGAGTAAAGATCAAGCCCAGAAGCGTGTCAAAACATGAGGCCTCCCGAAGACGAGAGCCATTCATTTCAATTGATGCCAGATGGAGATCAGAGCATTGATGATGTAAAGATAAAAGCTTGGTTTTAGATGCATTAAAAGTAACAAACCACCTCTTTCTCCATTGTACCACTTGATCAAGATTAGAGGAGAAAGAATCGAAAAGAACTTGGTCGTTTACTGTCTTAGATGTGCTACCATAGATAGTAGTGTTATCAGCATAAATGTCTACGAATGATGTAAGGATGTGATTTGGAAGATCATTAATGTAGATCAGGAAGAGAGTTGGGCCCAGGATGGACCCCTAAGGGACTCCAGCATTAATACTGTGAGCTTCTGATTTCTGCTCATCAACCACTACTCTTATGTATCTATCAGAAAGAAATGATTTAATAATTGAGAAGACATTTTCAGCTATATCGTAGCTGGAGATTTTGTGAAGTAAACCTTTATGCCATACCCTATCAAAGGCCTTTGATATGTCAAGAACAATTGTCCTAGAAAGGTAGCCTCCATCGAGAGATTTGCTAATCCTATGAAATATAACTATAAGCACATCTGCTGTAGATCTAGCAGAACGGAAACCATATCGCGCGTCACTAAGACGGTTATTCTTGCTGAGATAGTTGATTACTTCTCTTTTTAACAGATTCCAACAACTTACTCATGGCACACAGGAGACTTATTGGCCTGTACTGAGAGGGAGATGAGCAATCACCTGAATTCTTAAATACAGGACATACTGATGAGATTTTCCAGGATGATCAGAAGCACTTCACCTTAAGACAACATTTAAACAGTTTTGTAAGTATGAGCGCAAGTTCTGGTTGAAGTTTTTTTGAGTACTATAATTGAAATACCGTCAGGGCCAGTTGCTTTACTGGAATCAAAGTTTTTGATTAGCTTGGCAACATCACATACAGATATTTGTATATCACAATGTCAGCAGTTAGATGGGTTCGTTGATTTCAGGGTGCGACAGAGATGTGACAGTGTGCTCTAGACTTTTGAAGCATGAAGGCTCTTGTTCATCACTGGCAAAAGTGCATCGAGAATAGTGGTGACTATGTAGAAAAAGAAATTCTGGAACACAAAAAGTCGCTTGTTTTAATAGCACCACTCCTGTCTTTGTAGCGCTTCATATGACAAAGCACAAAATGCTCATGTACAGCTATCATTCATTGCTGGCAAAAATGCTTTAAGAATGTTGGCGACCAGCCTTTGAGATTTGAAAAAAAAAAAAAAAAAATCACTCTACCGCCGGTCGAGTGTGAAGAAAAATTTACTCGCTCCAAAATATTTTTGCTGTCGGATTTTATATCTTTGTTTCAGTCAATAATAGTAAATAATTTTACAACAATTCAAGAAATTACGTATGTATAATCTAACAAGAAAATATTTGTTTAACTCTTGTAAATCAACTATTTTATTACAACAAACATTTCAGTAAATATTTAACAAGACATTAAAATACAACACCAGTTTCTTTATATAGCATCATTCATATTATTCTTCCATAGAAATAAGAATCATTTCTTTGGATGCTTGACGGAACGATACGTTTTTTTCCTCTTTCAAATGTTCGTCTTTACTTTTGTAAGCATGAAGTGTATGTAGTTGTAGTGTCGAAGAATTTTTTTTCCAAATGAACTTCAAAATTAGAGAGCTAAATGAAGGCGACATTTTGACTACACGCTGAATGTGTAAATTTGACCTCTTGTTAACCTTTAGCGTGACCACTCTTTTTTTCAATACGATATTCCAAAGTCTCTCAGCCAGAGATGAAAGAATTCACAAATGATGAAACATAGGTCATTCTAAGTCACCGCATATTTGAGGGTCGTAAAATAAGTTCCCCCCCCCCGTTTCTTTATTTAAAGAAATTTTATCGACTGGTGGGCGAGTGATTTACGACTTTTAGTCGCCCCAAGAAATTTTCAATCTACTGTGGCGACCGGTCATGTAAAGTCTCAAAGGCTGATGGCGACTATGTAGAAAAATAAATTCTGGAGCATAAATGATCGCTCGTTTCAATGGTATCATTCTCATCTTTTTAGTTTTTCAACGTTTTAGTTTTTAAGTTAAAAAAAAATAGGAGGCATTACTTTTGGAACAACCCTCGTATTTGTCCAAGAAATTCATCACCACCTTTTTTTTTTTTTTTACTATTAAAGGAAGAACTCTCTCTCCTCTTAAGCATCAGACAAATCGTCCGTTAAACCATCATTCGCACCCATCGTTGCTCATAAAACAGTTTGAGTGATTCTTTCAACCTTATACAAAGAACATATTTTCAACCCATGAAAAGTCAAAATCAGAATAGAAACATTACTTTTTGTTGTGAACGTTTCGAAATTGAATAGCAATCGGCTTGTTAACATTATGTGGTAATGGTGCAGAGAGACAGGAATAAGTTCGCATGTGCTCGCTGTCAGGAAACGGTGACATGCAAACAGAACCATTTGTAAACAAGGCAAGGGTGATTATGCATATTTGGGTGCTGTTTGGAGTCCAAAATTTCAGAATAAAAAAGACTTTTTTTCTGTTTGAGAAACTTTTGTTTTGAACGCATCATCATTTACATATGTTCTGTTGTTGTTGTGTGTTCTAAAAGAACACACATTCTAATGGTGATGAATTCGAGGGTTGTTCCCAAATAATTTCTGTAACTAAAATAGGAATTAATTACCTAAATATATCTTTCAGTCATGTTAATTATAAATATACCTTGCTTTTTTCTTTTCACTAGAAGGCCACTCGGCATTGACAGATCGTAAAATACACTGATATACGATATTTTCATTTATGAATATTTCGGGGGGGTTTTTTGTTTTACAAAAGAATCACCACTTATCAAGGCCCAGAGACCACTCGAGGATAAGAGTTAAGAGTGTACAGTTGTCAATTGGACAATCTAGTAACCGTTAGTAATGGAAATTCAGTAAATTTGTTAACTTAAGTGGAACGGCTCATCAAGAATTTGTTTACATTGGACTTGAAAATGGCCATATTGTAGTCAGCTGGAAAGCAGGTAAACAGAAGAGAGTTCCACAGGCATGCACTTCTAAGAAAGAAGCTTTGTTCATGGAATTTAATTTTTAGGTTTAGGTACAGATAAAGGGTGATAATAGTAAATAAAGATTTATTATTATGGAGCCAATTCTCTATTGATTATTATATTGTACCCAATGTATAGAAGTGATTTAATGGTTAAAAAAAAAATACATATTACTTGGGTATCGTCAGCCAGAATCGAAACCAAAACATGTAGCTTGCCTCTTAATCCTTAACTGAACAAAGGTTCACGAATCAGTCAAATGAATGAATTGTTTGATTTTCTCACAATGTTAAGCTATAAATTGTGTTTCATTGTTAAAAGATAAAACGAAATTGATTCTTTGGACTAATTCATAAACTTTAGCTGATTTAAGGCTTATCGGATCATGAAACTTATTGGATTAAAAGAAATTCTTCCGAATACTTTAGATTAAATGCCAATATTTTGTATTTCTTTTTTGTTTTGAATTATTCATTCAATTTTTAATAAGGGGGGGGGGGCATTTTCTTGAATTTCTTTGGCTTTCAATAACAAAAGGTTGTCCACTGTAAGTCACTGAACCGATTTGTGATCAATGTACATACTTTGTGTAGCTTAAACTTTTGGCAAAATATCATCATATGAAATTAGTCATTTTTTTTTTTAATATTCAGATTACTCGTGTAATTATTCTCACCTGTTATTTTCACAAATAAATGGTACTTTTTAGAAATAGGTATCCAAAAACAAATTTCAATACAAATTATTAATCCTCATCTCAAAATTCTGTAAATATTTATGATGAACTAGCAAACATACCTGGCGTTGACATGAATAAAAAAATAGTAAAGTTAAATAAAAAATGAAAAAAAATTGTGTGTATAAGATCTTTCTTTTTAAACCTCTCTCTGACACAACTGGTTCAATATATTATAATATCTCTATTTATATAAAGTTAAGTATGTGTATATGTTTATATATTTGTATACACAAGATTCATGCAAGGAAGTGATAAAATGAACTCGAGATAAAGAGGGATAAATAAAGATAGCTCCAGAGATAAGTTAGTATGAAAGTCAATTTCTTAAAACCATCCAACATATGCCAGTATGTAAAACGGATGTTAAACCAAATATGATGATGCTGTTTTGCAAGTACTATGATAGAATGTGCTCCAATGAACTTCCTGCTGTATTCCCCATAAATACATCCAACCAACCTAACAATCAGCTAAATCCCATCTATTCACCATGGAATTGTTCAGATGCTAGGGAGCTTTCTACTTTAATAGTTTATTTTCCTTGGCCTTTGGAATTCCCTCCCTGCTCTATGACTGAAAGGACATTCAGATATTTAAATGTAATGTGAACAAACATCTTGATGCCCAACTTCTCACTTAGGATACCCCTTATGAATTTAACTTGTAATTCATGATAGTATGTAATGTCTCAGTGACAATGTGTTTTGTTTGGGATGAATTTAAGCACAAAAACAAAAAAAAAAAAACACATGCCCATAAATGCGTCAGATATAAAAACAGAAAAACAGCAGAAGAAAAACCAAAAAAAATTCTTGGAAATATCGGAGTGAAAATTGTAGAAATGGAGATTGGCCTGACTCTTTTCCTGATCTTCCAAATCACATCCTTACATCATTTGTAGACATTTATGCTGATGACACTACTATCTATGGTAGCACATCTAAGTCAGTAAACAACCAAGTTCTCTCCGATTCTCTCTCCTCTGATCTTGAGCACGTGGTACAATGGGGAAAGGAGTGGTTGGTTACTTTTAATGCATCTAAAACCAAGCTTCTCTCTTTACATCATCAACGTTCTGATCCACATCTGGCATTAATTGAAATGAATGGCTCTCGTCTTGTTTTGACAAACTTCTGGGCTTGACCTTTACTCCTGATCTGAAATGGAACACGTACATCAAATTTGTTGCCAAGGCTGCTGGAAAAATGGTGGGATCCTTCTATCGATCCAGTAGATATCTCACTGCTGATGCTATTCTCTATCTATATAAGAGCCAGGTATGTCCAAGGATGGAATACTGTTGCCACATTTGGGCAGGAGCTGCTAGAAAGGACTTGTCCTGCCTTGTAGGAGATATCTTTTTCTCTTCCCTGCAACCTCTATCTCACAGAAGAGATGTTGCGAGTTTGTCTCTGCAGTATCGTTATTTTCATGGAAAGTGTTCGACTGAGCTTCAGTCTATGGTCCCCCCTCACCAAACTTTCACAAGAAACACTATCAATTCCCCCACTCTTTATCTGTGCCTAAACCTAAACGTAGATTCCATGAACACAGCTTCTTTCTTAGAACTGCACGCCTGTGGAATTGTCTTCAGTTTTCCTGCTTTCCAGCTGACTACAATATGGTTGTCTTCAAGTCTAACGTAAACAAGTTCTTGATGAACCTTCCCACTTGTTAACAAATTTACCGAATTTCCATTACTAACGATTACTATATTGTCCAATTTCTACTGTACATACTTTAACTCTTATCCTCGAGTTGCCTCTTGGCCTTGATAAGTGGTGATGCTTATGTAAAAAAAAAAAAAAACATTTCATATGCCATTGTCACTTTGTGTTTCGGATCAAGGAACTGGCTCAAAGTCAAAAGAATACGAGAAATACAAAGCTGAATGGTTATTATCGGGTTGAAAGCAAATTCAAGAAGTTTTAATTTTCTTGGCTCATAATGATGGCAAAGTTAGGCAAGTTTTTAACAGATGGGGAGGGGGATCCAGCTTCCCAAAAAGGGACACTTGAGATGGGGAATAAGCAAAAAAAAAAAAAAAAAAAAAAAAAAAGAAAAATTGTCGATTTGGATTTCTCCTTCAGACTGAAAACAGAACAGATACTACACTTTGAATTATTTATTTTCAGAAATTTTGTTTAAATTACATTTAAAACAAATTGGGCACAAGGCCATCAAAAGTGTGGGAAAAATGAGTGTCATTAATCATCCTTTATCTAAAATGATAAAAGTGTAAAAATTTCTCTTATCCAGTATCATCTCAGTCACCATAATACCACATTTATTCTAGGGAGCCATCCTACTTAAGATATCGTCAGATTTATTTGAGATTGTTATTTTTATTCATAAATATGTACAGATATTCATTGAAATAAAAGAAAAAACCAAAAACCAGTTTGTAAGACCCTCTTAAATAATAGACTGTCCATTGCTTTGTTCAGAACCAAAAACAAGCAGGTCAATGTCTAAATGGGAGTGCGATCTATGTGGAAGAAAAAAGAAAATAAGGATGGGGTTTAGAGAATGGGTATTGTCCTTCCAAGATAAATGCAGAGTGAGCATCATGGATGATTTCTATTACAGGGAAGGGGAGGAGGTAGCTCATTTACTTGACTAGCTTACTTGAAGAGCTGAGGTCCAACAGGACGGGGAACTGCATGTGCCAAGGAATACGTACTCACATTTGACTCCTTTTCATACATACAAGCTTGTAGTCACCTTTAAAACACACACACACACACACACACAGAATGTAATCTTTTTCTATCACATCTGATCTGGATCTTCAGCTGGTGCTTAAAGAAAGCAATCAGATCCTGATCAGCAATGTTCATATCACCATTCATGCTATGACCTGGATCGCAAGAAACAGCATCCATACCTTCCCATGATGGCCAAATGTTGTTGATTACGTTGGATATGTTTATTGTCGATGCTCGGAATAAATGAGCCATTATTTTGTTGATATACTCTTAGTACCATCAGAATTTACAGCATTAAAATGATCAGCATGATCAGTGGAGACACTCTGGTGATTGTTCCATTCCAAAACTGTGTTGTATGGCATAGAGATATAATACATTTCGGATTAATCGACAGGTCGGAGAGAATTCAGATTGTTGAGATGACTCGTCTCAGGTGTCCAACTCCATTTGAAGCAGACCTTTTCTTCCTCCTCCGACCACATGAACCACTTAACAAACAGATCGCCAGCTACTGCCCTCACTAATCCCCTGTGGAGTTACATTCTAGAACATAGAGAAAGGTCACTAGACTAGGGAAACATTTTGAGTGCAGCTCGGCACTCTGCAGTTCACCTCTCGTCCTACAATGGCCTTGACTGAATGATTGAGAATGAGGTCGGGAAAGGCAATGTCAATATGGGAATTCTATGCAGATTTCTCTTAGGAAATCCAGTCTCTCGACATATTGATGACACATCAAGTCGGACATCTCCAAGTCTCCCTTACATAAACACTGAATAGACCTGTCTGTGAACCAAATACCTCTTCCCATCCCAAGAAATTGAGAAAAGAAAGTGCCAGAGGACCTTTAAGTGGTTCACAGGAAGAGGATGTACAGCCAGTCAATAAAGAATAAGAGAAAAGACAAGTGGTTTTTGCCTCATCTTTGCCCTTTAACAGGAGTTTCCTTCAAAGCCAAGTGTTACTCTATGCTTTGACCTTCCCCCCCCCCCAAACAATGCACAATGCCACTTTGAAGTAGAGGGCTACTACGAGGGACATAAGTTGCAAGGATACTATGTAGGGAGTTGAGCAGCAAGATGTCTATTCACATTACTCTTGAATTTCTGCGTGTCAGTACCGGTGAGGAAGCAGGAACCCGGAAGGGAATTCTAAATTCTAACAGTTCTGGGGAAGAAACTAATTGAGTAGAAGGCTTTCTTACATCTAGGGATTTCTATGTAGGGGTCGGATTTTGCTGCTTGTCGGGGGTATTTACGTTGAGTAGGTACAAGGACTTGTAGTTCGGAGCATCCACCATTAAAATACTCATAAAACATTACGTCGATGGGACAGAGATTGAAGCTTAAATGACAGTTCAATACCTATCAGGCTGGCGATTCTCTTTTGAAACCCGTTGAAGAGTGAGAGATTAGTAGCAGATGCACCAGCCCAAATGTAACAACAATACTCCATACCTGGGCGAACGGTAGAGAGAGCCTATCTCTTCTGACCTTTGGTTGTACCTCAAACCAATTCCTCTGGAGCTGGAGGCCCGGTCTGAATCACACCATGAGGATTCAAATCAGGCTGATTGATTTGCTGGCTCTGTTATTGTTTCGTAACATGTGCGCGTTTCCTGTTACCCTCTTAATGTCTTGGAAGACACAAAGACACTGATGTCATCGGCAAAGTATGAAAATGCTCACAAATAAATTCCACTAAGACTGAATTTACCTCCCCACTCTTTAGCTTACGAAACAGCAGCTCCAACACAAAAGATGTAGAATAGAGGTGAATTGTACCAAATAAGAGATAACAAAAAATTGCAAACGCCTTCCATTTATGAGAACGATACAAAATAGAAATCCATTTACAAAAGTTCAGTTTAAAGCCGGCAGTCTCTGAAACAGATGCCAAAAAGTGTTGATTGACAGATACTACACTTTGATCCTATTACTGAAATTGCTTTAGGAGTGAGAGCTGTTATTTATTGGCTGTCGACTTTAGCAAGATGTGACACAAGGTAAAAAAAAGTGAGGAAGAAATCAGCCCCCCCCCCAACACACACACATAAGAGGCAGCATTCTGGTTAGAAAAAAAAAAAAAAATAGTTGAGAACAGACCCATCAGACTGACCCAGTACGAGTTCCCTCAAAGCATCAGCAATAAACCTACTTCTACTCTTGAAGGAGGAGATAATGCTTGGAAGGATGCACTTTCTAAGGCCTTAAAGTAGTGTCCTTTTTTTTTCCTCGCATCTAAGCATCATTAGTTCAGTTTTCGGTACATATATGTTCATAATAGCAAGGTAAAAGGTTAAAGTAGAGTGTTCCTATTCAATTGCCGGAATGGCAAAGTTAAACACGTTTGTTTTTAATATGGAAAAAATCCAGATACTTAAAAAAAAAAAAAAAAAAAAAAAAAAAAGAAACACTTTAAAAAATGAAAATTGCCTCAGTTTAGGAGGATTTTTTTCGCCTCTGACAAAACAGAACAAATACAATTTTAATTATTTGTTCACAAATAAATTTATATAATTCATCTACAAATCCGGTACAAGGCCATTAAAACGTGGAGATGTTGATGCTCATCCTCTATCTTTTCTACTTTTGATTAACCCATTTTCAATCATTTGTCCAAACAATTCTTCTCTAATTCTTTCAGCATTTGTCTATCACTTTCACTTCAGCAGTCGCCAAAATACCACATTTACTCTATGAGCTACCCTACTTAAAATATGCTCAATAGTTTAAATAACTGAATATTCTTTCTTGACGATTCCGCTGGGATAAAATATGGACGCTTCAGTGTAACTTACCATAGATATATTTTCATACATACATATACTAGCAGGGGGCCCCAGTCCTGCCCGGTTGTAAAATATGCTTAAATATATTATAATTCATACAGCTTTCGTATATATTGTTACAGAGTCAATTCTTTAATAAATATTATATTGTACCTAATATATAATACTGATTTAAAAAGATTAAAAAAATGACTTGGGTGCCATCAGCAAGAATCAAAATGAAAACATTTAGCATTTCAACTACGTTCCCTACCATATGAGCTAATCCGACAGATAGAATAGATACTTTATAATGAAACCACTTCAAGTTTTGATTGAATTTGTGCATGCATAAAACTAATAGAAATATGTCAGTAAGTTGAAAAGAACAAAGTGTAGTATCTGTCAACATATATCTGCATACGTTATTCATCCATCCAAACAAAGATTTTACTCGTTATAAACCATCCTTGGTGTATGATGACTATTTCCTGTTAATTTCGATGTTATGTGACCAGTAGTTTAAAAGTTTATTGGTGTTAAATATTTTTACACACATACATACATTTACTTTTTTTTTATATATATATACATAGGCATCACCATACATCAAGGCCCAAAGACTACTCGAGGATAAGGGAGTAAGAGTGTACAGTTGTCAATTGGACAATATAGTAATTGTTAGTAATGGAAACTGGTTTACATTGGACTTGAAAACGGCCATATTGTAGTCAGCTGGAAAGCAGGAAAACTGAAGACAATTCCACAGGCGTGCAGTTCTAAGAAAGAAGCTTTGTTCATGGAATCTATGTTTAGGTTTAGGCACAGATAAAGAGTGGGGGGAATTATTGATAGCGTTTCCAGCTAGACAAGTGTTTCTTGTGAATTTGGCGAGGGGGAACCATAGATTGAAGCTCAGTCGAGCACTTGCCATGAAAATAACAATAAAGCAGAGGCAAACTCGTAACATTTCTTCTGTGAGATGGAAGAGAAAAGGACATCCCCTACGAGGCTACAAAGTCGATTTTGAACTCTATCAAGGCAGGACAATTTTTTACTAGCCGCTCCTGCCCAGATGTGGCAACAGTACTCCATCCTTGGACGTACTTGGCTCTTATATAGTTAGAGAATTGCATCAGCAGTGAGATATCTACTGGATCGATAGAAGGATCCCACCATTTTTCCAGCAGCCTTAGCAACAGATTTGTTGTACGTGTTCCATTTCAGATCAGGAGTAAAGGTCAAGCCCAAAAGCTTGCCAAAACAAGACGAGAGCCATTCATTTCAATTAATGCCAGATGTGGATCAGAATGTTGATGATGTAAAGAGAGAAGCTTGGTTTTAGATGCATTAAAAGTAACCAGCCACTCCTTTCTCCATTGTACCACGTGCTCAAGATCAGAGGAGAGAGAATCGGAGAGAACTTGGTCGTTTACGGTCTTAAATGTGCTACCATACATAGTAGTGTCATCAGCATAAATGTCTACAAATGATGTACGGATGTGATTTGGAAAATCATTAATGTAGACCAGGAAGAGAGTTGGGCCCAAAATGGACCCGAGAGACTCCAGCATTAATACTGTGAGCTTCTGATTTTTGCCCATCAACTACTACTCTTATGAACCTATCAGAAAGAAATGATTTCATAATTGAGAAGACATTTCCAGCTATACCATAGCTGAAGATCTTGTGAAGTAGACGTTTATGCTATACCCTATCAAAGGCCTTCGATATGTTAAGAGCAATTGCCCTAGAAAGATTGCCTCAGATTTATTTATATAGATAAGAAAAAAAATACATGAAATATCATGAAATGAAGTGCCATAGAAACTGAAAATAAAATAAAAACAGGAAAAAAAAAAAATCGAGAGATTTGACCAGTTTCGTTGGATAAACATCTGAAGACGTTCATTGATCCGAATGAAACACGTCAAATCTTTCATTTGATTTTTATTTTTGTATATATATATATATATATATATATATACACACACACACACTAGCAAAAGTACCCGTCGTTGACTGGGTTCAAAAACAGCCTACAGAAAATGGACTCTGATTTATGAAAGTAGGATAGGTTATGAAAAGGAAAGGTTGTAAAGAGATAGCTTCGAACTTGGGGGTATCAAAACCAAAGCAAAATATGATGAAAGTAAAAATAAAATAGATAAACCCCATAATTTATTATACCATACCTGTTCACACTGAAACACTTATCATCACAATATTCTGTGGATCTATATTAAAAAACTTTGTTAAACTTTGTCACATATTTACATTCTATGGAGGTCATGTGTGAACGAACACCCCATAATTTTATCATACCATATTTCTTCAAACTGAAACATAATTATCAAAGTATACTTACGCAGATAGATATGAAAAGTCTTTATTAAAGTTTGTGCCTATTTCCAATCTATGGAGGCCAGGCGCGAATGCAGACCCCACAATTTTATTATACCATCCCTATTTAAGTTAAAACATACTTATCAAAGTATTCTTATGTACATCTATATCAAAAACACTTGTAAACGTTTTTTTTTTAATTTTTTAATTTTTTATTTCCATACTTTGTGGACCAGGCGCGAACGCAGACCCCACAATTTTAATGAACCACCATTCTGCCAGATCAAACATACCCATTCCTGTGTCTCGATACATCTTCTATTATTATATGTAATCAGTTTTTTAAAATAGTCAACCATATAGGAGCCTATTCGTGACCAAACACACACACATACACACACAGACATTCAGCTTTATATTATATTTATAGTTTCATTCAATAATTACAAGAAACCTTCTCTACCACCAAAAGCAATGGCCAACGACTCTTTATCTGAGAGTACATCTTTCAAGCTCCTTGGCCTAACGTTCACAGGAAACAAAAGTTGGAACAATTACATCGAGGGCATTGCCAGGGCCGCTGCAAGGAAGGTGGGCTCTCTCTACCGTGCTAGAAAACTACTAACACCCGAAAGTATCCTGTACCTCTATAAGGCCACCATTCGCCCATGTATGGAGCATTGCTGTCACATTTGGGCTGGTGCATCGGCTACTAGTCTCTCGCTCCTTGACAAGGTTCAAAAGAGTCGCAAATCTGATAGGCCCTAAACTGGCATCTAAGCTTCAGCCTCTGTCCCATCGACGAAACATTGCATCCCTCTGCCTGTTCTACAAGTATTTTAATGGTGAATGCTCTGATGAACTGCAAGTACTTGTGCCCCCACGACGTGAACACCCTCGACAGACCCGAGAAGCTGCAAAATCCCACCCCCACACTGTAGAGATCCCTAGATGTAAAAGATCTTTCTACTCCAGTAGTTTCTTCCCCAGAACCGCTAGACTCTGGAATTCCATTCCAGGTCACTGCTTCCCCAACTGTACTGACATGCAGAAGTTCAAGTGCAACGTGAACCAACATCTTGCTGCCCAAATCCCTACATAGTACCCCAGTAGTTGTTTCCCCTGATAGTAACCCCCTACACCAAAGTGGCAATGTGCCTTGTTTGGGGTGAAAATGTAATAAAAAAAAAAAAATAATAAAAAAAATATATATATATATTTTTTTATTTTTTTTATTACATTTTTATTACATTTAGGAGCCTATTCGTGACCAGACACACACAGACATTCAGCTTTATATATATATATTCCACTCAT
>NC_136509.1:14638072-14995572 GCF_053919585.1 Euprymna scolopes | reverse complement strand
TGACCTTTACTCCTGATCTGAAATGGAACACGTACATCAAGTCTGTTGCCAAGGTCGCTGGAAAGATGGTGGGATCCTTCTACCGCTCCAGAAGATATCTCACTACTGATGCAATTCTCTATCTATATAAAAGCCAAATATGTCCAAGGATGGAGTACTGCTGCGATATTTGGGCAGGAGCTGCTAAAAACAGCCTATCCTGCCTTGACAGAGTACAAAATAGACTTTGTGGCTTAATGGGGGATGCCCTTTTCTCTACCTTGCAACCTCACTCCCACAGAAGAGACGTTGCGAGCCTTTCCTTGTTTTATCGTTATTTCCATGCCAAGTGCTCGTCTTAACTCCAATCTCTGGTCCCCCCTCACCAATCTTTCACGAAAAACACCAGTCTAGCTGAATCCACTGTGAAAAATTTCCCCCACTCTTTATCTGTGCCTAAATCAAAACGTGGATTCCATGAACAAAGCTTCTTTCTTAGAACTGCACACCTGTGGAACTCTGTTCCGTCTGCCTGCTTCCCACCTGACTACAACTTGGATGTCTTCAAGTCCAACGTTAACAAATTCCTAATGAACCGCCCCCTTAAGTAAACACTCCATCAAATCTCCACACTAACGTACTGTACTTGCAATAACCCTTATCCTGAGTGGCTTCCAGGCCTTGTTAAGTGGTGAACACTGTAAAAAAAAAGAAAAAAAACATTGCAGACGAACAACACACGGACTCTACTAACTTTTCTTCAATTACTATCAAGCCGAGAAAAAAAATGTATAAAATTCTGAGGATGGCGTCTATCGCCAAAATATTAATTTTAAACAAATAAAAATATTTTTTTATTTTTATAATATTAAGTTGTAATTTGGCTTATATACATATTTTTATTTCAAAATGATTCATATTTGGGGCAAAGACTAAATTTTTCTTGAAATCGAAATCGGGAAGACGAATTGTGATTTTAGACATCCTCAACATTATCTGGAGGATGATAGAAAAAAAAATCAGAATAAAAATGAAAGATGCAGGAAACTAAAACTCAATAACTATTAACTAGAAAACTATAAACTGAATTACTAGGTGTGTCAGAATTTTGGGGAATTTTTGACACCCTTAACACAAAACTGCAAATAAAACATACAAAACTTGTAATTTCTCTTTTTAAAGTGGTTTGTTTAATTTCTTTATGGAATATACTTCCAAAATAAACAATTAAAATTTTTTGAAAAATAATAGAAGTATTATTTTTTATTTAAAAAAAAAAAAAAAAAAAAAAACAGCATTTACAAAGTGCCTGCGCATACTCATGCAGCCATTTTTCTATGTAATAAAATGAATTGAATTTTACGAGTTAAATTTTTTTCAATTTTTTCAATTTAAAAATCCATCAAAATTTTTCTATTGGTTCAATTTTTACAATATTTGCAGGTTTAATGTGAAATTTTATGCTCTTTTCAATAAATCGAATATAATATTCTAGACAAACGTGTTTTTTTTTTTAAATTCACCCCCCCTCCTATTTTGAAATGTCTATTAAAATGAAAATAATTTTCTCACCTCAGATTTATACATCACAAATTGAAGATAAAAGATCAATAAATAAAATAATCTAAATTAAAACAAAAAAGAATAGTTTTGTGCAAATTTACCTGTAAAGTCAAAAGTTTAAAACCTTATTTAAAAAAAAAAAAAAAAAAAAAAAAAAAAAACACATTGATTTTTTTAAGTGGAACCTCACAATTTTTAAATTTTGTCCTGAAAAGATTGAATACCTACAACAATTTTTTCTGCTTCATTCAATTTTTTTTTTTTTTTTTTTTAGATTTAAAATTAAAAAAAAAATCACTCCATAAAGAATAAATAAAATATATTAAATCAAAAACTCATGTATTTCTTTAAGAGAATAAAAAAAAAATGGAAAATTGGTCGAGTGGAATTTTTTTAAACAGCAAAAACTGATAATTGAAATGTGATAATTTTTCAAGTACGATGGCCCATATTGACTAACTTTTGTTTACAGCAAACACATGCCAGAAATAGAAAGGGGAGATTAATTCTGGCGCTTATAGGCCACCGTAGTTCTCAACTCGAAGAAAGAGAAACATTGTGACCATCTGGTATTTTTGAATCCTTGTTTAAAAAATTATTTTATTCAAAAAGTACATGGAATATAAAATATAAATATGGATAAATTCTTAGCAATGAAGAATGGAAGCACCCATTGATTAGTATTTTTTATAGGTAAGTGATTTTTTGGAATTGATATATATTATATTCGAAGTAAGTTAAAATTTGTTGATTTTCTTGAAATCTTTTTTAAAGAAAACCGATTTAAAAAAACAAATATTGCATATTTTGCTATTAAACCTGTTATTGTTTTAAAATTTGATCTTTGCTCGTTTTATTGAAAAAAAATTAATGTTTAAATTACATTTTCCAAGTAGTTATAAGCTTCGAAAGATAGTAAGTCTAATTATTCAAGTTTTTATCACGCATTTTTAATGGCAATTTCTGACACTGCTACTGAATTACCATTCATAATCAGCTAGCCTCTTTTTCGATTTCTTTAAAGATGGTGATTATATTTTTCAGGGTGAGTTTTCATTTTAACGTTTCATGTTTACGATGAAACCTGCTATAACTTTTTTTTTTACTAGCAGGGGAAGCACCCGGCTTTGCCCGAGCGTAAAATCCATTACATACGATATTTAAATTTGTCCAGATTTCGTATATATTACTATGGAGTCATGATTTCAAAAGTTTAAAAAACAATATATATATATATATTTGGGTGCCATTAGCTAGAATCGAAACCAAAAACAAAACTGTAGCATTCAAAGCTGGTGACGTTACCACTGTACCAACATGACACACATATGAACTGATTAAAAATAAAGATTTGCAAAATGTAAAAGGAATTTTTCAATTTTGACCCCTTAAGAACTATTTTAAACGGCTAAAGACCCATAAAAGAACAGTCTGTAAAAAATGCAATCATTTAAGTCCAAGGATGGAATACTGCTGCCATATCTGGGGAGGAGCTGCTAAAAACAGCCTAGCCTGCCTTGACAGAGTACAAAATAGACTTCGTGGCTTAGTGGGGGATGCCCTTTTCTCTACCCTGCAACTTCTCTCCCACAGAAGAGACATTGCGAGCCTATTCTTGTTTTATCGTTATTTCCATGGCAGGTGCTCGTCTGAACTCCAATCTCTGCCCCCCCTCGCCAATCTTTCACGAAAAACACCCGTCTAGCTGAATCCACTGTGAAAAATTTCCCCCACTCTTTATCTGTGCCTAAATCAAAACGTGGATTCCATGAACAAAGCTTCTTTCTTAGAACTGCACACCTGTGGAACTCTGTTCCGTCTGCCTGCTTCCCACCTGACTACAACTTGGATGCCTTCAAGTCCAACGTTAACAAATTCCTAATGAACCGCCCCCTTGAGTAAACGCTTCATCAAATCTCCACACTAACATACTGTACTTGCAATAACCCTTATCCCTGAGTAGCTTCCGGGCCTTGATAAGTGGTGACCACCGTGTAAAAAAAATTAAAAAATAATAAAAAAGAAAAAAAGAAAAAAAAAAAGGCCCCTAGCGTCACTCTGCGACTTTTAGTTTCGGAGGAGATAGAATTTAGTTTGAAAATATGGAGACAGACATATAACCTTTTATATATTAGATTTGTGCTAAAACTTTGTCGTTTCAGAGTAATGCCGAAACCAGCTTTACTGACTTAAAAAGGATTTAAGCAATTTCTTCGGTCTAGAAAGATTTCTCTTCTACCTAAAGACAGAACAGATAAGTGGAATTTACTTTTAACTTTTTGTTTTCAAGTTGCCACTCGGACTTAGGGTTCATTGTGGTTTTTAAAATGATTTTTAGCATTTTACATTGTTTGAGCAGGAACATTCACTAGATATGCTAATTGTTAAAAACCGTTAAAAGTCAATTTCGCCGAACAGATACTATACTTTGTGATAAACCTAAATCTATTGTTGATAGGTTTGTTTTCTTTAGATAATCGTGTTCCTGATCTAGAATGTATAAAAATTAGTAATAATAATAATTTTATTGTATCATTTTATTCTATTTTTAAACTTAGACAAATCTAAAAATCGATCCCTCCTCTTTTCTTCCCAAATAAATCAGTTCGATTGTACTTGAACCGTTAAGATATAAAACTAAACGTAAATTCCATAAGCAATTTTTCCCCCTATAGAAATGCCCGTCCAAGAAACGATAATATGGGACTGCTTCCCAGCTGACTATAGCATGGCCGTTTTTAAGTCTAACGTGAACAAGTTTTTGTTGAACTGGCCTCTTAAGCAAAAAAAAAAAAAAAAAAAAAAAAAATTAACATATATTTATATATATATTTTATAGTATATTTTGTTTATTAAACTGTTAGGTGAAAGAATAAAATAGTTACAAAACACTGCCCCTCATGTTGAGAATGGCTTTCTAAATAATAGCGTTATTTCAGCACGCTGCATAAACACCACTATTTTATTTAAAACAAATTTTTCCAAGCATTTTCAGAATTTTAATCGAAGACGTCAAACAAGAAACAATTTTTACACAAAGGAGATACATATTGACCCAAATGTTTCCGATTACAATTTACGGAACAGACCGAAAATAGCCGAGCCGTTACCAAACAATCATTTAGTATGAACATTAAAAGAACTTTTTAATTTTTCTCTTAAGCCCAGGCTAGGGTTAATTATCCATCCACCTCTTACTTACCTCTCTCTCTCACCACGAGAGGGATGTGTCACAAGGTCGGAATGTGTAAAAATTAGTCTGTGCTTTAAAAGAGGGAACACTTCGACCCTGCAAAAACATGCCCGATGAGGACGCCTCAAGCAACAAACGATAAATTTGCTGCTCCACCCAAAAGCCGAGAGGCAAGGCCTGGGAAAGTGAACCTCCTAGGACTACACAGAACACTTTGCATCAGTCCGACAACAAAAAGGCCATCAAATTAGCTCAGTTTCTGTTGGACTGATTGTCGAGGTTCCAACCTCGATAAATGTTAACTGCAAAGTTAAAATAAATGTTCCTATTTACTTGCCTCACCATGAGAGCAGACACAAGGTCGGTTTTTAATGTGGGGAAATGCAGCTCCCAACAAAGGAGCACTCTAGATAGGAACAAAAATAAGAATTGTCTCAGTCATGAAGGATTTCTCATACATTGCCAGAGGACAAACAAAAAGGTGGAGTGTAGTATCAGAACATATACTACACTTTCTTCAAAAGGAAATAAATGTTACCAAAGACAAAGTGGGAGGTGACGGTGGTACTGGTACAGTGGTTAACGACACAGACTGACGACCTGGGCGTCCCAAGTTCGAATCTAATTCGTTCCTCAAAAATCACTTTCATTTAGGATGTTGGCAACCTTCACGTGGTCCCTCTCATAAGTAAGAAATAATTCTGATTATAAAAATATCGGAGAAAAATTATGCCAACAATAGAATCTTTGGATTCATACAATATGATGATAACCAAAGGCAAGATAAGTTAGTTTTTTTGTTTTTTTTTATAATTTTCTTTCTTTGAAGATTGTAGTACTGGGGCAGCCCAACCAGCTGCCAACATTTCCCTGCTTTTTATTGATACCAGCCGAGAGCTCTTTTTAGTATCCTCATTGTTCCCTTAAGTGCAATTGTTTGGATCTTTTTTGCACTTGGTTCACCAGGAATATTAGTTAGGTAGGACTTCAGGTTCTTCTTCATAAGCCCTGTGGCACCTATAATAACTGGTATGATTCATATCTCCCTATGTTTCCTATCTGAAACAGTTTTTTTGTGCTTGAACATATTTTAAACCGTTTTATTTACTCTGAAACAGTGTTTCAGAAACACAAGTAGTGCCAGAACAAGAAAAATGTCCAACATTAGGTGTTCATCCGGGGGGGGGGGGTCTCGATAATCGCTCAAAAATCGAAAATTAAATGAACTATTGTTAGAAACCTAGTGTTTTAAACTAACTAAACGCTATAAAATAAGTCAAAATACAAAATATATTTTGGTAGATAGAAGAATAACTTGCCTTTGGTAACAGTTACTTGTTATATATTTGTTTTTTGGGGGTTTTTGGGGTTGTTTTTTTTTTTACATTTTTTAGTTTTGTTGTCTATACTAATTGATGTCCTTCAAATCAGTAAGTGAATCAACTTAATTTCTGTATCAACTTTTATTTTTGTTATATTGTTTTTGGCTTTAAATAACTGTTACCGAAACCACATGTATTGTACAGAATTTGAATTAAATTTATTTTTAAACTAACTTTAAGCTAAGTTTCAAGTTCAGTTCAACAAAAAATCGGTTTGGTTCAAATTCTGTAGAAGGCTCACCATTAAATTTTGTGGGGTTTGTTTTACAATCCACACAGATTCGAAAAGTAAAAAAAAAAAAAAAAAAAAAAAAATCAATCAAATAAATGTTACCAAAGACAAGTATTGGTTTGCGTTTTTACTTAATGCAAAATGTTTATTCGACTCGCAAAACAAGCAATATCAATTGGTACGCGACCACAAGAAAAAGAAAAAAAAAATGGACGTATAACAAATACATTGTGGCCATTTTTCTTCCTGGTCGCGTACCGGTTAACATTGTTTTTCGAGCCGAATAAACATTTTATATTAAGTAAAAATAACTAAAAACGGGTTTGTTTTACTGTAGTGTACACAGATTCGAAAAAGTTGTCAAAACAAATATAGAACAAATAAATGTTATCAAAGGCAAGATAAGTTACTTTTTTACCCAACTGGATATGTTTTTAGTGTTTATATTTAATGTAACATGTTTATTCAGCTCGAAAAACATACAGTGTTTACCGATGTATTGGAAAATTCAAAATGACGGCCGACTCTCTCGGAGACGGTAAGTTTGGGAAAAGGAGTTATAAATAAAAAAAAAAGTCAAAATACTGTTAACAACTCGCCGAATATATGTCAGCCTATGTCACGGTAACATTAAGCGAGTTTCTAACAGTATTTTGTCTGGTTTTTTATTTATAACTCATTTTCCCAAACTTACCGCCTCAAAGAGAGAGTCGGCTGCCATTTTGAATTTTCCAATACATCGGTAAACACTATGTTTTTCGAGCTGAATAAACATGTTACATTAAATATAAACACTAAAAACGTCCAGTTAGGTAGAAAAGTAACTTATCTTGTTGCCTTTGATAACATTTATTTGTTATATATTTGTTTTGTGACAATTTTTCGTATCTATGTGCACAGTAAAACAAACCCCTAAAAACTTACCCGGCCAGCCAGGTATAAGAGTAACTAATCTTGTCTTTGGTAATATTTGTAATTTTTTTTATTCATTCGTATGCTTAATATCGTCTGTCATATTTTTTCGGAGTTTGTATTACTGTACACAGATTCGAAAAAGTTGTCAAAAAACAAATATATAACAAATAAATGTTATCAAAGGCAAGATAAGTTACTTTTCTACCAAACTGGATATAATTCACGTGTTTTTATTCAATTTAACATGTTTATTCAGCTTGAAAAACATGCAGTGTTTACCGATGTATTGGAAAATTCAAAATGGCGGCCGACTCTCTCTTAAACACGGTAAGTTCGGGAAAAGGTGTTATAAATAATAAACTAGACAAAATACTATTAGAAATTCGCTCAATATATATTACCGTGACATAGGTTGACATATATTCGGTGTTTTTTTAATAGTATTTTGTCTAGTTTATTATTTATAATACCTTTTCCCGAACTTACCGTGTTTAAGAGAGAGTCGGCCGCCATTTTGAATTTTCCAATACATCGGTAAACACTGCATGTTTTTCGAGCTGAATAAATATGTTACATTGAATAAAAACACAAAAAATATATCCAGTTTGGTAGAAAAGTAACTTATCTTGCCTTTGATAACATTTATTTGTTATATATTTGTTTTTTGACAACTTTTTCGAATCTATGTGTACAGTAATACAAACCCTTTTTTCGCAGCTTTCAAACTGTAAACTGCTTCGGCCATTTATTTACAGGTTTTTTCTGTAAATTGCAATCGGGAACAATCAGATCAATATGGGTTCCCAGCAATATCCTAAAATCTTATTTTTCTATTTACAACGTAGGGGGGGGGGCAAAGAGTAAAATTTTACTGAATATTCCTCATGTCGTCTGGTAAGAAAATGGTAAGAAAAATACGCAGGTATTTTATTTAAAAAAAAAAAAAAAAAAGCTCAAAAAGCTACTTTTTTTTCTATTTTCACTAAAACTTTAGAATATTACGTATCTGATAAATTCGTCGTTACATGAAATTAGAATTGTAGGTGTTCGTGCACTTACTGATCCGCGCTATTTTTTAAATCGTATTTCCAAGTTTAATTAAAGTTTTATATGTTTTTTTATTCAATTGTAAGGTTAAAGTATATAATAGGCACAAAACACCCTCCCCATTAAAATAATAACGTTATTATTTCAGCACGGATCAATAAGTGCACTAGTACCGAATTGTATTTACAATTTGGAGTTGTTAACTGAAGAAGTCGCACATGTTTACTCGAAACGTTTTGTTTTCAATATCGACACAGGACGAACAACTTTCACAGCAACGAAAGAAAACATCGCTATAATATAAATGAAAAGAAAGGAAGAGAAATACTCACTCGAATGCAAACCCGATAATGTTGTCATTTATCCAGTTCGGCTGGTCGAGCAAGTCAACATCTGACTGGCGAAGAAGAGAGTTGTGATAATCCAAAACGATCGGACTTTTTTGCTCCTCCGTTCTATAGTCGGCCATGTTGAATGAATGCTGAGGCAGGGTGTGACGTCACTTCCGGTACCAGACCGTTTCCAAATATGTCAACGCACGATTTCTCGCTTTCTTCACCTTCCAAAAAGATGGAGAAAAAAAAAAAAAAAAAAAAAAAAAAAAGAATACATATGCTATTCAAATCATCGTCGTTGTTGTGACATGAACTATTTCACCTTAATTTTGACTTGATTAGTCGAGTGTTAAATTACTCTGAAGAATGGGGGAGGGGAATAAACTTGTCCCGCAAAACTTGTATTTCTGTGTATATGTGTCCGTCTACAAGTCAGAAAGTTCACAAAATCACTTTAGAAACGGTACATTCAGAATAATCTGGTTATAGTAAATATAAATAAATTCTGTAATATGTCCGCGGTTACCAGGAACCCAAAACTGCATAGAGATCAGGGGGAAAAAAATCCTTTTCTTTCTTTGATTCTTACTCATAGTTACATTTCTGAATTTTTGAGATGAGGATTTTTGATTCTCCAGACTACTGTTCTCACCTTGTATAAGTACTTTATCCACTGCGCCACAGGTCCTTGCGCAAAGACCTGTGGCATAGTAGATAAAATACTTGGTAAAACTCAGTTGTAAAGTTTCACTCTGGAAGGTTCAATCCTCAGTGTGGGCGACATTTAAAAATACAATTGTGAATTACTTAGGATATCTATCCAGTCATGACTGACGAAACAAGAGTATGCTATCTCCGTGGACTAAATATAGGATTCCGTTCGAAATTCCATGCAGATTCCAGAATTCGACAGAAAGATTCACAAGATTGACAGAAATATTCACCTGAAGAAGATCGGAGGTTACATCTACCAAAGCGTTGTGCAGATAACACTAAAGACCATCACCATATCATATGAATATGAAGGTTTTATTGTTAGCATTGGTTTTCCCAATATTTTTCTAGTCAGAATTTTTTCTAGAAAGACGTTGGGTACTTATGAGAGATCACAGGAAGGTTGTTAACATCATAAGTGAAAGTAATTTTTGGAGAACGAACGTGGAACACCAATGCCGTCAGTGTGTGTCATTAACCACTAGACCAGAGTCACCTCCGAACATTCAAGATGAGAAGTCATCCGAAGAATCCAAATAATATGAATTACTGGCAGTTGTTCCAAAAACAACACGGATATTAGGTCAAATAGTCAATCAGCTTTCTCTTTGTTTTCTTTTAAATTTTTTTCTCTCTTGTATTGAACCAGTTGCCAGAGAGAGGGGTGGGAGGGAGAGAGCTACACTCGGATGAAGAAAAGATGTGTTGTTATTTTGCTGTTGTTTTTATCAATGTGTTATCACTTATCAGGGTCAAAAGTCACTCAAGGATAAAGGTGAATGAGATGGCTGGAGCATCAGTTGAATGATGAAGCATATTATGAAGAATCGAAAATGAACATGCTATAGTCTGCAGGGATACAGTCCTATGGTAATGTATTCCATACACGGGAGGTTCTTGAAAAGAAACTTTGTTCATGGAAATTCTGCCTGATGCAAAGCACACAGAAGAAAGAAAAGGGTTCAAAGGGAGTCGCCAACCTAATAGGTCTTGCACTCTGTCCCATCAATGAAATGTTCCATCCCTCTGCCTGTTTTACAAGTATTTTAATGATAGGTTCTCCAACAAACTACAAGCCCTTGTACCTCCTTGATGTAAATACACCTGATATTGATATTCAGTTGAGGTAAGAAGATGAAATGTTAGTGTGAATATCTTACAAAGAGGAATCAGACACTGGAGCTCAGTCGAGCGCCTCTCATAGAAATAACAATAGAGTAGACAAAGACTAGCAAAATTTCTTCTGTGATAAATGAGTCTTTAGAAAACGGAAAAGATCTTAATCTAAAAGATTGCAAAGTCGACGTTGTACTTTGTAAATGTGATGATGTTTGTCCATTGCTTGTGAAGATGGCCGTGATTATGCAATTATTATGTGGGTTCAGAAATGACTTGTTAGACCGATTTGAGCTTTGAAGTATTGCCCGCATTTGGGACATCTGGGGAATGATTCTGTAGCTTGCATTCTTCAATAAATGTCGAATCAACAATTGTAGCCCCTTTTGTGGCTTCCAATCTTTTTCATATGTGCACTTTTATTGATAGTACACACATTAAACTCTAGTCCCCTTTGAAGTAATCTCCTCTGGCTGCAATGCCCTTGTTGTTCCATCCCAACAACTTCTAGAAGGCCCCATGGAAGTCCTCTTGTGTGAGCGCGTCAACCTCTTTCATCTCAATTGTCCCATAATGACAACCTATATGGCTTTCCTTAAGCTTAGAAAATAACCAAAAGTCATAGGGACCAAGGTCAGACAATAGGGAAAGTGAGGAACTGTCTTGATGCTCATGATAACGTCTTTCTTTCTGATCTACTCTGAGCACTCTTGGGATAAACTTCATGCAAATCTAACACATCTACAGTTCCTTGCGAATAACTGTGTGTACAGTTCCCACACTGACATCAAACTGCACACTTAATGTCTATAGACACATGATGGTTTTCTCCATGAAATTCTTTATTTGGCCAATCAACTCTGATGTTCTGATTTCCTTACTCCTTCCACACCTCTCGTCATCCCTCACGGACTCCCGGCCTTCCTTGAATCTCTTATGTCACTCAAAAACAGAGGCTTGATTCATGCAAGATGATCCAAAAGCAGTCTGAAGCATTCCATACGTTTCTGTGACATTTTTTTTCCAAGTTTAAAACAGAATTTTATTGCATATCGTTCTTCTGAAGTTCCCTTACGTCCAGATTGCATTTTGGAAATTCATCCGCTGTGACAATCAGGCTTTAGTAAGGTACATTCTAATTTCTGCTGTAGCTGTTGATTTGAACTTGGAAATCATAAAAATTGGTCAGTCATCTCATAAGATGTATAGCAATAACATACTGAATTTTTAAGAGTCTACGACAATTTTAAATGTTTGTACAAGAAAATCTGGAAACTTATTGAAGGCACAAGAATTTAAAATGCCTGTACACAGGTGGAAGCCTATTTAAGACATCTAACACACCAGAAATATGTCTTTTTAAAAAAATTCTTTTAGTGCATTTTAACCCCAAATAAGGCCCAGTGCCACTTTGATGTAGGGGGCTACTATTTGAAACATAATTTGCAGGGATACTATGTAGGGAGTTGAGCAGCAAGATGTCTGTTTGCATTACACATGAACTTCTGCATGTCAGTACAGTCAAGGAAGCAGGAATCTGGAAGGAAATTCCAAAGTCTAGCAGTCCTAGGGAAGAAACTATTAGAGTAGAAGGCTTTCTGACATCTGGAGATTTCTACTGTGTAGGGGTGGGAGTTTGCTGCTTGTCAAGTTTGTTGGGGGGGGTATTTACATTGGGCAGAGCACTTACCGTTAAAATACTTGTAAAACAGGCAGAGGGATGCAACATTTCATTGATGGGACAGAGGTTGAAGTCTAGCTGACAGTGTGGGACCTATTAGATTGGCAACTTTTTTTTTAACCCTGTCTAAAAGGGAGAGACTAGAAGCAGATGCACCAGCCCAAATGTGACAATAATGTTCCATCCATGGGTGAATGATGGCTTTGTAGAGGTACAGAATACTCTCAGGCATAAGTAGCTTTATAGCATGGTAGAGAGAGCCCACCTTCTTTGCAGCAGCCTTGGCAATGCCCTCAATGTATTTGTTTCAACTCATATTCCCTGTGAACGTTAAGTCGAGGAGTTTGAATGAAGTACTTTCAGGTAACGTATCATTAACCATGGTTGTTAGTGGTTGAGAAGGTTTCTTGTAATTATTAAAGAAATAAGCTTAGTATTGGCAGCATTGAATGTTACCATCCATTTATGTTCCCATTCCACTACAGACTGGAGGTCTTCCTCTGGGGTTTCTGCCATTGTCTTGGATGTGTGTTCATTTGTTTTCCTCTTGTGTCTGTTATCGAGTGTGGTCTCGTCAGCAAATATACTCATCTCGGAGATTTTATCTTAATTTAGTTAATCCTATGAGTTAGAATATAAACCGGTGTTTGAGGGAGACCTTCAGAGTGTCAAGGTAGAAAAGGGTGCTCAGAGCGGCATTGTGGCAGCCGTACTTCTTGACTAATATCCTTCTTTTTTATTCTCCTTTTATTTACATGTTAACGAGAACGACCCAATAAAGTTGTTTTAAATATTAGAAATAGTCTGCATTTACTTTTCTGTGCACTTATCCTGATGCGGCAACAGTACTCTTACATCTTAGAGTGCATCGAAGAAATAACAAAAGAGTAGATAAAAACAAGCCACATTTCTTCAGTCATAAATGGGTCTGAGAAGAGAAAAGATTTTAACCCACTAGATTGTTAAATCGATTTTGTACTCTGTCAAGGTATGAAAGCATACGCCAATTTTGGGTCTAAACACCTGAAATTTTAGATATAGATTACTTGGACATGGATCCAACTTTATAATTTGATTTGGGCTCAAAATAATAAATGTTAAGGGGTCACAATTGGGGTCAAAGTTTTTTAAAAATTGATCTCTGCGGTTTCTACCAAATTACTCAGCCAATTTTTGGTCTAAACATTTGAAATTTTACATAAAGTGTATTCAGACATAGTAGGGCAAGCTTTTTAATCATTTTTTTGCTGAAAAGTTGGCTTTCAAGTGGTGAAAGTTCAAAAGATTTTACCTTTGCGGTCTCTAATAAACTATTCAGCCAATTTTGGGTCTAAACATTTGAAATTTTACATAAAGGGTATTCAGACATGCAGCAGGCATTTTAATCAGTTTTGGGGCAGAAATTTGGCTGGCAGGAGGTCAAAGTTGAAAGAATTAACCTTTGCAGACTCTACCAAAGTGCTCCGCCAACTTTTGGTCTAAACACTTGAAATTTTAGATGTAGGTTACTTGGATATGGGTCAAACATTTTAATATAATTGGAACCCAAAATAATAAATGTTAAGGGGTCAAAATTGGGGTCAAAGTTAAAAAAATTTTACGTTTGGGGTCTCTACCAACTTTTCTCCATAGTAGTTAAGGCATTACCGTACATATTCACACCTTTTAATATATACATATGCACATAAAGTTATGAACAGTGCATAGGACTCGAGCAAAGCCGGGCAGAACTGCTAGTACATGAGTACTTCATTTAATCACATAAATTAATATACAAAGATATAATTTTATGTGTAAATTTTCAGTATTTACTTCAAGTGCTCAATACATAGGTATATGAGTCAATACATAGGTAGAGCTAGGTAGTAAGTTAAATATAGAACTGACCGATGTAAGATCGATTAATAAGTTCCAAAAAATGGCCATGAATTGACACCTAAATATTTAAAATCTTGAAAACGACTTAAAAATAAAAATAAAACAAAATACTGTTAGACATCCTCCCAGTAAATGTCACAGTAAGACACAGATCAAAATAAAATAAATTTTATATTTACTTCAACTGAGTAAGAAAATTATATTCCAGATGTTTCTTTGAATATCTTAAGCAGAAAAATCCTGCTCATCGAATCGAAAACATCTTTTTAGTTGCTCCTGCTGATAGCCATTTTGTACGTTAGTTTCGCCTTCCAGTCGTGAATATCAGCTAGTTTATGAAGTGGACTGTAATCCAGGACACCATGTCCTCACCCCGTTTACAGCGGAATTATCTATAATTGTTACCCACCTCTTAAAAAAACAGTAACTTTCATCATAAATTCAAATTAAGGATTCATTTTTATTGACCTAAATTTTTTTTATTACAAATTCTATTCTTTTATAGTGTTAGTTTAATTACTACCTTTATATATTATATATATATATATATATATATATATATATATATATATATATATATATATATATATATAGATATATATATATACATACATATATGTGCATATATGATGATGATTGCTGCATCTTTCCAGATGATCGCCATCATATTGAGTTCTTCCCATCTCGTCGTCCATGCCATTTCAGATGACTACAATTTTGCTACAGATTTGCACACCTTGAAGCAGATATGACGTACAAATTGAGCAATTTCTGTTGAGGTAACTTCATATACATAAATATATAAACATATATATATACACGCACACATATATATATGTAAATAAACATATATATACACATACGATCCTGGCTTGAGGTAGCTGCTTGTTTAGCCGCACTGATCAGTTGTAATACAGCGAAACAGTAATGTATGTGGCTGACATATATATATATATATATATATATATATACTAGCAAAAGTACCCGTCGTTGACTGGGTTCAAAAACAGCCTACAGAAAATGGACTTTGATTTATGAAAGTATGATAGGTTATGAAAAGGAAGGGTTGTAAATTTGGGTTGAATTTGGGGGTATCAAAAACAAAGCAAAATATGATGAAAGTAAAAATGAAATAGATAGACCCCATAATTTATTATACCATACCTGTTGACACTGAAATACTTATCACAATATTCTGTGGATCTATATTAAAAAACCTTGTTAAACTTTGTCACATATTTACATTCTATGGAGGTCATGTGTGAACGAACACCCCATAATTTTATTATACCATGTTTCTTCAAACTGAAACATAATTATCAAAGTATACTTACGCAGATAGATATGAAAAGTCTTTATTAAAGTTTGTGCCTATTTCCCTATTTCCATTCTATGGAGGCCAGGCATGAACGCAGACCCCACAATTTTATTATACCATCCCTATTTAAGTTAAAACATACTTATCAAAGTATTCTTATGTACATCTATATCAACACTTGTAAACGTTTTTTTTTTCTAATTTTTTATTTCCATACTTTGTGGACCAGGCACGAATGCAGACCCCACAATTTTAATGAACCACTGTTCTGCCAGATCAAACATACCCATTCCTGTATCTCGATACATCTTCTATCATTATATGCAATCAGTTTTTTCAAATAGTCAACCATATAGGAGCCTATTCGTGACCAGACACACACACACACACACACACACACACACACACACACACACAGACATTCAGCTTTATATTATAGATGAGAGAGAAAGAGACAGAGAGAAAAGGAACAAATCAAGTCATGTGTTCATCAATGTTTTGTCTTGTTTTCCTTTTTTATCTCTTTATTTCGTCAGAATACTATTTCCATTATTCTCATCATATATATATATATATATATATATATATATATATATATATAGCGTGTCCAGGGGTGATGAAAAAAATCCAATAAAGTGCTCGATCGTAGATGTGAGAGCTGAAGATACAATATTTATTATGACACTATATATACATATTTCAAGGTCGTACCATTGGTTTCGATACACCGAAAACAGTAATAATATACTGTGGAAAATCGGTATAATCTCTTCGGCGACAAAGAAAAATCTGGAACTAATGTAAAATGAACGAACATAGAAGAAACGCTAGACGAGCGTTTAAGACTCAGAATTTCATATTTAAAAAAATATCGTTTTAAAACCGACGCTAGTAGATTATGATTATAGAAGAAAGAAAGGAAGAATGTGTGTGTGTGTGTGTGTGTGTGTGTGTGTGTGTGTGTGTGCATGCATAGCGGGGAAGGGGGTGCGATGGAAAACTCTCTAAAAAATATAAAGGTCCTGTTAAAGCCATATCAATAAATAAAAGTAGGACAATTAACGGTAATAAATAATGAGAAAGGCATGAATATATTAATATGATTTATAAAAATTTTAAAATTATTTAAATTAATTAAATTAAATAAGGATAAAGATAAATAAGGTAAATTTAATAAATAAATAAGAAATAAGAACTTTAAAAGAATTTTTAATTTTTTTAAAAAATATTAATATTTTAATTATGAGAGAATAATAGTGAATGGAGAAATTTAAGATAATCAAAATAATTAAAGGAAATTAATAAATATTAAAAGACTTAACAACTATCAGATGCGAAGGTTGTGGGGGGGGGAATAGTTTCTCTATAAAGGTAATCCTTATTATTGGGGGGGATTATATGGTAAAGTTAAGGTTATTAGGTGGTGAGAAAGGTTGAGATATGAGTAGAAGAGAGTTGGTTTGGAGATTAGAATGAGAGATGAATGTGGAATTTAGGTGTCTATACGTGAATAGGGTGTCTTTGTGTAAATAGGGTGTGTGATAGTAAGGAGGTAAAGTGGCGAGGAATGTTGAGGTATGATTAGAAGAGAGATGGTTTGAGGTTTAGAGTGAGAGGTGAATGTGGTATTTAGGTGTCTATGTGTGAATTAGGAGTCTTTGTGTAAATGGAGTGTGAATCGGTTAAGTTATGCTGTTGTTAGGCCATTTGGCGAGGAGGAATTTTCTTTTGTGGGGACATTGTCTGAAGATTTCGTTTTTAATATTCATACAGGCTATGGATGGGTTATTGATAGCCTGAAGGATCCTAAATTTTTCAGTAGTGCAAAGTGAGCAGGTCTTGGAGGTTGGGTCGTAAGATTTTTTAATATCCATGATTGACCATTTTATTTTATATGGAGTATTAGATTCTTTAAGTGACCAAATCTTGGTGGCTAAAGATGTGTCAAATTTCTTTTGGGGATATTTGAAAGTGGAGTTATGTGCATACAGCCTCTGCTTGAAGGTACCCTGAGTCATTCCAATGTAGATTTCTTCTTTACCTGGGTTATTTTCAAGAATGACTTTGGCCTGGTAAACGATAGATTTGATTGTGCAGCCTCCCCCCAGAGGACAGGTATCTCTTCCCCTGCATGGGCAGCGAGGGTTAGGGGGGTTAATAGGGATTGGGGGGGTTTAGATGTCAGGATAGAGCCGACTGAGGGAGAGCAGGAATAGCTAGTTTTTATGGTGTTTCTATTAAAGATTTTATGGAGTTTGTTTGTGGGTGGAAAATGCTTATCTATTAGAAGAAGGAATTGTCTACCTATATTATACCTGACGTTGAGGGAGAACGGAGGGGTGAACCAAATTATGTTCCTGGATCTGTTGGGTCTGCGCTGTCTGGTGGGTGGATTGGGCATATATGAAATATCCTCCTGGTATCCACTTTCTCAGAGCGCTCTGTTATTCTGCGCCATATTATAACAGAGCGCTCCGAGAAAGTGGATACCAGGAGGATATTTCATATATGCCCAATCCACCCACCAGACAGCGCAGACCCAACAGATCCAGGAACATAATTTGGTTCACCCCTCCGTTCTCCCTCAACGTCAGGTATAATATAGGTAGACAATTCCTTCTTCTAATAGATAAGCATTTTCCACCCACAAACAAACTCCATAAAATCTTTAATAGAAACACCATAAAAACTAGCTATTCCTGCTCTCCCTCAGTCGGCTCTATCCTGACATCTAAACCCCAAATCCCTATTAACCCCCCTAACCCTCGCTGCCCATGCAGGGGAGGAGATACCTGTCCTCTGGGGGGAGGCTGCACAATCAAATCTATCGTTTACCAGGCCAAAGTCATTCCTGAAAATAACCCAGGTAAAGAAGAAATCTACATTGGAATGACTCAGGGTACCTTCAAGCAGAGGCTGTATGCACATAACTCCACTTTCAAATATCCCCAAAAGAAATTTGACACATCTTTAGCCACCAAGATTTGGTCGCTTAAAGAATCTAATACTCCATATAAAATAAAATGGTCAATCATGGATATTAAAAAATCTTATGACCCAACCTCCAAGGCCTGCTCACTTTGCACTACTGAAAAATTTAGGATCCTTCAGGCTATCAATAACCCATCCATAGCCTGTATGAATATTAAAAACGAAATCTTCAGACAATGTCCCCACAAAAGAAAATTCCTCCTCGCCAAATGGCCTAACAACAGCATAACTTAACCGATTCACACTCCATTTACACAAAGACTCCTAATTCACACATAGACACCTAAATACCACATTCACCTCTCACTCTAAACCTCAAACCATCTCTCTTCTAATCATACCTCAACATTCCTCGCCACCTTACCTCCTTACTATCACACACCCTATTTAAACAAAGACACCCTATTCACGTATAGACACCTAAATTCCACATTCACCTCTCATTCTAATCTCCAAACCAACTCTCTTCTACTCATATCTCAACCTTTCTCACCACCTAATAACCTTAACTTTACCATATAACCCCCCCCCCAATAATAAGGATAACCTTTATAGAGAAACTATTCCCCTTCCCCCCCCCCACAACCTTCGCATCTGATAGTTGTTAAGTCTTTTAATATTTATTAATTTCCTTTAATTATTTTAATTATCTTAAATTTCTTTTTTTTTTTTTTTTTTTTTACATAGGCATCACCACATTATCAAGGCCCAGAGGCCACTCAAGGATAAGGGTTAAAGAGTGTACAGTAGAAATTGGTCAATATAGTAATCATTAGTAATGAAAATTTGGTAAATTTGATAACTTATATGGAACGGCTCATCAAGAACTTATTAACTTTAGACTTGAACACAACCATATTGTAGTCAGCCGGAAAGCAGGAAAACGGAAGACAATTCCACAGGCGTGCAGTTCTAAGAAAGAAGCTTTGTTCATGGAATCTACGTTTAGGTTTAAGCACAGATAAAGAGTGGGGGAAATTATTGATAGTGTTTACAGCTAGACGAGTGTTTCTTGTGAAAGTTTGGCGAGGGGGGACCATAGATTGAAGCTCAGTTGAACACTTTCCATGAAAATAACGATACATTAGAGACAAACTCGCAACATCTCTTCTGTGAGATAGAGGTTGCAAGGAGGAGAAAAGAACATCTCCTACGAGGCTACGAAGTCTATTTTGAACTCTATCAAGGCAGGACAAGTCCTTTCTAGCAGCTCCTGCCCAGATGTGGCAACAGTATTCCATCCTTGGACGTACCTGGCTCTTATATAGATAGAGAATAGCATCAGCAGTGAGATATCTGTTAAGACACTTGTAGTCTGTCTAAACTGTACGAACGAACTGACTAAACCAAGATGGCCGACTCCTATTTATATCACCACAAGCAAGGGAGGTAACCATGTAACTGAAGCAAGGGAGGTAACCAATGTCTACATTAACATTGCTGCTGTCCTCAAGTGAATAATTTATTTCTGATTTAACAAGTCCCTTAGAAGCTCAGACGAAGCTCCTGCCTTGGTCAAACAATCAGAGACCTGATCACAACCCTTGATCCATTCTATCTGTATCTCTCCTCTACTCTTCATTTCCTTCAGCCTTGCTACATCTATTCTCAATCGTCGATCGCTTACCAGATTGTTGGAATTCAATGTCTCCACAAGTGATGCATTATCTGTCTTGCAGAGAACGTCTGGCAATTTAGATAACTGAAATACCTCTTGTATCATAACCGCAGTCAAAACACCAGCATCAGCTCCCTCATTCAGAGCAAGAGTCTCTGAGGCCAATGGGCTTTTTGTCACTCTGTCCAATTTCTTTGACGCCCAACACATGGGGGCCATTTTGTCAGTACTTCCTCCAATAAAGACAACAAAACCACCCTGTGAAGATCCATCTTCCAGACTGGCATAAGAGGCATCAGTATAACACAAAATGTGTAAATCTGAGGGCTTTCCCAATTTTGGAAATGTTATAGAACCCTTCTTGGATTTCAATTTTGATAAGACTTTATTCGCCTCAAATAAGGCTTTTACTTTGGGATGCTTTCCAGTGTTGCTCATTTTACACACATCAAAAGCTATATCAGGGCGTGTTTGAGTTGAAACCCACATCATCTGACCTGCAAGTCTCTTCAACTCATGCTTTTCTTCTTCATTCAGTTCATTATTTTTCCTCAGTATCCTCCCTTTGCTTATTTCTATTGGAGATATGGAAGATACATATAGATCTTGTTCTACAGTGATCCCATTTTCCTGTTGATTAACATTCAGTCCAACATATTTGAATGTTCCACTTTCATGAGATCCCACCTTAAATTTTTCTTTCAATGTTGCAATCACATCCCTTTCAAACTCTGTGTTTCCACAGAAAACAAAATCATCCACGTGCATAGCAAGAATTCCAGTCAAATTTCCTTTAATATCATGCCACAAAAACAATGCATTATCATAAGCACTTGCTACTCCTTTTAATTCAATCAAAGCCTGAGTAACTCTCTTGTACCATGCCCGTGGAGCATCATTCAATCCATAGATGCATCTTTTTAATTTCCACACTTGAGATTTAGGACAAACATCAGATGGTGGCCTCAGGTACACATCTCTCTCTAAAATACCACCTTGCAAAAAGGCTGAGGTAAAATCTATGGTCTGCAGCATCCAATTCTTTATTGATGCGGTTAGCATGACCATTCGCATAGCTTCACGGCTACATGTTGGGGAGTCCGTTTTCAGATTACTATTTTCTTCATAGCCTCGTGCTACAAGGCGAGCTTTCATTGTTTTCTGATTATCCTTGAATTTTTCAGTAATCACCCATCTTGTGGATATTGTTTTTTGACCTGTGTATGGCACACATTCAAATACTTCATAGGTGTTCATGTTTTTTATTTCTTTATGCTTGGCATCCATTACAGCTTTCGACTGCTCTTGTTCAGCGGTGAGCAGGACTACATTTTCCTGTTCAGTATATTGGGGCACTTCTCTCTAATGATCAATATGATTCCAGTTGATACAAACTTGATCCTCGTTTTCATCCTCAGGTTCTATATTGATCCAATGACTATATTTGCCAGTTGATTTAGGCTGTACTGACATAACCGCATCAATAAAGAATTGGATGCTGCAGACCATAGATTTTACCTCAGCCTTTTTGCAAGGTGGTATTTTAGAGAGAGATGTGTACCTGAGGCCACCATCTGATGTTTGTCCTAAATCTCAAGTGTGGAAATTAAAAAGATGCATCTATGGATTGAATGATGCTCCACGGGCATGGTACAAGAGAGTTACTCAGGCTTTGATTGAATTAAAAGGAGTAGCAAGTGCTTATGATAATGCATTGTTTTTTTCATTGCCTCAGCAACTATCAAATTATGACGTTCTACAGTACCGTTGCTGAATGGACTTTCTGCGGCAGTAGTACAGGTCTCTATGTTGAGTTTTTCATTCATCTGTCTATAGTGTTCGTTGTTGAATTCACCCCCATTATCACTCAGAAAACGAACAGGAGATCCGAAATAGGTAATCCACATCATAAAGATGTTTTTGATGATCTCCTCCTTCTTCTTTGTTTTGATCAATGTTGCCGCTGAATACCTGGTAGCGGCATCAATGAGATGTAGTATCCACACCTCATTGTGGATGAACTCTTTCAAATCCATGCAAACTGTGTGATTAAATCTATTGCCAAGAGGCAATCCCACAACCGGTCGCAGTGGAGCTTTTTTAAATCTAAGGCAAATTTGACAGTTTTCACAAACCTCCTCAATCGCCTTTATAAATTCCTTGTCATTGAATTTGCCACTTTTTTTAACCAAGGAAACAAGTTTTTCCTTCGAGGCATGAGCAAACTGTCGATGAAGTTTTTCTGCTTTTTTTTTTTTTCTGTGAAAGAACACTGACCAAAATTCTGAACATGTAATACAATGTTCTTAGTACCACTATGATCCAACAACTTATTTGTTAAGGGGAGACAATAGTGCCCTGAAGTTGTGGTCTTTAGTTCAATACATTTATCAAAAATCCAGCACATATCTTTCCGGAAATCTAGCACTATTCCTGCTGTCTTCATTGATTTGTGACTTAATAGAAGAGGCAAGTCGTTTTTCACAATATCTGCTTCGATATAAACTCTTATACCTCCGAGTGTAACCGGAAATTTAGCAACTTTAATTGCTGTGACAGCCACTCCATCACCAAAACAAAAACTCCGGTCTGAGTTCGTATACTTCACTAGTTGCAGGTCACTTTCATTTAAAGTATCCAAATAAACATCAAGCCACACTTCGCCAGCCAGTGTGCGAGTACAAGCAGAATCCAAGACTGCCATTCCAAATGTTTCCTTTACAAGATTTGAAATTTTTTCATTTGTACTGTTCAAATAAATATTTTCTTGAATGAACAACGTAATGTGTATTTGTTCTGTCGCTTCCGTAAACCTGGGCGTATTTCTAGGACACTCTCTAATTAGATGGTTCGGAGACTGACATTTGTAACACAACAACACGTTTCCACTTCGGTCACATGGATTAGATTGTCCTCGACGAAAACGCCTTTTGTTGTTACCCGGTTTAGAATAATTATAGTTGACGATTTCGGGCTCTGATTTCACTGCCGGTACATTTTCATCACGATAAATGTCACCAAATACTTTCTTTATCGATTCCTTCATGTTTTGATACGTCAAAACAGAACACGTTGTCCGCGCTAATTTTTCGTTCTCTTCCGATATGTTAACCGCGTTCAAAACAAGAAAAGCTTGCACTCTTTCCGGTAGAATAATGTGGAATTTTTTTAATCTTTGGTACAAAAACTCATAACGAACAAGAAAGTCATTTATACTGGTACCTGACGATCTTTTATAAGTGTAAAATTCCTTAAAAGTCATGTAAGCGCGCGTGTGTTCATCCTTTAAATATATGTCATCCAGTTTCTTTATTAAGATCTTCAAGCCATCTCGTCCGCCGATGTCACTTGTTGGCAATTCACGGACACATTCTCTAATATTCGGTGGTAGCGTCAAAAACACTGCTGGCCCTTTTTTTTCCTCAGAAAGATCCGTGAACAACGACCACATTTCAACGTCTTGTTTCCAGTTCTCGTAAACATCCTCCCCCTCCAACAATGGAGGTTGTTTGTTCGAAGTTGCCATATCCGATATCCGATCTGTCTAGTGCTACAGACAAGCTGTACAAAAAAAAAAATTTTTTTTTTTTTTTTTTTTTCGTTTTGTCGCACACAGAGGGATATCTCTGCTACCATTTGTTAAGACACTTGTAGTCTGTCTAAACTGTACGAACGAACTGACTAAACCAAGATGGCCGACTCCTATTTATATCACCACAAGCAAGGGAGGTAACCATGTAACTGAAGCAAGGGAGGTAACCAATGTCTACATTAACAATATCTACCGGATCGATAGAAAGATCCCACCATTTTTCCAGCGGCCTTGGCAACAGATTTGATATACGTGTTCCATTTAAGATCAGGAGTAATGGTCAGGCCCAGAAGCTTGTCAAAACTTGAGGTCTCCTGAAGACGAGAGCCATTCATTTCAATTGATGACAAATGTGGATTAGAATGTTGATGATGTAAAGAGAGAAGCTTGGTTTTAGATGCATTAAAAGTAACCAGCCACTCCTTTCCCCATTGTACTACGTGCTCAAGATCAGAGGAGAGAGAATTGGAGAGAATTTGGTCGTTTACTGTCTTAGATGTGGTACCATAAATGGTAGTGTCGTCAGCATAAATGTCTACAAATGATGTAAGGATATGATTTGGAAGATCATTAATGTAGATCAGGAAAAGAGTTGGGCCCAGGATGGATCCCTGAGGGACACCGGCATTAATACTGTGAGCTTCTGATTTTTTCCCCTCAACTACTACTCTTATGAACCTATCAGAAAGAAATGATTCAATAATTGAGAAGACTTTTCCAGCTATACCATAACTAGAGATCTTATGAAGTAAACCTTTATGCCATACCCTATCAAAGGCTTTAGATATGTCAAGAGCAATTGCCCTAGAAAGATTGCCACTGTCGAGAGATTTGCTAATCCTATGCGAAATAACTGTAAGCACATCTGCTGTAGATCTAGCAGAACGGAAACCATATTGAGTGTCACTAAGAAGGTTATTTTTGTTGAGATGGTTGATTACTTCTGTATTTAACACAGATTCTAGCAACTTACTCATGACGCACAGGAGACTTATTGGCCTGTACTTAGAGGGGGATGAGCGATCACCTGAATTCTTAAATACAGGGCATACTGATGAGATTTTCTAGGGAGATGGGAAACTATTCTCCTTAAGACAACGTTTAAACAGTTTTGTAAGTATGGGCGCTAGTTCAGGTTGAAGTTTTTTGAGTACTATAATTGGAATACCGTCAGGGCCAGTTGCTTTACTCGAATCAAGGTTTTTGATTAGCTTCGCAACATCATGTACAGATATACGTATATCACATAGCGTGTTTTCTGATACAGGAGGAAATATTGGGGGTTGGCGGTCTTGGTCGCAAAGGGTAGAATTAGCTGCAAAGTTCTTGACAAAGAGTTTGGCTTTGTCTGATGCTGACGAGATTACCTCAGGTCCATTGATAATAGTTGGGATGGAGCACACGCTTCTGTTCAGGATTCTGTTTGCTATTTGCCAAAACTGGTGGGAACCAAGCCGTTGCTCAGCTACTTTGGACTTAACAGATTGAGCATACAACTCTCTTGCGTTCCTTATTACTTTCTTACAATGGTTGCTGGCAGTCCTGAAAACGGCTTTAGTTTCCATACATCTATTACGTTTGAAACAGTGGAAAAAGTGATTTCTGTGCGCAATGGCAGCAGCACATTCTGGAGAGAACCATGGCTGGCTGTTAGGTTTTTGCTGAAACTTTTTAGAGGGTATGAAATGGTCAATACCTACAATTAACCATTCAGTCAGGTCTAATACTATAGAGGACACATCCTTTTTAAACATGGAATGCAGAGGTAGATCAGATATAAATGTACAGAAGCTATCCCAGTCAGCCTTAGTGTATCGATATACTGTACAATGAAGAGGTACGTCTGGGGACTTATTACATTTCATTTTTATCTTAATTGATACAACAGAGTGGTCGGAAGATCCAAGAGGCGACAGAACAGAAACTGAACATAGTTCAGGGCAAGTTGTGAGAAAAAGGTCTAGTAGGCTTGCATACTGGCCGTCATTATCGGGCACACAGGTAGGTTCCTGAACAATCTGAGTGAGGTCATAGGCAATGGAGAAATCATGACAGAACCTCCCCTCATCATCGGTCTTGTTTGAGTGGGTCAACCATTCGACGTTGTGAACATTGAAGTCTCCACATACGTGAATGTTAGCTGAAGGATAAGTAGAAAGGACTTGGTCAATTTTCTCAGATATGCTTTGAAAGATAGTAACTCCGCTGTTGTGGGGGCGAATAGAGAGTAAATATAAATGCAGTAGTATGAGCTAAAGCAACTAGGAAGCACATATAGGGTAAGTTAGGATCTTCCCTGGAGATGTCCCTCCCACATGGAAAGCTATCTTTAATATAGGCACATATTCCATGCTCATGGCGATCTTGGGGGTCAGATTTAGAAGTTAAGTTAGAGTATCCTGTAATTGCAAACTCATCTAGGGAAATAGCCTGTCCAATGCCAGTTTCACTTAAAAATAAAAGGTCTGGTTTAGTCTCCTGTAATTGGGTTTCAACCTCTGGAAGGTTAGAACGAAGACCCCTGATGTTGGAGAAGGAGACATGGTAGTAGGGGTCTACGTTGGAAGTTGAAGAACCGGGTTTAATCGTGTATTTTTTCTTGAAACTTGTCATGATGAAATTTTGGAATTTGTGGACTAGCTCGTCAGATTTACTTAGAGCAGGACAGAGAGGGGAAACTAAGAGAGAAAAAGAAACGAAGAATTTTTTTTTTTTTTTTTTTTTTTTTTGTAGCACATGATAAGGTAAAGCCGTAACAATTACCCACTAGTATGGCATCGAGAGGCCCCACCAGAAGCTACTGCATGGTCCAGATTCCATTCACCAAATGGCAATACAGCAGCCCCAGTACTTTGCACCTGCTGATAGGACAGCCTCCTTAGTGGTTAATCCAAGGTTTGGGTCCCTGACTATCAGGTGGATAACGTCAGCCCAGACAAAACGTTTACCTCCAGCACCCTTACTAGTGACATGGCTACAAGGATAGACATAGAAACAGAAAATTTCGACCAACTCTGCCAACTGTTCGCGCAAAATACTGCCAACCTAGAAAACAGCTTTTTCTTCTCCCTTTGTCAGAAAAATCACTCATTAAAAAATGAGGACTGAGGGACAAATAAGAAGAAGCGAGAGTAACAGGAGCTGCCGATAACGCATCCACAATGCGTTTTCTACTCTCCATTAAAAAAAAAACTCATTAAGTATTGTACTTAATAAAAGTCCAACAGACGTGTTTAAGGGAAAGTATGGTGATAGATTCCCCTCTCACGAACTAAAAATGAGTACAATTAGGTAATCTATTTTTGCAATCAACTCGGTAGATAATAAACATTTATGGACGAGAAAAAAAAAGCTAGCATTTAATACAACAGAAATACATAAATTAAATACTGAAATAAAATGTAGTTATTAATATTTGAATCTAAAAATAAAAAGTGCGAATTAGTAGAGAAAATCACTTATCACAACAACACTTCCGTCTCCAAACTGCAAACTAGTGAAGAATTTAACTTTTAATAGCGTTCAGAAGATTTTTTTTTTTTTTAAATTAACCGTTAAGAGAAAGCGTGATTTTATTCTGAACTTTAACTAGTCACGTTTTAAGAAACTTATGATATAAAAGAAAAGCAGATGGGGTGGGGGGGTTTCTTCCGAAGTTAGTTGGTGACGTTATAAGTAATTGCGAGATAAGATGGGAGCCAGAAATTAGGGGTGGGGGACTGAAAATGATAATATAATGGATTGATTATACAATATTTAAGATCAACTTGGTAGATAAACATTTATGGACGAGAAAAAAAAAAAAAGCTAGCATTTAATACAACATTCACTATTATTCTCTCATAATTAAAATATTAATATTTTTTAAAAAAATTAAAAATTCTTTTAAAGTTCTTATTTTTTATTTATTTATTAAATTTACCTTATTTATCTTTATCCTTATTTTATTTAATTTAATTAATTTAAATAATTTTAAAATTTTTATAAATCATATTAATATATTCATGCCTTTCTCATTATTTATTACCGTTAATTGTCCTACTTTTATTTATTGATATGGCTTTAACAGGACCTTTATATTTTTTAGAGAGTTTTCCATCGCACCCCCTTCCCCGCTATGCATGCACACACACACACACACACACACACACACATTCTTCCTTTCTTTCTTCTATAATCATAATCTACTAGCGTCGGTTTTAAAACGATATTTTTTTAAATATGAAATTCTGAGTCTTAAACGCTCGTCTAGCGTTTCTTCTATGTTCGTTCATTTTACATTAGTTCCAGATTTTTCTTTGTCGCCGAAGAGATTATACCGATTTTCCACAGTATATTATTACTGTTTTCGGTGTATCGAAACCAATGGTACGACCTTGAAATATGTATATACAGTGTCATAATAAATATTGTATATATATATATATATATATATATATATATATATATATATTTGATTACTATCTTTAGTATATATACTATATAAATATATACTATATATAAATATATGTTTGATTACTACCTTTATATTACACTAGGGGGCGTACCCGGCGTTGCCCAGGTGGAGAGAGGTGCTAAAAAAAAAAAAAAAAAGTGGTAGTAGGCAGGCAGGCAGGCTCGAACCCATAAGTGAAAGGAGAAAAATAAGGTTAATAAAAACGTAACATCTTAGCTGATGCATTCAATGCAAACCCGAAGTCACGAGCACTGAAATTAAGGCTAGTCAATCCAATGACTTGCAAAAATGTTGGTAGAAAACTGCCCGGTTGAGGGTGAAGGAATGAATGTTTTTGGTCAATTTTTCGATATTTGTCGTCTGAGACATCTAGCTTCAAAACGATACCAATCTTGTAAGGATTTCTTGCATCTGTCAAAAGTTTTTAGCAGGCATACAAGCATCTCTACTGCTACATATCTAGAAAACGCAGCTGTTAAACCAGATATAGTGATTTGGGACAGAGCGAATAAAACAGCGACCATAATAGAGGTCAGTGTACCCAATGATACAGGGCTTAACAGAGCTGAGAGGGAAAAGATAACAAAGTATCAAGGACTCATGTATGATATATTGATATGAAACGAAATTGAAAATTAAAAGATGTTTCAATTATACCAATCATCATAGGAGCAACTTTGCTTATGAAAAAGAACTTTAAAAAGTACATAGCAAGCATACCCGGTGAACCAAGTGCAAGTTAAATACAAACGATTGCACTGAAAGGGGCGGCTAGAATTCTGAAAAGATCTCTTGGTTGGACTCACTAAAATGGGGGTAAATGTTAGACATCTGGTTGGATGTCCCACCCCCTAGAAGAAAAAGATGAAGAAAAATGTAAAAAAAAGACCCATAAACAGACAGGTGATTATATATATATATATATATATATATATATATATATATATATATACACACACACACACACACACACGCACGTGTGAATTCTACTTTTATACTATATATATATACTATATGGGTGATCGGACTCTGCTTAGGCGACGGATTAGGTCGAACTTTTCTTATTAAATGAACTTAAATGTAGATATAAAAATAGCGATTTACAAGGAGGCCTATATAGGAACAACGCTCTATTAGTAACTGGAGCAAGACCCAGTCTATATAATAGAACCATTATTAAATTAAAAGAATTTTTTGGCAGCTATGACAATAGAAAATTAAAAAAAACACCTCAAATTTTCTAGACGTTACCCTAAACCTAAATGAAGGATTATACTGCCCTTACCATATCTATTATTACACTATGTCCATAAATTCTCTAATCACGCTAGATGTGTCATTAAAGCAACCCCAGAATCAGTTTTGAACAGAATCTCCAACCTTTCTGCCAACTTAAAACAATTCTAACTTTTACAACAATGCACTAGCTAACTTAGGATACACTGACAAAATAAAGTACAGTACAAATAATAGTAAAAAAAACCATCCCAACACCCCAAGCATAATTACCCATAACAGGACCAAATGCAAATATAGACAAAAAAATGCAATAATACCAAATCATGATAACCATAAACAAAAAAAACATCCAAACAATAACTTAGAAAAAGAGCAAATCCCCCCCCCAAAAAAAAAGAATTAGAAGAAAGAACATTTGGTTCCACCCACCTGACAATAATAGAGTAAAAACCAATATCCCTAAAGAATTCTTAAAAATAATAGAAAACACATTTAAACACCCTCACAAATACAACAGGATTCGAAATAAAAATTCCATCAAAATCTCTTTCTCTAATCCTAGTGCAAACAATCATAAATTCTAATATAAAAAATAAAATCTGCACAGCAAATTATTGACAGCACCTCAAACCCAACATACCCTAAATATAACTGCAATACCCCCGAAAATTGCCCATTTGAGAATGATTATGTACTCAGATATCATATACTCATGTACGGTGACCGAATTGCCTCTCACCACAGCAGACAACCCCATGACTAGTTAAACCTAAATAACTAGAACTACCCACAATAATACACATAACTTCATAAATAATGATACATTTACTGAACAACCAATCCCGCAGCCAGTAAGAGCAGACATTACTAATCTTTGGCAGTGAACCCTCGAATATATCATACCCCAACCCCAAAATACATACATAGGACTATCCTCCTTCCCTATAAAAACTAGAATATCTAACCACTTACAACTGTTCTCTAGTGAAACAGCAAAGGCGAAAACCACTCTCTCTAACCTAATAAGAAACTGAAAAGAAAATAACATAAATTTCACTTTAAAATGGAAAATATTAAGAAAGTCTAAATTGTACAGCACAGGTTCAAAATACTGCCTCTTCTGCAATGCAGAGGCCACTGTGTCAACAATTGTCAATTCTAAGTCAGAAATAATATCCAGTTACAGGCACAAAAAAAAAAAAAAAAATGGAAGCACCCTAAACTCTACCAATAAACCTCCTCCAAACCAGACCTAATATTTGTAACCCCTTATATTATATCAACCCTCTAACATAAACCCAACCTGCCTCCCTAATTGCAAATCTTTCCATTTCTATGAACGGTTGACTAATCTCTCTCACATACCAAGTGTAGCACCCAGTATCTGACAATTAGAACCCCTTTTTTTTTTCATTCTCTCCATCACTACTTTCATTTTTAAAAACAGTATATTCTCAGGCGACCCTTGAATACACCTTCTCTATTGTCTGATTGAACCTATCCAGCAACTAACCTACCCATACTCATGTTGATATGCATTAGTAACGTAACATCCTTATTCTAATAGCACCACTAATCAAATTCTCCCCAATATCTCCAAGACAACTTTTACCCATAACCCTTTTATTTTTATTCATGTAAAGTCTAAATTTAAATTGATCAGTAACCGCCGCCTCCTCCTCCCTCAGTTCAATCCTAATATATGAAAACATCATCTTGGTCTTCCCCCCGCTCCCTCTAGAATTTAACTACCTCTACAACTAGACAGCTATAATAACCATCTTTTTATACAAATTCAACATTAATTCTTCAAAGATTTGGCCTATTCTAATCTGAAATATTTTTAATTACAGTAAAGAACTCTACCCAAGACATATAGCTCTAAGTGGCATCTCCGATAAAAAAATAAAATCTCAATAACTCTCCTAAAACAGACCAAACTTTAAGATCCATCGCCTCCCTTTTAGCACACTCTCTTCCCTCACCTCTTTGTTCCAATCATCACTTTATTTCATAGTCCTGTGTCTGTTAACACGAGTTTTACTTCCTATTTTCACTTGCTCAGCTCCGAACTGTGTTATGTTTTATTTCCAAAATTTTTCAACATCTGTGCATGCGTCAACCATTGTTCTCTGAATACAAAAAATGTTGACGTGATATCGTAATCAGTCCTATGGTCGAATGGATTAGAAGGGTGTCTCTTAACCATTAGTTTTCAGGTTTGTTCACATCAATCGGTAGACGTTTTGTTTTTTGTATTTAAACAGGGTTATTTTGTAATTTGTACTATTTACTGGGAATTTGTTTTACCGGCAGCTAATTAAAACAAAAACAATTTCCTTGTTTCAATTTTTTTTTTTTATCAGCGATTTAAATCAACTGAGGGTTAAATTTTTATTTAAGAGAAACAAAAATTCCAATCTAATCACAATTCTTTAATTAAAACAAAACAAGAAAAAAGCAAACTTTCTTTCATTTTTTTTAACACTCATTAATTTCATACAACAATTTGGGATGCTAAAACCAACACAAAAAACATTAATAACAACAACAACAACAAAAAAAAAAAGCTTGGGTCTAAACACTTGAAATTTTAGATGTAGGTTACTTGGACATGGATCAAACTTTTTAATTTAATTTGAGCCCAAAACAATAAATGTTAAGAAATCAAAATTGGGGTCAAAGTATAAAAAAATTTGACCTCTGCGATCTTTATCAAATCAATTTTTGGTCTAAACATTTGAAATTTTTCATAAAAGGTATGCAGCAAGCTTTTTAATCAAGTTTTGGGCGAGAATTTGGCTGTCAAGAAATCAAAGTTGAAAGAGTTGACCTTTGCAGTCTCTATCAAACTCCTCTGCCAATTTTCAGTCTAAACACTTTAAATTTTAGATGTAGGTTACCTGGACATGAGTCAAACTTTTTAATATATATATATATATGTATATATAAGTTATGAACAGTACATAGGGCCTGAGAAAAACTGGGCTGAACTGTTAGTGCTCTATCAAATATATGAAAAATATACCCTGTACAAAAGAAACTTGTAGTTGGTGCACTAGCTGAAATGTGGCAACAATACTACATGCATGGGCAAATCGTGGCAGCTGTTAGAATTATACTTGGCGGGTAGAGATAACTAACCGTCTTTGCAGCAGACTTGGTAGTATCTTGTAAGTATTTACTCTGATTAATGTTGCCCATGAATGTTAGACCAATCAGTTTTAATGGTTGATTCCCAGAAAGGAAGCTCTCAGCCATGACAATCTGTAATTGGTAAAGTTTCTTAGAATTGTTGAAATAAAGGAACTTTATCTTAATAGCATTCAATGTAACCATCCATCTTTGGCACCATTCTACTACAGATTAGAGATCATTTTCTGAGCATGCAACCATTGTCTTGGATATGTAGGCGCTCGATTTGTTCGTATTTTGTAAATAGAGCATGGTATCATCATGAAATATACCAACCTCAGAGTCAACACACATTTTCATCTTCCTAACAGCATCCACGAGGAAATGTGAGGGATCAGAACCAAATATTGATTTTGTAGAAAAAAAGCTATTGATGACAAAGAAATGATAGACTAACTTTACTTCATGTATTAGATATAAAAATGCATTTATAGAGTGGAATGATAAAATTGTCGCTCAAGAAATGACGGCATGATTCCATTTCCATTTGATGAAAACTGGTTTTCCTTATATGTTGCTGGCCATAAGTTGGCCAATGTGTATAAACCCAAAGAGCGATAGTAGACTTCTATCATGTCTGAAAGTGATATAATGTTCAACAAGTGAGATCAAAGATGAGCCACTGTACAACTCATGCTTTCTACTGATCCAAGTTATGACAACAGGACCATTGTCAGCACCCTCAAAATGCATAGCTAGATTGCCACAAATAACAGAGACATGCCCAAGATGATGAAAACAATGTTTCCAGCTATGATTATGGTCTTTGGTGTAGTTTCAAGTGAGGGCCACATTATGCTACTTCATATCTTTGAAGTCGGCTTGAAAGTCAACCCCAAAGTGTATCCGGACATACTGATGCAATCAGGTGGCCGATGGCAAACCTTGGGTGTGGCAGCAGGTCTTGTCACCAGCTTACAAATTCAAAGAGATCCAAGCTTGGATTCAGAAAGAGTACTACAACTTTGTACCCTTCTCTCACTGGCCCCCGTCCTTCCTCGACCTGAACCCACTGGACTACGTTGTTTTGTCATACGTCGAGAACATCACCAACATGACCTCCCACAACACCAAAGTTAACCTGATTGGTGCCATTCGCCGAGTTCCCACTGGTGCTTGTGGAAAACGCATGCTCCTAGTCCTGGACCTGTATCAAGGTGGTGATTGAGGCTGAAGGCGGCTACATTGAATAGATGTCAGCTCTACTACATAATCAAGTTATCTGAATTGATTTTTTCAAGAAAAGTTTTAAAATAAAGTTGTAGTGTTGTTTCTGGAAGGCAACACTGTTATTGATCAACGAAAAATAAAATATCATTTGCCAATGCAAAAGTCTTTAAATAAGACATCAAGGATGTCATCATTTACAAATTGCCCAACAATTTTTCCAAGTTGTCTTAAAGCTCTGCGTAAATGTTCAGCTATGAGGACTTCATCGTGATCGAAATGATTCAGAGCCATTCCCAGGTGATGAACACATTTGGTCAGGTGGACACGATGTCGTTGTTGGGTAAGGCTCGGTTTACCCACAGATGGATCACCACACCTTAAAATAAGAAAACAAAAAAAAATATAAATAAGATAATAAATGTTCGACCAATATGATTTAATTGTCTGTATTGTCCTAGTGACATATGGCCGAGTGGTCCTAGACGTTGTATCAAAGTTTACAGTTACCCAAAGGTGCTGAGTTCAATCCTGAACGAAGGCAGTGAAAAAGTAACATTGAAAAACAGAGAACCAACAACTATGTCCCAAAGCCTAGCTGGAGTCCGAACACGGTACCCCCATAATAATAATAAAGGGTTGGGTTCGAGACTCCTAACAAACCGTTCACCTGACGAAGGCCGGAGGGCAAAACGGCCGAAACGTTATGACAATAACAACCAAGATGAGGAAGTCAGTCCGACAATCTCAATCAACAATATGATTTCTACAATGTTAACCATTTACCGCCAAATTGTACTTTAAAAAATAAACAAAAAAAAAAAATTTCTTACACTTATGGTTTGTCGGCCAAACTGGTCTTCAAACTTCAGGTTTATGTATGGTTCAACAAGTAAATGAGGAGTTTGTTTATGTTCGTGCATCAGTTTCACGCTAACTTCCGTCATCTGCGGGTTTCATGATTAAAATATTTATTTATTGCATAAAAAAATTCTGACGGTAAAGGGTTAAGATTGAGAGAACTTGCATTATAATATTTATATTGTTAAACATGGACGTTATATATAAGTCAAAAATCTTACTTGATAACAAAAAAAGTGAAGCAGAGGGAATATGGTGAAGAAAAAGGTGATTACACATGAATGTTATATATTATTTGGATTATTTTGATTACGATTCTCATCTTGTTTATTATTTTTCACAATGTTTTGGCTTTTAAATTTAACAAAAAATCATTAGCCATTGTCCAGAATTCCTCTATATTAAAAAACAAAAATAAATATCTGTATAATTTATGACAAAACGGAAATATCATATACCAAAATTCACGTAAATTGATCAAGTAATTTTAGCATAATCATTTTCAAGAGATTAATGGGAATTCATAGACATTAAAACATTAGAATTATTGTTGAGTTATCTCCTTTTACTTCTCGAAATTTGTTTTTAAAATGGTGAGCAAGACATCCACTCCTTAGATACTTATAAGATTTGATTTTCTTATTTAAAAAATAAAACTACTTTATCAATTTATGTGATCCAATAAAATCTTCCTACTTGAAAGTGTCTATATCATATTTGTTTCTTGAGATGTTTTTCAAAATGGCAGTTAAGACGATGACTCTTTGTATCCTCATAAAATATTATTTTGTTATTTAAAAATAAAACTACTTGATCAATTTACGTAATTTTTGGAATATGATATTTTTTTTTTTAGCTACAGGTACATACATCATACAGATTTTTCTTTATCTTTGTTTTTTATACAGTGGGAATTCTGGAGAAGAACCCTTCATTTTCCACAGAGCAATTACATACAAAAAAAATCAAAGGATTCCCCACTGAATGCTAGATATCATCATGATATATCATGATATTTAGTTTAACATTTGTTTTATGTGCTGGCTTGTGTTAGACAGCAAATTACCTTACAAACCAACCTATCTCAAGCCAGGTTTATATTTATTCTTCTTTTTCTCCAATCCATCCTTACAACTTCCTACCATGTTTCTGATTTTGAGTCACACTGAATCTTTCGATAACTCTGATAATAACACCTGTGTGAGCTATGTCTACAAGTGAAATGCAGTATCTCTCAATTAGACTGGTTGACCCTGAAATGAATGATTCTCCCGCTCAGCATCTTTCCTGCCCTTTCGTTGACTGGTTCTTTAGTTCTTCCGACAAAACACACCACTGTTATGCTGCTCCCCATGACATCACCATCACTACCTGCCATATCTACTACCATCAGGGAGCGACGTCTACGATTTCCCGGTCACTGCTAGAGCAGCAAGCAAGAACTGGTAAGGAATGTGTTGCTGTAGACTCCATGACACGAGCGTACCTAGATCCACGTACATCCAGCAAATTGCACATGGTGCCAACTGTGATCCTGGAGATCTGAGGCAGCTGATGGAAGACAGGGAAATCTAAAGAGTGAGAGTCACATTGGTCCGGGCAAGGTTGGTTGGTTGTTTTTGTTTTACAGCATATCAACCCTTTTCAGGTTATTTAATGCAGAATCCAAAGATTTTGAAGAAAAATTTTTAATAGAATATTTGTTGTTTTCACGTCGGTTTCTATTTAACCCATAGTTGGTATCCTAACAGGTACTGCCACTCCGGGTCAGAGTGGACCTGGGAGCAATGGCAATTAAAGGGTGACTCCACACTCCCCAAAGCCCGCAAGCTTGGGCCTCACCACTGGATATAGTTTAAGGTCATATCCAGGACCTCCAGGCAAGGAGCTCGACCAGACTGAGACTGACTATATTTCCCTATGACGTTCACCTGCCAACTGACCTTGCTATCTCAACTTTAGAATTGTCTGATTTATTCCCTGCTTTCTTTGTTCAAGCTCATTTGATTCGTTAGTCTAGTAGTCTTCAGTAATTCACTGTTCAATTGTTATAATACATCTTCCTTTTCCATTAGTTTCTTCCAAAGAACTGCAGGCCCCATTAGGGGAGATGATGACGTTAGGTTTTTGTAACTCTTGCAGGAAGGTGTCAAAGTCTTCCTACATCAGTGCCTGCAATTTCTAAATTGGTCACCTATTTTAGTAATGACCAGGCTCAATGTTGCTTAATTTAGGCGATCTGATGGGAACTGGTGTGTCAACGTGATTATGCCGTATATAGGCGTCTTCTGTCTTTGTATAAATCATCTTTTGTTCTTTTTAGCTCCTTACATCAAGTGGCTTCATGCTTTGTCTGAAACAACTTTTATATGAAATAAAGAAACTTTCTACTATCTACTCACCCAACCACTTTCATACATTATTTTTTTTTAAATCTGTGATTAGACTAACAAAATACTGTCTAAGAATTATGCAAAATTATTTGCTGGAGAAATTGAGAAAATATGAGACTAACCTGAATTTAATTTTTTGCAATAAGATATCAAGAAACCATGAGACTCCATGTTTGTTTAAACAGGACATCAAACAACAGGAAAGGTTTTCAAGACATAAACTGATTTGATTCTGCAATTCGGTCACTAAAAATCCATCAACTGAGTCCGACTTGTTGAATACGACAATAACATTGTTTAGGTTTATGCTTTTGTGGAGATTGTCCGAGATTGAAACATTTTTTTCGTCAGTTGTTGAGGCCATCAAAGTTTTCAGATGTTGAAAAATGTAATCTGTAAGCACCATTTTTGGTGATTCAAGAATATTCTTGCCATGATGAGTTACATCCAACATTAGAATAATAATGTCTGCTTGAAGACCTCTGCAAAGAAAATAAAAGGTTAGAAATAAAAAATCAGCCATTTTGTGAAATTTTATATAGTAGAATTTCTGTTGTTGTCCTAAATTCAACCTAATTAAAAAAAACACATAGAAAAACCTTTATGATGTATGTACTGGTTAACGAATAAAATTATCATATGCCAAAAATAATGTAAATTGATAAAGTAGTGCTTTTTTTTTTATAGAAGATTTGTAGAATAAGATGTCTATGGACGTTGCATGTTCATCATCCCGTTGGGAGTTGCCATCATGTACAAATGGATTGGTTGGTTGGTTGTTTTTTGTTTTACGGCATATCAACCCTTTTCAAGTTATTTAATGCCGAATCCAGTGATTTTAAAGAAAAAATTTTTAATAGAATACATTTGGGTTTTTTTTTTTAAGTCAGTTTCTATTCAACCCATAGTTGGGTCCCTAACAGGTACTACCACTCTGGGTCAGAGTGGACCTGGGAGCAATGGCAATTAAGGGGTGGCTCCACACTCCCCAAAGCCCACAAGCTGGGGCCTCACCATCGGATATAGTTTAAGGTCATATCCAGGACCTGTACAAATGGAAGACGAGAAAAGAAGTCTCATTCTAAGATCAAATAACGGCTTTATTGATTATCTTCATTAGTAAGAATAAGGAAACGGGTTGGTCATGGAAGGTGTTTCTGTGTAGAGATTTTGATGATTATACAAGCCTGTTGAAAGAGAGAAGAGTTCATATGTGTGTTGAAGTTATGGTTCGTAGCCATGATGGATTATTTGTCTACTAGAATTTAGTAATAGAAGCGTGCATCACGAAAGATTAGAGACGGTATGGTAAAATATAAATGTCTATTTTAGTGGCCTGTGACTCGTCTAGTATTATAGGTGTCCGGGTGTGTCAAAATATATAGTTCACAGTACATTCAGAATACATAAACATGACGACATACCTATTTCCACTGTGCCTTTTTTTTTTTTTTTTTTTTTTTTTTTTTTTACATGGAAGTCACCACTTATCAAGCCCTGGAAGCCACTCGGGGAATAGGGTTATTGCGTGTACAGTAATCAATGGGATAGTATCATAGTAATCGTTAGTATTGGAGATTTGATAAAGTGTCTTACTTAAGTGGGCGGTTCATCAGGAATTTGTTTATGTTAGATATGAAGACATCCAAGTTGTAGTCAGGTGGGAAACAGGCAAACGGAAGAAAGTTTCACAGGCGTGCACTTCTAAGAAAGAAGCTTTGTTCATGGAATCTATGTTTTGAGTTAGGAACAGATAAAGAGTAGGAAAAGTTTTTGACAGTGGTTTCAGCTAGATAAGTGTTTATCGTGAAAAATTGGCGAGGGAGTGCCAGAGATTAGAGCTCAGATGAGCACTTGGCATGGAAGTAACAATAAAACAAAGACAGGCTCGCAACGTCTCTTCTGTGGGAGAGAGGTTGCAGGGAGGAGAAAAGGACATCCCCCACTAAGCCACAAAGTCTATTTTGTAGTCTGTCAAGGCAGGATAGGCGGTTTTTAGCAGCTCCTGCCCAGATGTGGCAGCAGTACTCCATCCTTGGACATACTTGGCTTTTATATAGATGGAGAATTGCATCCTGGGGGATTCGCCAATGTCTTGGGGGAGCTGGGTTCTGCTTAAAGGAAATGCTTCAGACAAACACAAGACGTTTATATATTCTCTATTCACTCCCAGGCATTTCATCACAGCAGAACTGGAGTGAACGATGATCTTTGGTTTGTGGTTTCTCTGCATCCATTTGGAAACCGTCTCCCTCTTGCGGGGAAACCTGTTTAATCAATCTTGTCTCTTTGGCATCTTAAAACCCACTCCTCTAAAATTAACTCAGCTTATTCAAACTGGAACCTTTGTCATGTCAGATCCAGTCCCTGTTTGCATACCTTCCAGTGCAACTTGATCAATCACCCAGTTTGATACCTGTCACAACATGATCCTTTGGCCCTTTCTGCACCTGCATGCATGCTTAACTTATCATTTCCCACAATTCAATCTTTGCTGTTTACATAGCTAGACAGATAGACAATTAGATAGATAGATAAACCAGTAACTGAATAAATGCTTCATACACGGCATTGTCCGGTGTTTACCTAACATTTACTGTAGGATAAGAAAGTGAGTTCATGTGTGCATACTAAATGGAAGTCCGTGTGTGGAGATAACCATGTTGACTTTGTATTCACGTCTTAGTCGAACCCCCCGAGCCCAGGGTCCAGGTGAGTTCTGTTGAGTCTCAAGAGAGAAGTTGGGGGTAACAGGTTTGTTCCACGTGGAGTTGTCAATTTATGATCTGGGAAGAAAGAGAGAGTGTTGCTGGTTTAACCTTTTATAAACTCGGTCACATGACTGAGAGTTGGCTTCTGATTGGACAAGCCAGGAAGGAAGTTTATTCAAAATTTCCAGCCATGAGAATTTGCATCTGCTTATGTTTGTTGCAATTTCGTTTGCTACAAATTCTTAGCAATTTTAGTAGTAAAATCATAGCTATTACAACACTGATTTTGATTTTAGTAGTTTGAATCAAGTTGTCTCCTTTCATTTATAAAAGTTGGTGCAGCAGGACACACCGTTATCGCTTCCTTATAAAATTTGATTTTTTACAGTAAAAAAAAAAAAAAAATACTTGATCAATTTATATGACTTTTGGAATAGGACATCTAAGTTCCAGTACATCATAAATACTTCTCTGCATTTCTTTTTTTAAAATTTGGTTGAATTCTGGACAAGAACCAAAATGTATAAGACATTTATAGAATGTTTAGCATAGTTATTTCCCTTTGTTACTTTAAAAGTTGTGTGGATTGGCCAAAACATATTCCAATCGTTGCTCTCTTCATTTAAGCACATCTATATAAACCCAAACGCTTAGGACTCCTGCCTTTTTTCCTCCATTTTAAATATTATGGTTAACGTGGTTAACAGCTGACTGCACTACAACACACACAAAAAAAAAAAAAAGCAATAACTATTTACTGTTTTATTAATTTCAACAATAAGCAATGTTATCTACTTAATTGTCATGTCACAATTAGTTAAATATTACTGCATTATTACATAAACCATGTACTTTGTACAAATAGATGATTGCGTGACAGCCACCATTATTGTAACAAGACAAACCGATGCTATTAATTTATATACATACTTGGAATTTTTTCAGAAACTATTTTTCAATAATAGTTTTATCTTATGTTTTTTTTTTGTAATTTTTGGATATTTTCATTACTGCAACATAACAATTGTGTAGATACCACTGATTTTACTCGGAATTCAGTTTTTCAATTTTCAGATTTTGCTACAATAATTAAGAATCCAATTAATTTTTTTATTTCAGTAAATTTTTTCAAGTTAAAAAAAAAAAAATAAATACACACACAAGAGTCGGATTGTTTTAAGGTCTTTTTTTACCACGACGGAGACGTTTATTTTTAACATAAGCAGTAGAAGTTCTTTTCTTTTTTTTTTCTTCACCTTCACTATGGCGGTTGCTGTTGGGGCACTACAGATAACCTGCCAACCAGTCCTTTCCATCCTTTCCTGTCCTCCACATGCTTGATCGCCTCACTCAGCTTCAATCCTGTCTATTCTGTGATGTTGTCTTCTCATCCCTTCTTTTGTCTTCCTCTCTTTCTTCCTCCTCTCACTGTTCCCTGGAGCACAGTCTTGGCAAGCCTCTCTCCTCTTGTTATGTGACCGATCAATTTTAGTTTGCGAATCCTGATTGTGGTGAGAAGATCTTCTTAAGAACCAATGGCTTGCCTTATTCTGTTTTGGACTTCCTCATTGGTTAAGTGGTCTTTGGAAGAGATGCCAATGGTCTTTGTAAGAGATGCCAATGGTCTTTGGAAGAGATGCCAATGGTCTTTGTAAGAGATGCCAATGGTCTTTGGAAGAGATGCCAATGGTCTTTGGAAGAGATGCCAATGGTCTTTGTAAGAGATGCCAAGCAGTCTCCTGAAGTATCTCATTTCTGAGGCCTTTCTGCTCTAAGGGTCCATGTTTCACAAGCGTACAGGAAAACTCAGTGGACAAGGGAATGCATGAGTCTTATCTTTGAGTTGAGCTTGATTGCCTTTCAAATGATGTTCAACTTAGCCAGTGTTGCAGTTGTCATTGCAATTCTGGCTAATACTCCAGGTTTGGACCCTCATCTGAAACTATTGCTCCAAGGCATTTTAAATTCTTCAGTTTTAAGCTTTTCTCCGTTAGCAGTGATGTCAGTTTGGATTCCATTGTCACTATTTGTTATCAATTTTTTTTGTTTACACTGCTTTCCATGCTGTAACCTGTGGAGGATCTATCTAGTTGTCTGACCAGGTTCTCCAGTTCTTGTTCTGCGCCTGCGACTCAGTCTATATCATCAGCAAAATACAGGTTTTTGATTGTTTCTGCCACCGATGCTGACTGTTCCTTGGTGCTCTTCAAGTGCATCTGTCATAGTTTTGTCAAGGAAAACATTGAATCAACTAATCTATAAATATAAAAGCGAAAATGTATGTATGTATGTGTGTTCGCTTTTTCTGTGTGTCTACAAAAGGCTTTTTTCAGAGAAGTGGTCGCTTGCTTCACAAGTTTTTAAAACTTTTTATATCACATATAAATCGTAATATCTCACAGTTAACAACGAAGCTCGCCTGTCTATTTAATTTGCTCGATTTCGGGAAGATAAATATTCAACATTTGTCGCTTGCCGCACGTGGGTTAGTCTTTTTCCTATAACATCTTGGGGGGAAAAAAAAGGGGTTCAGCAGTAAATGAAATCCCGCAGTAAAACTTGACCTCATTAACTCATTAAAACGGGCACCTGCTAAATCCAAGTAATTAAATAAATTCAAACGTGTTTCCGTTAGCATCTCACGGTGGGGCAATGGTTAACGTTGCACGCTTTTTTTTTTCACACTTTAATTTACAACTTTGCCTCAACGGTTCGGGTTCAATCCTCATACTTACTTTTTTTTTTTAACCCCCCCCCCACACACACACACCTCCAAACACCCAGGCAATGCCGGGTACTCCTCGCTAGTCTATAATATGAATCTCACCTATCTCTTTAGATGTATGTATGTATGTCTGCCTAAAACTTTTGACAGAGGTAATGGATTTTCACAAGATCAGTATCGTTTTGAAGCCAACCCTTGGACGACAAATATCGGAAAATTGGCTAAAAACATTAATTCCTTCACCTTCAACTGGGCACCCAGGCTAGTCAAAAATAAAATCACACGTGAATGAACAGGGTGGCAACCAAACGACATCTGTCAAGCAAAACATCCATCTTTAATCTGCCACCTCATACTTTCAACAGCACCTAAATGTACATAATCACATTATTCTTGTATCTGAAGGGTTCTAGGTTTGTGCACCACTGCTTCCCTACAGCAGTCACATGCCAATCATGGTCACTTATTTTATGTGTTACCAAATATTTATCTTTATATTCTAAAATTTAGAATATTATTTTTAAAATTGGGTATCGATGATTTTTTGAAAGTTGCGCAAAAAAGAGCATGCAAATATCTGAATTTATATAATTAATTACTTATTTGTTACATAATTTAATTTCCGGTGTGTGCTTGACGGAACGATGCGTTTTTATCCTCTTTCAAATGTTCATCTTTACTTTTGTAAGCATGAAGTGTATGTAGTTGTAGCGTTGAAGAATTTTTTTTCCAAATGAATTTCAAAATCAGAGAGCTAAATGAAGGCGACATTTTGACTAAACGCCGAATTTGTAAATTTGACCTCTTGTTGACCTTTAGTGTGACCACTCTTTTTTCAATATAATATTCCAATGGTCTCACTGCTAGAGATAAAAGAATTCACAAAAGATGAGACATAGGTCTTCCAAGTCACTGCATATTTGAGGGTCGTAAAATAAATGAGTTTTTCCCGTTTCTTTATTTAAAGAAATTTTATCGACTGGCGGGCAAGTGATTTATGACTTAGTCGCCCCAAGAAATTTTCAATCGACTGTGGCGACCGGTTGTGTAATGTCTCAAAGACTATATATATCGGTTGGAATCTGAGTGTGTGTGAAATTGCCCTCTACACGCTGAGATCCACATTTATAGCTATTGTCGAGGCTGTGTGCGTCTATTGCCATCAGTTTATCTCCTCATCTTCCTCAGAGAACCTCCAAGCAACCAACTGCCCTCAGCTGTATCCAAAACTCAACTGTCCTTTATTTCTCTTTGTCTGCGTTAGGGTGTGTGGTGTTCGGCTATAGTATCACAATATGAAGTGCTACTGCCCTAGCTTCACTTGCATTAATCAGCGTTCAGAGATAACTGTTAGAAAGTCCCCAGTAGAACAGGATTGTTTAACTACAGTCTTTTAGTCAGACAGGTTTGGTTTGGTTTTACAGTGCATTATATACCAATACAGTAGAATTTAATTATCTACGAACCTAAATACTTTTAATATGCTAAAACAAAGTTTTTTGTTTTTTATTTTTCTAATTTCAATGTTGCACCATTATTGTGATGTTTAATTTGCAGTTTATTTCAATTTAACTTTTATTATAAAAAGTTTGAGTTTATGATTTGTTTCCTGCAAAAAAAAAAATACCCTTTCTGAAAAAAAAAACAGGCAAAACTAGCTGATAAAATATGTAAGCCTTCTGGGGAGCTTACCGCTTCAATATAATTCCAGAAACATATAGTGAGAAAACACGGAACATTTTATATATTGAATATACTATATTTATAATTTTTTTATGGTAGGAAGTTAAAATATGGAGTGGGGGGGGGATTAGCGATTTTTGAAAATTTCAGACGATAAAAGTTAAAAATCTAGCGATTTTCTGGAGATTTCTTTCTCCTGACCTCGCGGGTTTTTTTAAATCTCAGTTGCCAACATTACATCACTAAAAAAACACTACAGACTTAATGTAAACAGAATGTGTTTACAATATCGGTAAATTTTCAATGGGTTTAATCACATGATTATTGATAATGTAACCATGTGATTGAAATTTAATTTAAATTAACCACACGTGGTCGCTTTGCTATCAAATATTCATCGAAAAATGGTAGGTACACACAAAATGAATGCCGACGCTCAAAGTGTATAAACATTTTGACTCCTCCCTTTACTTAAAAATTCACCAAAAATCAGGAAATTAATGAATTTTAATGAAAATTGCAGTATTTTTCAAATAATGATCGCAGAATATAATGAACTAATTATTTTTACTTAACTCTTAGTGAAAATGTTTTATTTTGTTTAAACAAAAAATACCTTTACTAAAGTTATGGTTTTCAGTAGTAAATAAAAAACGCAAGAATTTATTTTTGCTTTTTTTATATAAATAAAGCATCGTAATTTGTAACAATAAAAAATAATTTTTACAGTAACATTACGAAAAAAGCCCCTAAAGTCCGTATTAATGAATTCGATATAACTCGAAGAAAAATGAATTCTCGCATACTATTCAGGAAATTAAAGATTCAATTAGATTCCTATTTCAGTCACCTAAATTATTTAGGGTGAAATGAGTTTAGGAATTTATAGTCAAACCTAAATTTTTTTTTTTTTTTTTTTTTTGCTTAAAAGAAAAAGCATTAATACAGTAAGTAAGGTAAAATTTGGGTAAATATCCAGATCCGCTACTACAGAACACCGACCACTCTAATTTGTTTTTTTATAGGTAATTGAGGTCGCTGACAACAAATCTGATAGTCAAACTTGGGGCAAATTTACCATTTGCATGGTATTTACCCCTGAACCCACGAACTACTTTCCACCATTTTGCAGCTTCTGTTTACGCTACGCGCATGCACGCTGTAGCATAAACGACGGCTTCACCAAGCAAACTACTTTGGAGGGAGGGGATTTTTTTTTTTTCCAGGACATAGAATTTTCTAATTTTCAAAAATACATTATAGCACTTTTTGGGTGGAAAATTTAAAATTAGCTGAAAAAGAAATAAAACAAGAAAAGGAAAGCACTCCAAGTTGGAGTGGGGGGGGGGCGGTTAATTTATCTGTTTTTTTTTTTACCTGGAACATAGAATTTTCAAATTTTCAAAAAGTAACGCACCGACATTTACCAATTAGAACACCATTTAACATTTTCTGAAGATTTTACTGTTTACATTGGGGCACGAGCGGGGGGGGGGGGGGGGATGTGATGTTGGGGCGCGCGATCTTCGGAAAATGTTAAATGGTGTTCTAATTGGTAAATGTCGCGTTACTTACGGAAAAATGTTTAACTAAACTGCAAAAGCACCTATGCTTATGTTTTTGTAAACCACATTAAAAACTACGTGAGACAAAAAAAAAAAGTCTCCCAATTTGTTGTACTTTTCTTTAACTGTAAGTCATTAAAAAAATGTCAGTCCGTAATTTTTTGATTGGTACGCCATGTGAGAAGGCAGTTTGCTAGGTGAAGCAAGCCGTCGTTTATGTTGCAGCGCACGCGCGTAGCGTAAACGGAAGCTGCAAAATGGTGGAAAGTTGTTCGGGGGTTAATACCATGCAAATGGTATTTTTTCAGGTTCCTCAATGTTGTTTGATGTTGTTATCAAAGCAGGTTGTATTATTCTTTTACTCGAGTTCTACTTGTATTTTCTTTTGTTTTATTTTCAATTATGTCTTTGTTAAAATCCAGAGGTCGGATTAGGGATCTTTGGCACCTTTCACTTACAGATTCAACCATCCGAGAACTCTATTTGGTCAGAAAGAAGTTTACCCCTTTTTTGAGGTGTTGAACAATCACTAATGAGTCAAAAATGCAACTCCAGGAGATCATTTTCTAAGGTTTCAAGATATGCATGCATTCAATTTGCTTGCATGTTGAGAATAGTTTTATATAATCAGCAAATATACTCATCTCAGATGTGACCGTTCCGTGCCTACTGTATCAAATTACCCAAATAAGGAAACAATTCTAACCTTTTAACAGCTCTGCGTACACCTTCCAATTCAACCAAGTCGGTGGTCTGCCGTAAACCTGCGGTGTCACAAAATGTGACAGGATAACCACCGATATTATGAAACGATTCAATCAAATCCCGTGTTGTGCCAGCTGCAGATGATACAATCGCTGCTGGACGTTGACCTGTAACAACAGAAAATATATGTATAGGCATTTTAATTAAAATTTTTTTTTTCTCCATAAAATCCTCCCCCCCCCCAAAAAAAACTTTGAATGCATGAATTAGTATTTCCATGAGTCTTGTTTCGTAATAAAAATATGAATCAATGAAAGGAAAGGGTTAGAAAACTAAGAAATAAATACTAAATTTAAAAAAAAAAAAAAAAAGGAAAAATATGCTGTCAAACTAAATAAACCAATCATTATGTAACAAATCAACTGCAGAATTTCCATGAGTCTTGTTTCGTAATAAAAATATGAATCAATGAAAGGAAAGGGTTAGAAAACTAAGAAATAAATTCTGCAGTTGATTTGTTACATAATGATTGGTTTATTTAGTTTGACAGCATATTTTTCCTTTTTTTTTTTTTTTTTTAAAATTACATTTTCACCCCAAACAAGGCACATTGCCACTTTGATGTAGGGGACTACTATCAGGGACATAAGCTACGGGGGTACTATGTGGGGAGTTGGGCAGTAAGATGTCAGTTCATGTTACACTTGAACTTCTGCATGTCAGTACAATTGGGGAAGCAGGGGCCCGGAAGGGAATTCCAAAGTCTAGCAGTTCTGGAAAAGAAACTACTGGAGTAGAAAGCTCTCTTACACCTAGGGATCTCTACTGTGAATGGGTGGGATTTAGCTGCTTGTCGGGTTTGTTGGGGGTATTTACGTCGAGGAGGTACAAGTGCTTGCAGTTCGTCGGAGCATTCACCGTTAAAGTACTTGTAGAACAGGCAGAGAGATGCAACATTTCATCGATGGGACAGAGGCTGAAGCTTAGATGACAGTTCAGGACCTATCAGGTTGGCGACTCTCTTTTGAACCTTGTCTTTCCAAGTTATTAATTTTGGTAAAAATCGTTATGCTTCGAATATTTATACATGGTGTTTGGTTTGGTTGTTTTGTAGAGGAAAATTGATTTTTGTTTTTGACTTGGCAGAACATGATTGAGTTTTGCAAAAGACAAGAAAAAATAACATCAATGTGGAGTGCGTGTTACGTCAGGAATCCAGTATCTTCAGAGCCTGATTTGGTAGTACCAGATGTTATGTAATAAAAGCCTTTGTTTGAATAGTAAAAATTGAGTGACACCTAATGGTCAGAGGTGATCCTAGAATGTAAATCGATGAAATAACTCCCGACGCAATCGTCTACCTGTATAACAGCCAGATACGTCTTAAAATGGAGTATTATTGCCATATCTGGCTTGACAAAGTTCAAAATCAACTTTGAAATCTAGTAGATGATGCCTTTTTTTACTTCCCTGCAATCTCATTTCCACAGAAGAGACATTGCTCTGACAAGTGCTCGTCTGAGCTTCAATCTGTGCTCCTCCCTTGCCAAACTTTCACAAAAAAACATTAATTATTGAATTTATCTTTGCTTTTTTTATGAAAATAAAGCATCATAAATTGTAACAATAAAAAAGAAAAATTAATTTTTTCAAGAATATTGTGAAAAAAGACCCTAAATTCTGTATTAACAAAATCGATATAACTTGAAGAAAAATTTATTTCTCAAACTAATGATATTACCATTGAATTAAGCACTGTTTATTTAATATTTTTACACAAAAAAAAAAAAAAAAAAGTTATAATTGCAACAAATATTTCCTCTTATTTTTTTAAGGTTACATTTTTAGCATAATTTTTTAGATGCAAGATTCTAATATTTTCCTTGCGTGGATGATCGTGTAACTTTCAGCGTAACATAATTTTTATATAATTTTGAAACATAAAATAAAATTGAAAAAATTAAAAGCAGGAACACACAAAAATTAAATTACGAAATGGTGAAAATTATATAAGCATTCACTATAGGTATGTATGGGTGCATGGCTCTGAAAAAACCCAAAAAAAAACAGTCGGTTTTGCACTACCCCCTACTCTCCAACCACCTGATGTCATTTTAAGCCTGTAGATGTTTGTAGATGTTCCCATACTTTTTTAATTTTGCTGCCATATTTTATTTGGTATTAATGAACAAACCTTGTGGTTACAACTGGATAGTTATTGCCTTTTATAGCAAAAGGCAAGTACATTTATTTTATTAATTCATTATCTTAAGACTTTAACTTAATAATTTACTTGGAAATAATTACAGAAATCTTATATTTATCTTGCCAGAAAAATTTAAACATCTTTTAAGGATTTAAAGAACTTTTTCATAATGCATATTTGATGTGAAATGTAGGGTTTTTCGGATTTGCAATAAAATTTTTTATTGTACGCACTTTTTTTCTTTGAAAGATTAACTTTAGGCTATAATCTTCGAAAGACAATCAAAAAGTAATTGAAAATTTAAAAAAATATTAGGATCAGCCGGAGTTCAAAACTATGTCTCCTACCAAGTCAGCCATTAAAATGCACGTACCAACTAATCCATCCATCCATCCATAGCCCTTGAGCCCCTGAAGGGGCATAGGCCATCTACAACTTTTTGTAGATGTTTTTGTAGCGAGGAGTTCTTTTTACAGGGTGAGGGCGCTGGCCCCACGCCCAACCTTCCCAGAAGGTACATACAGCGCCTAGCCTTCCCAAATGGTCACCCATCTGGTACTGGCCAGGCTCAACGTTGCTTAACTTTGGTGATCTGGCGAGAACCGGTGTGTCAACGTGATTGTGCCGTACAACGTACCAACTAACCATCATTCAAATTTATTTTGAGAAATTGATAATAACAAAAGTCAAATAAAAAAACAAATAAAAGTCAAATAAAAAAACAAACAAAAGTCAAATAAAAAACAAACAAAAGTCAAATAAAAAAACAAACAAAAGTCAAATAAAAAACAAATAACTTACAAATAATGTTAAGAAGGCTGCTTTTGCCAACATTCGTTTCTCCTAGAAGTGCCACTTGTATACCATCACGAAGCAATTCGCCACGTCGATTATCATTCAGGTGCTTCTCAATTTGATCCCGGATAACTTGAATTTGATTTCTAGCTGAAAATTAATCAAATGATTCAGAGAGCAAATCTTGTAATAGAAAAATCATCATTTTCACAAACGATCTCGTGTTTGTTTAGCCTGTAAAATGACAGCATAAAATGTAGAAAAAAAGAAAAGACAAACATAATTTTGTAGACAGTGGTTTAAATAGAAACAATAAGCCTAAAAAATTGCATAAGAAAATTCCACAGATTGTGATGTTTACATATATTTGAACAGGAACATGATAAATAAAAAAGAAACTTCCACATTAAGCTAAATTAAGCAGAAAGCAAAAATTTCCACTAGAAATCTAAGAGTAGAATTTAAGCTGACATGTTCAATTCAGAAAGCTACATTCCAGATAGGACAGAATAAGTTTGGAGAACTTCTGCCTTTACTAAATAGTAGAGTGTTAGCAGTGTCGATCAAAGGGAAGAATCTACTAGCCATGTGTGCAAAGTGTAATGTATAGATGGAACTTGCAAGTGAATCCTAGCCAATGAGGGTTAAGGACATGCGTTGCATGGACAGAAATGATATGATGGTTGTTTTGGTTGATGGCATATCAAGCCTTTTCGGGTTATTTAATGCCGAATCCAGTTATTTTGGAAATAGTATTCATGTTGCATCTAGTTATTTTGTAGACGGTTTTTATTCTTCAAGCTCTTTGTACCTTCAATCGCTAGTTTGTAGTGTTTGGTTTGGTTGTTTTATAATGGATTTTAATGTTTTTGTTCTCTGCCTTGCAGAACACAAATGAGTTTTGGAATGGGAGAGGGAAAGGGTTACAGTATTAATGTTTGGTACATTTTAAGTTTAGGAAACCAGTCAGGAAGTGGGAGAGATAGAAAGAAAAAGAGGAAATGGGAAGAAGGAAAATGTGGGGGGGGGGTTGTTGTTTTTGTTTTTTTGCAAAAAGAAGTAGAAAGACAAAAAGCATCAATATTAGGTGCATTTCATCTTAGGAAGCCAATATCTTCAGACAGCCTGATCTGGTAATGCCAGAGAAATGATATGAGAATGATAACGATTCATGTGTAATGCAAGTCTTAAAGAAAGATTAAATTTGAACAGAATGGATGATCACTTTCACATATGAATTTAATGTAAAATGATCACCTACTTCCGCACCAGATAGTGTTGTTAAAGATATGTAATGAATTCTTTTTTTATTTTGAAATCTAGATGATTTTAAAAATTTCTTTGAGATCTTTTTTGAGCAAGATTTCTTTTTTTTGGGGGGGGGGGTGCACTATTAAATTGCAGGCTCCCACATAGCTGGTCCCTTGCTCTTTCTTTCCTAACATCTTCAGACACAACCGTCTTTTTAATAAGGTTAATCTTGGATCAATATATGCTCATGTATTTATTTCTTAAAAAAATAAAAAAAATTGGCTATACTTTCTTAAAAACACTATCTAGTTCGAAAGTAGGTGCTCGTTAGAAGTGGCTGATTATTTTACGTTAAAAGTGATCCCCCATTATAAAATAATGCCCTTTCATTTTATTTATTTTTACTGCCAACTTTTTCAGGCTGGTTACATGGAATCACCTTAAAAAAGTAGTATTTTATCTTTTTTTTTGGGGGGGGGGTAGCATAGGATACAGGTCTCTTATTACCATATACTCTATATGCAGACCTATTAACATCTTGTCCATCATCATTTTTTCTTAAACAAAATGTTCATGAAATTTCGTACCTTCATCAAGTACATTAGCTTCGATGTTGTCATCTTCACTGAAGTCAATATAAGCTTCGACTTTTGCTGTACACTGTGGAAGAAAGAGAATCAGTTAAATAAACAAAATGAATATATATGACCTGTGAATCATTGGGTCAACGTTGGTACATTGCACACAAATGCATACATTTGATGATCATGACTGATTGGCCTTGACTCAATCTATTTAATACTAAAACCTGACTCAATCTATTTAATACTAAAACCTGACTCAATCTATTTAATACTAAAACCTGACTCAATCTATTTAATACTAAAACCTGACTCAATCTATTTAATACTAAAACCTGACTCAATCTATTTAATACTAAAACCTGACTCAATCTATTTAATACTAAAACCTGACTCAATCTATTTAATACTAAAACCTGACTCAATCTATTTAATACTAAAACCTGACTCAATCTATTTAATACTAAAACCTGACTCAATCTATTTAATACTAAAACCTGACTCAATCTATTTAATACTAAAACCTGACTCAATCTATTTAATACTAAAACCTGACTCAATCTATTTAATACTAAAACCTGACTCAATCTATTTAATACTAAAACCTGACTCAATCTATTTAATACTAAAACCTGACTCAATCTATTTAATACTAAAACCTGACTCAATCTATTTAATACTAAAACCTGACTCAATCTATTTAATACTAAAACCTGACTCAATCTATTTAATACTAAAACCTGACTCAATCTATTTAATACTAAAACCTGACTCAATCTATTTAATACTAAAACCTGACTCAATCTATTTAATACTAAAACCTGACTCAATCTATTTAATACTAAAATCTGACTCAATCTATTTAATACTAAAACCTGACTCAATCTATTTAATACTAAAACCTGACTCAATCTATTTAATACTAAAACCTGACTCAATCTATTTAATACTAAAATCTGACTCAATCTATTTAATACTAAAACCTGACTCAATCTATTTAATACTAAAACCTGACTCAATCTATTTAATACTAAAACCTGACTCAATCTATTTAATACTAAAACCTGACTCAATCTATTTAATACTAAAACCTGACTCAATCTATTTAATACTAAAACCTGACTCAATCTATTTAATACTAAAACCTGACTCAATCTATTTAATACTAAAACCTGACTCAATCTATTTAATACTAAAACCTGACTCAATCTATTTAATACTAAAACCTGACTCAATCTATTTAATACTAAAACCTGACTCAATCTATTTAATACTAAAACCTGACTCAATCTATTTAATACTAAAACCTGACTCAATCTATTTAATACTAAAACCTGACTCAATCTATTTAATACTAAAACCTGACTCAATCTATTTAATACTAAAACCTGACTCAATCTATTTAATACTAAAACCTGACTCAATCTATTTAATACTAAAACCTGACTCAATCTATTTAATACTAAAACCTGACTCAATCTATTTAATACTAAAACCTGACTCAATCTATTTAATACTAAAACCTGACTCAATCTATTTAATACTAAAACCTGACTCAATCTATTTAATACTAAAACCTGACTCAATCTATTTAATACTAAAACCTGACTCAATCTATTTAATACTAAAACCTGACTCAATCTATTTAATACTAAAACCTGACTCAATCTATTTAATACTAAAACCTGACTCAATCTATTTAATACTAAAACCTGACTCAATCTATTTAATACTAAAACCTGACTCAATCTATTTAATACTAAAACCTGACTCAATCTATTTAATACTAAAACCTGACTCAATCTATTTAATACTAAAACCTGACTCAATCTATTTAATACTAAAACCTGACTCAATCTATTTAATACTAAAACCTGACTCAATCTATTTAATACTAAAACCTGACTCAATCTATTTAATACTAAAACCTGACTCAATCTATTTAATACTAAAACCTGACTCAATCTATTTAATACTAAAACCTGACTCAATCTATTTAATACTAAAATTTATTTAAGAAATCAAATTAAAAACATTTTTTTAAATTATATTTTCACCCTAAACAAGGCACAGTGCCACATTAATGTACAAGCTACTATCAGGAATATAAATTGTAGGGATACTATATAAGCACATAATTTTCAGGGATATTATGTAGGGAGTTGAGTGTCAAAATGTCTGTTCACATTACACTTGAACTTCTGCATGTCAGTACAGTTGGGAAAGCAGGAACCCGGAAGAGAATTCCAAAGTCTAGCAATTCTTGGGAAGAAACTATTAGAGTAGAAGGCTTTCTTACATTTAGGGATCTCTACTGTGTAGGGGTGGAACTTTGCTGCTTGTCGGGTTTGTCTGGAGTATTTATGTTTACGGGGTACAAGGGCTTGCAGTTCGTTGGAGCATCCACCATTAAAATACTTGTAAAATAGGCAGAGAGATGCAACATTTTGTCGATGAGACAAAGGTTGAAACTTAGATGAGAGTTCAGGGCCTATCAGGTTGGCGACTCTCTTTTGAACCCTGTCCAGGAGTGAAAGACTAGTAGCAGATGCACCAGCCCAAATGTGACAACAACACTCCATACATGGGCGAATGGTGGCCTTGTAGGGGTACAGGATACTTTCAGGCATAAGTAACTTTCTAGCACGGTAGAGAGAGCTAACCAAATAGAACATGCACATAAAATACCAAAGCTTTCAAACAGGAAACCAACCAATTATTCCTTTAGCACACACACACAATGTGCATTCCTGGACTATAAAATAAAAACAAACCAAAAAACAACTAAATGGACATGTCCTGCCTAAAAGTACCATCATGAGGCATAATAGTGATTGGTAGTAAGATTATACATCCCAAAACAAAAATAGGTTTAAGGCTCCCAAAATTCATGCTAAAATAGTCCGCACAGACAAGAACATGCTACCTCCATGGATTAAAGAAAGGGTTCTATTTAAAATTCCATGCAGATTCCTGTGTTTGACAAGATGCACTTAAAGAAGGTTGACAGAAACATTGTGGAAATAAAACTCAAGATGAGAACAGAAGTCCGAATAATCTAAATAATACAAATTATGAGACTTTTGTATTTTATACCCCCCCCCCTTCTTCTATCTAATGCACGCGCTATGGAAGAAAAAAAAAGTCAACTAATCAAGATCATAAGAGGTTTAGTATTAGATATTTAAACAATGTTTCTGTTGAAAAAAGAAAAAATAATTTTTTAAAAAGTTTTCCCAATATTCAATCATACGTGTAAATCTTAATAAAACAAAAAAATGCATCGTGTATTTAAAAGCAAACAAAAAAAACAATCATTTAACGTAATGTTTGTTTTTAAAACATGATTTTTATTTCATCTTCTAGAATTTGAGATGATGCTTGATAATTTGAATTATTCAAACTACTATTTTCATCTTGATTGTTTTCACAACGTTTCGGCCAATGAAACCTCTAACCTTCTTCAGGTGCTTGTATTAATAATTATTTACAAGTGAATCTACTCAAACTTTGACTTGAAAATAAAAAATTATTTAAAAAAACAAAGAAAGAAAAGAACCTTCAGCAATGTTTGTTTCCATTGTTGATACAACTCTCTCAGTTCTCCCTGCATTTGTCTCAGCGCTTGTTGGTGCTGTGCTTCCGTTTCTGCATACAAAAGATCCGATAAGCCTTCTACCTCAGTCAGATCCAACTTTCCATTCAAAAACGCCCTGTTTTAAAAAATAAAAAGTGTTTTAACGCCAATATTTAAAACCATATACTATCATCTTACATCCATTAACCCTTATCCTCAATTGGCCTCCAGGCCTTGAAGTGGTGACTACAAAAAAATAAATAAATTGCTCATAAAAAAAAGAAGAAAATTGTTCATGAAAAAAAAAAAATTGCTCATGAAAAAAAAAAAAATTGTTCATGAAAAAAAAAAAAAATGCTCATGAAAAAAAAAAAAAATTGTTCATGAAAAAAAAAAAAGAATTGCTCATGAAAAAAAAAAAAATTGCTCATGAAAAAGAAAATTGTTCATGAAGAAAAAAGAAAGAAAAGAAAATTGCTCATGAAAAAAAAAAAATTGTTGCTGATCCTTCTCCATCACAGTGAATGCCCTGGAAATGTCCCTTCCGAATAAAAATATTCATTTGCTTTCTCACATGAAAAAAGAAAAAATCGTTTCATTTTACTATTGAACCCCCTCCTCCAAAAAAAAAAACAATGTAAAACAGAATATTTGGTTATTTGCAGTTTAACTTACTGTACAAAATTATCTCTCATATTTATTTTCAATATATAAGTAAATAAAGTAGATAAAACAAATCGCTAAAAAGAAATTAAAAAAACAAACAAATCATGCATTTTATTTATTTTAAATATATAAGTTGAATAAACAAATTTTTTTTTATTACACTTTCACCCCAAACAAGGCACGTTGGCACTTTGATGTAGGGGGCTACTATCAGGGACATAAGTTGCAGGGGTACTATGTAGGGAGTTTAGTAGCAAGATGTCTGTTTACATTACACTTGAACTTCTACATGTCAGTACAGTTGGAGAAGCAGGAAACCGGAAGAGAATTCCAAAGTCCTGCAGTTCTGGGGAAGAAGCTTATATCTAGGGATCTCAACGGTGTAGGGGTGGGTCTTCGCTGCTTGTCGAGTTTGTCAGGGGTATTTTCGTCAAGGGGGTATGAGGGCTTGTAGTTCGTCAGAGCATCCACCATTAAAATACTTCTAAAACAGGCAGAGGGATGCAACATTTCGTTGGTGGGACAGGAGCTGAAGTTTAGATGACAGTTCGGGACATTTTAGGTTAGCTACTCTCTTTTGAACCCTGTCCAGGAGCGGAGACTAGTAGCAGATGCACCAGCCCAAATGTGACAGCAGGACTCCATGCATAGGCACATGATGATTTTTTAGAGGTACAGGATACTTTCAGGTAAGTAACTTTCTAGCACAATAGAGAGAGCCCACCTTCTTTGCAGCAGCCTTAGCAATAATCTCGATGTATCTATTCCAACTCATGTTTCCTGTGAACGTTAAGCCAAGGAGCTTGAACGAAGTGCTCTCAGGTAAAGTATCGCTAGCCATTGCTATTGGTGGTTGGTAAGGTTTTATGTAATTATTAAAAGAAACAAACTTTGTCTTGGCTGTGTTGAATGTTACCATCCATTTTTGACCCCATTCCACTACAGACTGAAGGTCTTCCTCTAGGGTTTCGGCCATTACCTTAGATATGTGCTTGTTAGTTTTCCCCATGTGCCTACTATAGAGTGTGGTGTCATTGGCAAATATACCCATCTCAGAGACAATTTTATCAGGTAAGTCATTTATGAATATCAGAAATGACAAAGGTCCAAGAATCCATCCTTGAGGTACACCCGCATTTATATCAAATTTTTTGGATGTACGCCCATTGAGGACAACCTGGATTCTTCTCTCATTTAAGAAGGATCTAACCATGCTAAGCATTCGTCCAGTAATACCATAGGATTTAATTTTCATCAGAAGACCATCATGCCATAACCTGTCAAAAGCCTTAGATATATCAAGGGTTACTGGCCTCCCTTCTCCTGCCTTATCCAGTGCTTGATATAAACGTTCAGAAATTACAGTTAAAATATCTGCAGTAGAACGGGCTTGCCTAAATCAATATTGGTGGTCTGACAGAAGTTTAGCAGCTGTAAGGTGGTGACCTAGAGCTTGATTAATTAAGGACTCAAATGTTTTGGCGAAAAGAGGGAGGAGACTAATTGGCCGATAATTTAATGGGTCAGTTCTTTCACCAGAGTTTTGTAAACTGGTACTACAGAAGCAGTTTTCCAGCAACCAGGAAAACAAGATTTGTTAAGGCATTTGTTAAAGAGTTTAGAGAGAACAGGAGCAACCTCAGCAGAGCATTTTTTTAATAGTACAGCCGGGATGAAGTCAGGTCCACATGCTTTTGAGGTGTCTAGGCTTTTTATAATATCATGTACTTGGGAAGGCGTAATCTTCAGATCATCTAGCGTGGTTTCTGTCCGCAGAGGAAAATTAAAGAGAGAATGGCTTGCTGGGTCCAAGATAGAGTTTGAGGCAAACTGACCGGCAAGCATGTTAGCTTTCTCAGTTGCTGTGCAAACAACCTCATGATTGTTTGATAGTGGGAGTATTGTCGATTGCCCATTATTTACTAACATACTATTAACATAACCATACTACTATTAAATATTACATGAAAAGAAACAATTCGGAACTTTCACGCATGGTGACGAGTTTCATTCAATCACTGCATTGTTTGATCATTTTTTGGTTTTCATCACAGAAGAGTACAAGTTAAACTATCAAATAATTGAATATTGTTTATGCAAACTAGTTTTTGTGAAAAAAACAACTGTAAGAAAAACATTTCAAAGTAAAAAAATATATATATATCTTTCTTATAACATATATAAAAATAGTATTTCAAAATAAAATAAAATTAGGACTTTTTTTTTTATACAAACTATTGTGGAGACTCCAGTGAAGATGCTTTGCGGGTTTAATGGTAAAATATCTTCCGTTTACAAGCTCAAAGCTGATTGGCACAGGCACACAGTTTGCCTAAATCATACGTCATTTCTTAGGCAATTTGAACACGTGAAGTAAAAGTTTGAAACAAGACATTTCACTCTCTGTTTTCCCTCTCTTTTGGACTGGAATCCAGTACTGACAGCACGTGTTCAATAGTGACCAGTTGGGGGGGGGGGGCTGTTGACACTAAACAGATGACTACAACTCATCGCAGCTTAATAAACATACACCCACACAACATTTAAGCATTCTTTCAGTTTCTTTCTGATAATATAAAAAAGGTAATAAACACTCTTTAATTTAATTTGATTAAGAAAATATAATTCACATAATTGATCAGAGAAATTTGGATACAATATTTTAGACCCACATGCCGCATGGCACTGAAGCTGTCAAAATCAGAACTCTTTTTATCTCAACTCTTAATATTTATGAATATTCTTTTGCTGTAATCCTCTGTTCCTAAACACATTAAATATTTCTTGTGTGAATATATGTCTCTTGGTTTTTATTTGTTTTGTTCTTTTCATTTAACATGTCTCTTGCCTTTCTTTCATTATAAACACCCCAGTAAAAAATGAAGATTTTACAAGTGGTGACCCTCAAAACGACCTCCACACTATTTTTGAAATATATTTTTATTATAATGTATTTCATAAAGAACATTTCAAAGTAAATATATATTTTTATAAAATTTTATTAAAAATAAAACCAGTTTTTTAAAAATAAATTTCACTGTGTGTGTGTGTGTGTGTGTGTGTGTATATATATATATATATATATATTAATTACAATTTACCAAAATGATCCAAGATGGTAAAACTAAAGTATATTATAAATATTAAAGAATTAATATTTATAAAGTTATCTCAGCCAGATGTAAAAGCTTGATAAAACTAAATAGGAGATAGAGCTTATAATACGAGCAAACAGTTAATAAAACATGTTAAAAACACTTTGAAATGAGTTAAAAACATATTTAATCTGAAAAGGAAACACTAGATAAGTGAATAGTCCTTAACCCACAGAGTTTCAAAGAAATACTTTCCTTCTCATCAGAGGGTAGGAATTAGCAAAATGCAGGATCGGATTTTGCCTGCAAAAGTATTTAATGAAACAACAAGTAAGTCAAAGATCTTACTTGATAACAAAAAAATGAAGCAGAGGGAATATGGTGAAGAAAAAGGTGATTACACGTGAATGGATAGTCTGGTGGAAGATAAATAATCCAGTGACGGTAAAATCCAAATATATATAGATATTTAAACCATTCTGAAAAACAGCCAAGTTTGTTTGCTTATTTTAAAATAGGTAAATATTAATCAGAAGGAATTTTTCCGTGGTATTCACAATGAAGCAGAACACTCAGCAGAAACCAGAGGTAAAAAAAAACAAACAAACTGAAAAACACATTTTAATGCTGAAATGTCTTTTCCACTTGCTTATATTAAAGACATAGGGACATAATTCAACACACAATTATTTACTGATCAAATTGGATTTTGTTTTATAAAAACAAAAATACTGGGTGAATTTGCATAAATTTTGGTATACAGCCTTTTTTTTAACCTAACAGGTATGTACAAAAAGTTTTTGTGCAATTATAATTTTTTAATATTGGAATAAAATTGGATAAGCACAGATTTTGGATCTGTAAAATTTTTCAAAGATATTATGCCTTAAAGATGTATTTTAAACTTTATGTCTTAAAGATGTATTTTAAACTTTATGCCTTAAAGATGTATTTTAAACTTTATGCCTTAAAGATGTATTTTAAACTTTATGCCTTAAAGATGTATTTTAAACTTTATGTCTTAAAGATGTATTTTAAACTTTATGCCTTAAAGATGTATTTTAAACTTTATGCCTTAAAGATGTATTTTAAACTTTATGCCTTAAAGATGTATTTTAAACTTTATGTCTTAAAGATGTATTTTAAACTTTATGCCTTAAAGATGTATTTTAAACTTTATGTCTTAAAGATGTATTTTAAACTTTATGCCTTAAAGATGTATTTTAAACTTTATGCCTTAAAGATGTATTTTAAACTTTATGCCTTAAAGATGTATTTTAAACTTTATGCCTTAAAGATGTATTTTAAACTTTATGCCTTAAAGATGTATTTTAAACTTTATGTCTTAAAGATGTATTTTAAACTTTATGCCTTAAAGATGTATTTTAAACTTTATGCCTTAAAGATGTATTTTAAACTTTATGCCTTAAAGATGTATTTTAAACTTTATGTCTTAAAGATGTATTTTAAACTTTATGTCTTAAAGATGTATTTTAAACTTTATGCCTTAAAGATGTATTTTAAACTTTATGTCTTAAAGATGTATTTTAAACTTTATGTCTTAAAGATGTATTTTAAACTTTATGCCTTAAAGATGTATTTTAAACTTTATGTCTTAAAGATGTATTTTAAACTTTATGTCTTAAAGATGTATTTTAAACTTTATGCCTTAAAGATGTATTTTAAACTTTATGTCTTAAAGATGTATTTTAAACTTTATGTCTTAAAGATGTATTTTAAACTTTATGCCTTAAAGATGTATTTTAAACTTTATGCCTTAAAGATGTATTTTAAACTTTATGTCTTAAAGATGTATTTTAAACTTTATGTCTTAAAGATGTATTTTAAACTTTATGCCTTAAAGATGTATTTTAAACTTTATGCCTTAAAGATGTATTTTAAACTTTATGTCTTAAAGATGTATTTTAAACTTTATGTCTTAAAGATGTATTTTAAACTTTATGTCTTAAAGATGTATTTTAAACTTTATGTCTTAAAGATGTATTTTAAACTTTATGTCTTAAAGATGTATTTTAAACTTTATGTCTTAAAGATGTATTTTAAACTTTATGCCTTAAAGATGTATTTTAAACTTTATGCCTTAAAGATGTATTTTAAACTTTATGCCTTAAAGATGTATTTTAAACTTTATGTCTTAAAGATGTATTTTAAACTTTATGCCTTAAAGATGTATTTTAAACTTTATGCCTTAAAGATGTATTTTAAACTTTATGTCTTAAAGATGTATTTTAAACTTTATGTCTTAAAGATGTATTTTAAACTTTATGTCTTAAAGATGTATTTTAAACTTTATGCCTTAAAGATGTATTTTAAACTTTATGCCTTAAAGATGTATTTTAAACTTTATGTCTTAAAGATGTATTTTAAACTTTATGCCTTAAAGATGTATTTTAAACTTTATGTCTTAAAGATGTATTTTAAACTTTATGCCTTAAAGATGTATTTTAAACTTTATGCCTTAAAGATGTATTTTAAACTTTATGCCTTAAAGATGTATTTTAAACTTTATGTCTTAAAGATGTATTTTAAACTTTATGTCTTAAAGATGTATTTTAAACTTTATGCCTTAAAGATGTATTTTAAACTTTATGTCTTAAAGATGTATTTTAAACTTTATGTCTTAAAGATGTATTTTAAACTTTATGCCTTAAAGATGTATTTTAAACTTTATGTCTTAAAGATGTATTTTAAACTTTATGTCTTAAAGATGTATTTTAAACTTTATGCCTTAAAGATGTATTTTAAACTTTATGTCTTAAAGATGTATTTTAAACTTTATGCCTTAAAGATGTATTTTAAACTTTATGCCTTAAAGATGTATTTTAAACTTTATGTCTTAAAGATGTATTTTAAACTTTATGTCTTAAAGATGTATTTTAAACTTTATGTCTTAAAGATGTATTTTAAACTTTATGTCTTAAAGATGTATTTTAAACTTTATGTCTTAAAGATGTATTTTAAACTTTATGCCTTAAAGATGTATTTTAAACTTTATGCCTTAAAGATGTATTTTAAACTTTATGTCTTAAAGATGTATTTTAAACTTTATGCCTTAAAGATGTATTTTAAACTTTATGCCTTAAAGATGTATTTTAAACTTTATGCCTTAAAGATGTATTTTAAACTTTATGTCTTAAAGATGTATTTTAAACTTTATGTCTTAAAGATGTATTTTAAACTTTATGTCTTAAAGATGTATTTTAAACTTTATGCCTTAAAGATGTATTTTAAACTTTATGCCTTAAAGATGTATTTTAAACTTTATGCCTTAAAGATGTATTTTAAACTTTATGTCTTAAAGATGTATTTTAAACTTTATGCCTTAAAGATGTATTTTAAACTTTATGTCTTAAAGATGTATTTTAAACTTTATGCCTTAAAGATGTATTTTAAACTTTATGTCTTAAAGATGTATTTTAAACTTTATGTCTTAAAGATGTATTTTAAACTTTATGTCTTAAAGATGTATTTTAAACTTTATGCCTTAAAGATGTATTTTAAACTTTATGCCTTAAAGATGTATTTTAAACTTTATGTCTTAAAGATGTATTTTAAACTTTATGCCTTAAAGATGTATTTTAAACTTTATGTCTTAAAGATGTATTTTAAACTTTATGTCTTAAAGATGTATTTTAAACTTTATGTCTTAAAGATGTATTTTAAACTTTATGCCTTAAAGATGTATTTTAAACTTTATGCCTTAAAGATGTATTTTAAACTTTATGCCTTAAAGATGTATTTTAAACTTTATGCCTTAAAGATGTATTTTAAACTTTATGTCTTAAAGATGTATTTTAAACTTTATGCCTTAAAGATGTATTTTAAACTTTATGTCTTAAAGATGTATTTTAAACTTTATGTCTTAAAGATGTATTTTAAACTTTATGCCTTAAAGATGTATTTTAAACTTTATGTCTTAAAGATGTATTTTAAACTTTATGCCTTAAAGATGTATTTTAAACTTTATGTCTTAAAGATGTATTTTAAACTTTATGCCTTAAAGATGTATTTTAAACTTTATGTCTTAAAGATGTATTTTAAACTTTATGCCTTAAAGATGTATTTTAAACTTTATGTCTTAAAGATGTATTTTAAACTTTATGCCTTAAAGATGTATTTTAAACTTTATGCCTTAAAGATGTATTTTAAACTTTATGTCTTAAAGATGTATTTTAAACTTTATGTCTTAAAGATGTATTTTAAACTTTATGCCTTAAAGATGTATTTTAAACTTTATGCCTTAAAGATGTATTTTAAACTTTATGTCTTAAAGATGTATTTTAAACTTTATGTCTTAAAGATGTATTTTAAACTTTATGTCTTAAAGATGTATTTTAAACTTTATGTCTTAAAGATGTATTTTAAACTTTATGCCTTAAAGATGTATTTTAAACTTTATGCCTTAAAGATGTATTTTAAACTTTATGTCTTAAAGATGTATTTTAAACTTTATGCCTTAAAGATGTATTTTAAACTTTATGTCTTAAAGATGTATTTTAAACTTTATGCCTTAAAGATGTATTTTAAACTTTATGTCTTAAAGATGTATTTTAAACTTTATGTCTTAAAGATGTATTTTAAACTTTATGTCTTAAAGATGTATTTTAAACTTTATGTCTTAAAGATGTATTTTAAACTTTATGTCTTAAAGATGTATTTTAAACTTTATGTCTTAAAGATGTATTTTAAACTTTATGTCTTAAAGATGTATTTTAAACTTTATGCCTTAAAGATGTATTTTAAACTTTATGCCTTAAAGATGTATTTTAAACTTTATGTCTTAAAGATGTATTTTAAACTTTATGTCTTAAAGATGTATTTTAAACTTTATGCCTTAAAGATGTATTTTAAACTTTATGCCTTAAAGATGTATTTTAAACTTTATGTCTTAAAGATGTATTTTAAACTTTATGTCTTAAAGATGTATTTTAAACTTTATGTCTTAAAGATGTATTTTAAACTTTATGTCTTAAAGATGTATTTTAAACTTTATGTCTTAAAGATGTATTTTAAACTTTATGTCTTAAAGATGTATTTTAAACTTTATGCCTTAAAGATGTATTTTAAACTTTATGCCTTAAAGATGTATTTTAAACTTTATGTCTTAAAGATGTATTTTAAACTTTATGTCTTAAAGATGTATTTTAAACTTTATGTCTTAAAGATGTATTTTAAACTTTATGTCTTAAAGATGTATTTTAAACTTTATGTCTTAAAGATGTATTTTAAACTTTATGTCTTAAAGATGTATTTTAAACTTTATGTCTTAAAGATGTATTTTAAACTCAAACATTGAACATAATTATCCCATTTTCATATTAATACTGCTTATTGCAAGAGTTAGGGGTGAATGGAGCAAGTTCAGGGAACTTCTGTCATTACAAACTAGCAGAGCATTACCACCATAAACCAAGGAAAGAGTCTATCAAGCAGTATGTATGCAGTATAATGATGTATGGAAGTGGAACCTGGCTCGTGAGGGTTGAGGAAATGTGTTGCATGAGAAAAAATGATACGAGAATCCTATGACAATGGATGCATAATATATATTAAAGAGAGATGTGTGCAAAAAGAACAGGAGACTTTGTTGGTATGGCCACATAGAACGAATGGACAAGAGTTCTTCCGTTTTTTTACTTTCTCCTGTGAACTGAACCTGCTACTTCAATTGTCCTACATCTATCAACTCAAGAACTCTTAATGCATTCTTCCAATGTGGCCAAACTATCAAAGTCTCCTGTTCTGCACACATTTCCCTATACTGTTCATGATTTAATCTTCCTTTGAGATCATCAGAACTAAGCCCAGCATAACACGTATTCATTTCTTGCCATGCAACACATGTCTTCAATCCTCACTAGCCAGATTTCACTTCCATAACTATTTTATAATAAGATCATTGGACATTCAGAAAGTATAAAACAATTTATCAACAGGATGATCTTTCCAAAAATTATCAACAGGATGAGCTTTCCAAAAATTCTACGCATGAACTGTTCATAAAATTTGCAGTTTTTTCTGTAATCCAATGGCATCGTTTAATCCTTGGTAAGTAAAGATGTTTAACAAGAAGAGATCATATTAAATTGTATTTAAATGATTAAATGATAATTTAATATGCATTTTTCCCCATTTCCTTTTCTTTTTCTTAATATTTTTAAATATTTATGTGAACAACTGTTTATAGAAATGTACTACAGAATGATGCCTTAAAAATGGAGTATTCATAAAAAATTTTTTTGTTTTTTTTGCAATCCAACCACATTTGGTAAAAAAAACAAAAAAAAAAACTTCAGTCTGTGTTTGACTTGTCCATCGACTTTTACTCATGAATGTCCAACAGTCTTTGTTTTTTTATCGCTGTTCATTGATAAACTTCAAATGTAGACTCCTGCATTGCAAACACACATATATACAATTGATTTTGGTTGTGAGATTATCTCTGTGATTGACATGAAAAACTGGATTTGAGAATAAAAAAAAAAAAAACTTACTTTTACAATAATGCAAAATTTTTAAAAAATCCAAGGCATGGTTATTGAGAAAAGTGCTCTCTGCTTATATTAGCATTGTTTCCAGTCATCCTGGACATCTCCTTGCCACTGGGCTCAAATAGTGCCAATTCAGGAGATGTGTGGTTGAGGATTGCACAACCCTTGCCTCCCCAATCACATGGGCAGCTGTCCCTACAGGAGATATTATTTGTCTTACAAGACTGAATGGAGGCATCGAACGCCTGAATTAAACTAATTTGGGTTGTGATTAGGAATTTTTTTTATTAATGTTATCTTTGAAATAATTACACAGATAAAAATTGAGGGTGAGGTTAGGGTTAAGGTTAAGATCTAAGTGTGAAGGACATTCAGAATTACACCTACTGATGAGACAATCGCCGAAGTGTCCCTGCGCATTATTGAACAGCAATAAAATAAAAACTGCAGTTTATTTGTACCAAATTTGGTTTTGAATTTTTTTAACGATACTATGGGTGGCACTTTTTATTTTTTTTTTTGGAAACTTCATCCTATATATAAGAATTTAAAAAAATGTTTCTAAACCCTTGATTATCTTAGAATCTTAACGTTATGCAATGCTCTCGTGCAGCATCGTTTTGGAAACACGTTTTAGAAAAGTAATCCAACTTGTCAGCAAAAAACAAACCGTTTGGTGAATTCTCCTGCTTCTGCAATTCTAACATTTGGTATTTTCGCCAAGGCATTCAGCAGAGCCTTCACAACAGCGCTTCCTCCGTGGACATGGAATTCAGCACAGTCTTCCCCAGTGAAACTTTGTGGTTCTAAAATAATCCAAAGAAATTTAAATCATAAAAATTATTTAATAATTATTGCATAGTTATAAAAATATCAGCCCTATTGCGAAGACATGATTACACAAAATGGCAAATTAAAACAAAAAAACAAAAAAAATGCTTTTATTCTGAGTATCGTTCCAAAAGTAAAGCCTCCTTTTTTTTTTTAAATTAAAATGAGCAGCCTTTTTGTGCTTCAGAATTAATTAATTCTTTAATATTTATAATATACTTTAATTTTACCATCTTGGATCATTTTGGTAAATTAAAACAAAAAAAACAAAAAATGTTTCAATTTTTTTGCATTTTTATTCTGAGTATCATCCCAAAAGTAAAGCCTCCTTTTTTTTTTTAAATTAAAATGAGCAGCCTTTTTGTGCTTCAGAATTAATTTTTCTACATAGTCACTACCGTTCTCAATTCATTTTTGCCAGAAATTCAACAACGCATTCATGCTTCTGATGCACGTCCATGACAGGGGTTACTTTCTTAGTCTCACACCATCAATATCTGCAAGAGAGAGATGAAACTTTCAGGTCATAAATACATAAGTTCTGTTATCATAACAATGCAATTTGCAATCCCCTCTGATCCATTTGTGCGGAATAAAAAAATAGGAGGCATTACTTTTGGAATGTCCCTTGTAATTCGCTCAAGACACAACGTATTGCTACTTGGTCATGAGAGAATTATTTGAGACCATGTTTACAAGGGTACTATGTAGAGAGTGGGGAAGTGAGATGTTTGCTGACATTACATTTAAATTTAACTAGCCTAGTTGCGATATGTGTTGAGCAAGAAAAAAAAAGAAAAAAAAAGTAGTATTAGGCAGGCAGGCTTGAACCCATACCGTGAAGGTGGAAAAAAAAAAAACGTAACATCTTTGTTGTTACGTCTATCGCCAGACTAGAACTGACTAGTCAATTGAAAAGAGGGGAGGACTTCTGAAAATACCGGCGAAAAAAAACCGACCCCTCCCTGTAGAAAAGTGCCCAGTTGAGGGTAAAGGAATTAATGTTTTTAGCCAATTTTTCAATATTTGTCGTCCGAAGGGTCGGGCTCCAAAATGATACCGATCTTGTGAAAATCCATTTCCTCTGTCGAAAGTTTTAGACAAAAAAAACTAACGTAAGGCAAACGAACGATGAAAACAGAAAAACGAACACGTGAAAAATGGCTTAAATAAGCCTGTTTCATATTAAAATTTAAAAAATCGGTGGGTACCCGGGTGTTTTTGGGTGTGTGTCGGGGTGGATAAGCGAAGTAAAAAAAAAAAAACAGAAAAACGATCGTTATGTGAAAAATGGCTTAAGTAACACTGGTTCAATATTTAAATTTAAAAAATCGAAAAAAAAAAAAAAAAAGAAGACATCTCACACCATGATTCGAACCCAAAACGCGCTAACCAACTGATCTAACGCAACGTACATGAAATTTAGTCAGTATTTCAACTATTTAAAGTAAATCAGGTCATGACATCATCTGACGCATGCGTAGAACCGGTCGTCACGAGAGGACCGTTTTTATCTGGTTCTTATATATGATTTTCTGTATTTCGTATCCTTTATGATTTTTTTGTTTCGTATATTTTGGATTTGTACGAAACTCCCTTTAATTTGAGAAAAGGAAAATGCTAGCTCTGTGATGATGTCACGAGCCTAGCGCGAGATTCTTTCTCTTTTGAAATTCCGCAGACGTGGAGATTGGATGTCTGGTTCATTGCTCAGCGCCGAGAATGGAATTTTGACGAGCCTCCTTCAAAGAAGAAGGCCCGGCAAGAATACCCGGATATGTGACGAGACATACTTCTGAAAACTACCTACGTGACTACGGTTTTGCATGCATTTTAGAAGGAGTGGAATTATTTTAAAGTAAATACCTTATTTTACGTGACAAGGAATTTTGGAACCTTCTACAAAGAAAACCCGGTAAAGAAAATCCCGGACAAGCGACGCAGTCTTGCTTCTGAAATCCATCTGTGTGTCTACGGTTTGCACGCAAACATGGAGGGAGAGAAAATTCTAAAAGGACTTTAAACAAAAAAAAAAAAGGAAAAAGACACATGCCTGACTGGCTTTCAATTTGTGAGTATGCTCCTAAAATTTATTTCATATGCGAGTGTGATTAGGAGATGCTATTTTGAATCTTATTATTGTATTCATTCATGGATACAACATCTTCATTATAAGAACCAGTGTTATTTTTTTCATTATATGTTACTTTGGCGTTTCATAAGTTTAATGCCCACAAAGGGAAAAATTTGCAATTAAATTTATTATGAATAAAATCTGTTTTTCATTTCAAAGCAAGACCTTCATATTTTATTCTTTACCCCCTCCCCCTCTTTTGCTTCATGCTTTTTTTTTTTTTTTCAGGTTAGTTACTTTAGCATCGAATTTATCTGGAAGCAAGATAAAATTCCGACACTGTCAAGGCAGGATAAGCTGCTTCTAGCAACTCCTACCCAGATGTGGCAACAGTACTCCATAATCTTGGGGATGTCTATTCTGACAGCCATTCTTAACATGGGGAGGTTGGAGGGTGTCTGTCTGCTACAATAACTGCAATTTTCTGCGCATATGTATCCACTTCACAGTCGTGTACATGAAAGTTTTTAAAAAAATGGCGGCCAAACATAACTACACTAGTAACCACGAGCTAGTGAATGTGTTACTTTTTTTAAATAATTCTTGTCAGCGACAAAATAAACTATGATATTTGTTTGCAGCAGACCCGAATACACCTGTAAACAGTTGAATATTAAAAAAAAGAAAAATCAACTTAAGGGTAAATCTTCGTGTGGTCCCCCAATGCACTTTCACCAAAACATTTTCTGCAAAAATGACATTTTGCCTCAGTCAGAGAAAGATTTCTCTCTCCTGCTTTTCATTAAATTAAAAACGCGTCAACAATAAAACAAGATTCTTTATTTCTTTCTATTGTTAAATAAAAGTCATAGATTGAACTTTTAAAATCGTTTTCGCCTTAATGCTGATTTTGATAACCTTTTTATTTTTGTTAGGGGTTACATCATGATTGTGATACCAGACTACTTGATCGATTTATGTGATTCTTGGAATATGAAATCTTTCTGCGGTGACAGGTACATACATCATAAAGATTTTTCTTGAAAAAAAAAAAAAAAAAAAAAAAGTGTTTACTGATGTATGAGAAAATTTTAAATGGCGCCGGACTCTCTGCTGAACACGGTAAGTTTGGGAAAATGAGATAAAAATAAAAAAAATATACAAAATATTGTTATAAACTCGCTCAATATATGCTACCATGGCATAGGCTGACATTCTGTGGGGTTTTAACGCTTTTGTATAGTTTTTTTATTTTTAACTCATTTTCCCAAACTTACCGTGTTCAGAGAGTCTGGCGCCATTTCAAATTTTCCACTACATCGGTAAACGCTATGTTTTTCGAGCTGAATAAACATGTTACATTAAATAAAAAAATAAAAAAACACTAAAAAATCATCCAGAGTAAATTATCTTGACTTTGATAACATTTATTTGTTATATATTTGTTTTTGACAACTTTTTCAAATCTATCTGTATAGTAATACAAACCTACGGCCCACTGGAGATAAGCACCCTTTTTTCTTTTTAATTAAAAATGCAATAGTTGTTCTACTCGATGAATTTTCGTATTACTATTTTCGACATGACAAGTAAGTACCGTTGCTTTTTGTTTAAAATCACATTGAAAAATCGATCGGCACTTGTACAGTTTAGTCAAGACATTGAAAAAATGAAAATATCGAAAAAAAAAAAAAAAAAGGTTATATTGTACGTATTCGTTTTAAACTGAAGATCTCCGGAAAAAAATTTCACTTAATTTGATTGAGTAGTTTTTTTTTTTTTTTTTTTTTTTTTTTTACAACGGAAAAACACGTTTTTATGACAGCCCGTTGAAGGCAGTCATCTTGGAATTTTTTAAATTTTTGTTTGGATTTTATAAACGCCACGGGGAGATAACTCAGTTTAAAGCGCCGACACACCCTCCACATCTTTAATACTAGCTTTTCTTCCTAAAAATCGAACCTTTTGCTCGATATCATAAATTGTTTTTTTCGCTGTAAAAAAAAAAAAAAAACTACTTGATGAAATTAAGTGAAATTTTTTTTTTCAGAGAACTTCATTCCATAATGGATACGTACAATATAACCTTTTTTTCGGTATTTTCATTTTTTAATGCCTTGATTAAACTGTACAAGTACCAATCGATCTGTCGACTCTATCTTAAAAAGCACCACATTTTTTTTACGCCCCCCCCCTTTTTGTTGGAAATTCTTACCAATAGCCAAAAAATGAAAGGGGGGGTGCAGAGCGCTTCTGATAAAATTTAAAAAAGAGGAAGAAAGTGAAGGTGAGAATTAAAAGAAGGTTATGCTAACAACGACAAAGTGAAGAATATGAACGATACAGGGGATTCTTTTTTTTTTCTCGACTTACTTGGAAACCATAACAGAACTCCTTGATCGATTTGCTGACGGGTATCAGGATCATAGAATCGGGTAAGAGTAGCCACTCGAGGTTTTGGTGGTCGTGCTGTGGGTTTTGACAACAATTTCACCGTATGTGAAGTATTAGGCCCAGAAACACGAATCACGGCAACTCCACAACGACCAATTCCGGAAGACAAGGCAAACACGGTAGCGTTACTGCAGTTTTTCCGTCTTAGCATTAAAGAAAATTTATGTGGTGAGACACAAGAACGACGGAACCCTTGCAAGACACTGAATGTATGACGATAAGTCGGGAGTAATTTGTACATCTTGATCGAAAAATAACAGCAAGCACGTGTTTCTGTTTCTAAGATTCATTGGGCGGCGCCATTTTGATTGTCTCCCCTTGATCAATATTTTACACTTGGCATAATTCCCCTTTACGAAGCGTCACTGTCTTATTTTTCACACAAATGGAAAAAATAATGTCGCTTTTGCAATTGTGCTAAGGGAAATAACTCCATTTTGAATTCAGTTTTTTTATACAAGAATGTAGAACGCTAAAATCAACGTAAAAATTAGGTTTAAGCACGGCCACCGAGAGTAAGAAGAAGGCCTGTTAACTGAAAAATGTCTGCAGGCAATGTAGGTAAGATTTGTCAGACTCTCAGTACTATATGAGGGCTATTCGAAAAAGAGAAATAAAACATTTTTAAAAAGAAAAAGGAACACAGTGACTGAACTTTATTCAATATAAAATATAAATATTATCTATGAAAAATTAAGTTATTTTAAAGCAATATACAATTTAATACTGATAAAACTGAATTATGAATTTAGGGAACAAACAATTAAAGAAACATTAAGTGCAAATATTTTTTGGCCTTTGGAACAAGATCACAGTGTAGTATCTGTTTTGATGCTACACTTTACCTTTTCTGTCCTCGGTCGGTGAAGGAGAAATCTTTCATGACTGAAATTATTTTTTTTCCTATCCAGAGTGCCCCTTATTGGGAAGCTGGATTTTCTCCACAAGATTATATGTTGAAATATTTAAATAACTATTACTTTAAATACAGAAATTATATTTAAAGTTTTGGTTTTCTGTTCTTCTATGTCCATTTTTTCCCCATGTTTTTCATCAAAATGTGTAGCGTATTAGTTGTCTCACAAGCCATCATTAGTGATCGCTCACTGGCAGTAACCTGAGGTGTTCCCTGGAGACCAAGTGACAACAAGTCTCCCCAGATTTCCAGTGTTCTCCACCTCTTGACCACTTGTGCAGATGATTGCATGTTATCGCAATAGTCGTTGTCACTGATTTCTCGTTGGCATCGGCCATTAGTGTTTCCTGGGGTTTGGGTGATAAAATGCCTCCCCCAGGTACCAGATTTGAACTACACACTTTCAGTGGAAATTTGGTCAGTACTCTTTCACCTCGGTCTTTCCATCCTCCCTGACCCTTCACAACTAGTTGATGTGGTGTAGCGCCAGTCGATGTTATCTATACCAGTCTTTTATTATTATTACTATTATTATTATTATTATAATAATAAGGGTGCTTGTGCAGTGTACGCACATGTATTTTAAATATTATTTTCAAGTTAAATTAAATTTTGGGTTTGTATTACTGTACACATAGATTCGAAAAAGTTGTCAAAAAACAAATAAATGTTATTAAAGGCAAGATAAGTTACTTTTCTATCTAACTGGATGTTTTTAGGGTTTTGTATTATTATACACATAGATTCGAAAAAATGGTAAAAAATCAAATATATACCAAATAAATGTTATCAAAGGCAAGTTACTCTTCTACCTATCTGGAAAGGTTTTTAGTGGTTTTACTCAATTTAAAATGTGTAATCGCTTCGAAAATCATACAATGTTTATTGATATATTTTCAAAAGAAAAATGTCGGCATGTTTGGTAGAAAAATAACTTATCTTGCCTTTGATAACATTTATTTGTTATACATTTGTTTTTTGAATCTATGTGTATAGTAAAACAAACCCGTCATGTAAATTATTCACAGTTAAAATGTTATAAAAACAAAAACTGGAAGTTTTAAATATATTTCAAAGAAATAAATTACGCCCAGTGCTAAAATATTGATAATTCACCAATCGTAAAAAAAATATTTTTTTTAAAACTGCCGTGAAAAATGCTAACTTTTAAATATTTGAAAATACTCAGTGAAAAGTTTTATTTATTATTAAAAGAACAGACTGAAAAATATTATATAAAAATTGTTTGTTTTGCAGTAAAAAAAATAAATAAAATGAAATATTCGACTTTCTCCGATAAAAATAAAAGTTCAAACACGAATTCACTTATAATATTTTGATTAAAATTATCCCAAATGTACAATTATAATAATTATTATCCGAATGGAGAATTGTTCTTTCTCATTAGAACATACATGGACAATCAGTAACATATTGGTAGCCATATTTTTTTATGCCTGTTAGCATGACCACGTGGTTGAATACCGGAAGCTGTCTATACCTACAACTTAATTAGGAAGTGACGTTACGCTGTCATATGCATCGGCCTTCTTTCTCGGTAACCACGGTTTAAGCAAGGCCACCGAGTGGAAGAAGGCCTGTTAACTGAAAATGCCTGCAGGCAATGTAGGTAAGATTTGTCAAACTGTAACTGTTGATACTATATGTGGGCATTTTTAAAAAGTATTAAAACATGTTAAAAAGAAAAGAAAAGAACACAGTTCGATTAATACTTAAACTGAACTTTATTCAATATAAAATATAAATATTATGTAAAATTACGCAATTTTAAAGCAATATACAATCTAATACTGATAAAACTGAATTATGAATTTAGGGAACAAACAATTAAAGAAAAAGATTAAACACAAACAATTCTTGGCCTTCAGGACAAGATCACAATGTAGTATCTGTTCTGATGCTACACTTTACCTTTTCTGTTCTCGGTCGGTGGAGGAGATATCCTTCATGGCTGAGACAATTTTTATTTTTGTTCCTATCCAGAGTGCCCCTTACTGGGGAGCTGGATTTTTCCCCACACAGGATTATATGTTGAAATAATACAGAAATTATATTTAAAGTTTTGGTTTTCTGTTCTTTTATGTCCATTTTTCCCCATGTTTTTCATCAAAATGTGTAGCGTATTTTCATCAGTTACATGCTTAGGAATCCTATACTCCACTATAGTCTTCATTTTCATATCAGTGCAGAATACATGAATACGAAAATGAAGTTCACATAACGAAAGAAATAATCTTCCCATAATGTAAACATTGGTTAAAAACTAAGAAAATTTAGTAAACATCTACGATATTAAATCAGGGTGGGGGTGAATTTGGGAAGGGGACATTATTATTATTATTATTATTATTATTATTATTATTATTATTTCACTCACTACGAGTTGTCACACAGGCCATCATCAGTGATCACTTACTGGCAGTAACCTGTGGTGTTTCCTAGAGACCGAGTGACAACAAGTCTCCACAGATTTCCAGTGTTCTCCACCTCCTGACCACTCATGCAGATGATTGCACGTTATCGCAACAGCTATTTGCTGTTGATTTCTCGTTGGCATCAGCCATTGGTGTTTCCTGGGGGTTGGGTGACAAAATCCCCCCCCAGGTACTAGATTTTAACTGCACACTTCCAGTGAAGATCTGGTTAGTACTCTCCCACCTCGGTCTTTCCATACTCCCTGACTCTTCACAACTAGTTGATGTGGCACCAGTCGATGTTATCTACACCAGTTTTTTTATTATTATTGTAATAATAATAATAATAATAATAATAATGGTGCTTGTGCAGTGTATGTACCGTGCTATATTTTAGATAGTATTTTGTTGGGGACAGGACGGTCTGCAGTGTGATAGACGATCCCGTCCCCATGTATATAATGGTGAATGGATGTATTTAATGGTAAAGGAATTGAAAAGACAAAAGGTCGCATAATGAAGACGAAAATATGCCGTTATATATCAACGAAACAAATGCAATTTTATTGCATAAATATACAGGAAAGAGTGATAGGAAGAATAAGAGTGCAGTGAAAGATGAGTAACATTACTTGCGGTTGACTGGCTAGTCAGGACGCGGCGGTAGCTCATGGCCCCACCGGAGCGGTTTCTGTCACATCTTGACTGGTTGAGCGTTCAGCAGAAAAGAGAGTGAAATATGAGAATCAGGAAGTGACGTAGCTAGGTCGCTCTTCTGAGTTAAAGGGCGACAATCGAGTAAGGCTGAGAGTTTTTGTAGCAACCCCCCCCTAATGAACTATACTCTCTGGCGGATCAATGCTTCCCTGTAAGTTCTTCGGCCATAGACTGGCCAATCGACAGGCAGGGCGCATTGATCCTGCTGTCCCCAAAAAGAGTGGAGGGGACATCCAACAGTCAGCACAGAGCCGCGAGCGAAGACACACCTTCCTCTCCTCCTCGCCCAGCACCGACAGTCCGACGTGGACCTGACTCAAGAACTCCTAGCAATATACCTCGCAGTGAAACATTTCCAACATTCACTCGAGGGCCGTCAATTCGTGATCTACACCGATCACTGTCCGCTTACATACGCACTGCGTGCTAAGCCGGACAAATATTCTCCCCGTGAAACTCGCCACTTGGATTTTGTTTCACAATTTACTAGCGATATCCGACATATTTCCGGTGAACAGAATGCTGCGGCAGATGCTTTGTCTCGCCTTCCCATTAAGTCTCTGTCCTCACCATCGGATATCGACTTACAGCAAATGGCCCTAGACCAGCCAAGTCTCGACACTTTGGATCCGTCGTCACCTGAATTTGCAACTTGCAAATTCGCATACCTGCCTGTGCCCACTGCAGACACATAGATCATTTGTGACACTGCAACGGATTCACCTCGACCACTAGTTCCAATGACTCATCGTAGAGTTGTTTTTGACACCCTACACAATCTGGCACACCCCGGATGCAAAGCCACAGTGAAGCTGATTACAGCTAGATTTTTCTGGCCAAATATGAGGCGTGATATCACTGCCTGGACACGTTCCTGTGTATCCTGTCAAAAATCAAAGGTGCACAAGCATATCCGTGCACCCCTAGGAACATTCAGCACCTCAGACGCTCGATTTAGCCATGTTCACATAGATCTGGTTGGACCATGGCCGGTCAGTCAGGGATTTACTTATCTCCTGACCTGCATAGACCATTTCACACGGTGGCCCAAGGCCATTCCCCTCACAGACATTTCGGCTGAGTCTGTAGCGCGAGCCCTTATATCAGGCTGGATATCGCGTTACGGAGTTCCCACCACTGTAACCACGGATCGTGGTGCACAGTTTGAATCCCACCTATTCCAGGAACTTTCCAGAATTCTAGGGATCCAACGTATTCGCACGACAAGCTATCACCCAGCTTCGAACGGGATGATAGAGCGCTTCCATCGCCAATTAAAAGCTGCACTATGTGCTTATCCTGACCAACAGAGATGGAACGAATACGTACCTGTTGTTCTCTTAGGCTGTCGTGCTGCCATTAAAGAGGACCTGGGATACTCTCCAGCCGAACTAGTTTATGGTGCACCTCTATCGTTGCCAGGTCAAATGCTGAGCCCGACAGAGTCTGCACAAATGGATTCAGCTCTGTACGTTGACAGACTGCGAGCTTATTTCAATAAACTCCACTTATGCATACTAGGGAACAGACCATAAAATCTTCGGTCCCAAAGGACATTTCGTCTTGGACTCACGTTTTCCTTAGGAAGGACTCAAAAGAAACTGTCTCTATTGACAGAATAAAAAAAGCCTTTCTGGACACGAAAACGCAAGAGCCACACATTCCCCCTACATACATGCATCATCAACATACACCTGAAGCAAGTACTCCCAATGCAGACAACTACGTTACTACCACGCGTAGTGGTCGTAGAGTGCATTGGCCAAATATGTTGTGCAAGACTGTATATATATATAAAAAAAAAAAAATTTTTTTCCTCACACAAAATTTTTTTTGCACAAAGACATTTTCTTCTTTTAAAAAAAAAAAAAAAAATAAAATCCTTTTTCTTCATCCTCAGCATGAAAACCCAGCTTTTCACTGAAACGCAAGAACATTTTCTCATAAAAAAAAAAAAAAAAAACTTTTGTGAACATTTTTTTTTTTTCTCTCTTAACAACTGCTACATTTCTTCTTTATCGGCTTTCCGCCTAAGCAGGAGGTGATGTAGCAACCCCCCCCCCTAATGAACTATACTCTCTGGCGGATCAATGCTTCCCTGTAAGTTCTTCGGCCATAGACTGGCCAATCGACAGGCAGGGCGCATTGATCCTGCTGTCCCCAAAAAGAGTGGAGGGGACATCCCACAGTCAGCACAGAGCCGCGAGCGAAGACACACCTTCCTCTCCTCCTCGCCCAGCACCGACAGTCCGACGTGGACCTGACTCAAGAACTTCGAGCTCCACCACTATTATCTCTTGGAATAAAGACTTGCAAAGGTTCAAGGTTAAAAGGAGTTTGTCGTTTTTTATCGAGGGTTCTAAAAGATAAATAATTAGCTGGGGTACAACTACCCCACTAAATTTTCAACTCCCACAATTTCCAAGTTAAATTAAATTTTTATCGTATCTTTTTTTTCATTAAATCGTTAGGTGAAAGTGTGGAATAGTTAGAAAGCCCCTCCCCCTGTTAAGAATGGATTTCTAAATAATAACATTATTTCAGCAGGGTGCATTTTATTCGTACTTCACGGGGAATGGGGACCCTGCATAAATGGTGTTTTTATATAATGATTGCTCCCTGTAAGCGTATGCGCAAAAGGTTTTCTTTGGTCTATTTAATCACAAAAACTTTTTTGCAGGTACTATTTGAGGCCAAAAGGTAGGGGAGGGGTGACATTATTTAAATATGTATGAAAAAATAATTTAACAAAAAAAAAAAAATCTGTAGTGGAGAAAATAATAAAAAAATTAAAATGAAATAAAATAAAAACAAACACAAAATAAAAATATGAATCAAATTTACTCCCAAAAAGTGACAAAAATTTCAAAACAATAAATAAATACACGCACAATTAAAAAAAAATGTCTGAGATATATACGAAGAAAGTGAAAGCAAACGCTTTCAGGGAGCAATCATTAAATAAAAACACTGTTTACGCAGGGTCCCCGTTACCTGTGAAGTACTGATTTATTCATAAGATAAAACACAAGAAAATATGTTAACTAAAATTTAATTTACTCTTTATTTTTCGTTCATATCAAAACTTGAATTGAAACTTATTAGTAAATGAATTTTTAAGATGAATTTCTGTTCGTATGTCTCAATAAAGAACGTAGAATTTCCTATTTCATTTCCCATTTTAGTCATGTCAATTATTTACAGTTGAAATGTTATAAAACAAACAAACTTTAAGTTTTAAATATATTTCAAAAAAATAAATTACGCCCGGTGCTAAAATATTGAATTCATCGATCGTTTTGGTTAAAAAAAAAAAAAAAAACTGTCGTAAAAATGCTTCTAACTTTAAAATATTTGAAAATACTCAAGGAAAAGTTTTATTTATTATTAAAAGAAACGGGCTGAAAAATATTCTCATATAAAAATTGTTTGTTTTGCAGTTAAAAAAAAATAACATGAAATATTTGATTCTCTTCGATAGATATGTAAGAAAATTTCAAAAACAAGTTCACTTACTGTTATAATTTGTTAGATTAAAATTATCCCAATGTGCAATTATATAACCATCCAAATGGAGAATTGTTCTTTCTCTTTAGAAAAAAAATACATGTACGTTTGAATTACCTTCCTAAAATTACCACAAGGGGAAATATTTTCGTGGTCACATGGTTGAACGCAAACTTTAGGCACCATATACCTACATGTTGATCTGGTAATGACGTCATGCTGTCATATTCATTGGCCTTTACTCTTGGTAGCTTTGGTTTGATTAGGAACAACACCCCTCCACATTTGAAAAGGGTAAACACGATAAAAGATGCTGGCTAAGAGAAATCTTTTTTTAAATTCTAGCAGAGATGAGATGGACCAACCAACCTCACCAGCATCCCCCCTTTTTGAGTTGGCCTTGTGCCTAAATTTTTTGTTCATTTTCCTTTTTGTATTTTTTTCATGTGAATAAAAAATTTGATATCTCAACGTAACTTCAAGATAAAAAACGTTTATTTGGGTGTGCCCAGCAGATGATGGCAATAACCGAAAATGGCTGGGCGAGCCTTATTACAAAAATCACAAATTGTTACAATCCTCCCCCTCCCCATGTTAAGAATGGTGACAACCACTGAAATTCATGAAATGATACATTAACTGGCGAGACCTGTGGAAATTCCACAGGGAACTCATTCATATGTAATACATTGGTGTTGACATTCTGTAGATGTCCAGTGTAAATGGAGATGCTCTGATATTATTGTAGCTTTTTTGTTAAAACTACAAAAGTATTTATCTAAGCTCTAAGCTAGCATGAACGCCCAGCAAAGCCTGGTTATAAAATACGCTTAAATATAATATTTTAATTCTTGCAAATTTCGTATATATTATTATAGAGTTAATGTTCTATCGATTTTTATATTTTATAAAGTTGCGATTTCAAAAATAAAAAATAATATCTATATGACTTTGGTTCATCAGCTTGAATTGAAACTGAATCCCAAACTTTATATATATATATATATATATATATTTTGTGTACAGAAAGTTGTTAGTTGAGACAGGTCATTGGTACCGTCGGTTTCAAGCCCGATAATAAGGCCCGTTTAAGGTATCCTTATCGAGCTCTCTTCAGCCAATATTCGTCTATCTTATAACCGGAAGTGTGAAGTATATATACCTCGCGAATCCACGTTCAAATCTCGTTTTGTTTAACCCCCCCCCTTTTTTTTTTTTTTTTTTTTTTTTTTTTATCTATCTATATCTATATATATATATATATATATATATATATATATATATATATATATATATATATATATATATATATATATATATATATATCGGGTAATGTAATACCTAATTTTCAACTTTGAATTATTTAAATTTAAGATCTAATTTCGAAAAAATGTTTTTTTTATATGAATCGATTTTAATTTGAACCCCATTTAATTTTAAAATCTCTTTCCTTATGTATAAAAACTTCAAAATCTGTATTGGTATCGGTTAAAAACTTAAAAATTCGTTTAATTATATCGAACATTTAAAAATTTCCAAAAATACGTTTAAAGTTTTAAAAAATATATTTTTAATTATATCGAATCACGTTTAAAAATTTCGAAATACGTTTAAAAATTATTTTTTAAAAACCAAAATCTTTCAAGGTTTGGGGAAGTGAGTATTTATCTATCCTAAGTGATTTCCCTAGTTTATTAACATTATTATATTTTTCTATAGTTTTAAATTCGAAATAGATTATAAATTACATTTATAAAATATAATATATATATATATATGACATTAATTAAAAATATACAATATAATTGCGATTAAAATCCAAGTTTACCGACTAATTATTTATGTATTTACAATTTTTTTTCCTTATATATATATATATAAAACCAACATCTAAGTGTTGTTCTTTTCATTGATCCAATTTATTAGGAGACCCTTCCTTCTATGTATGCAACTTTTCAAAGCTTCACTCCTCACATTTAAACATTTTATTTTTGGGTCATGAATGGACCGGAGGATGTAGTATTTCTCTGCGTTACAGAGTGAGCATTGACTTTATTCCGGGACGTATGCTGGTCTATGCTCTATTTTTCTCCATTTTATGGAAAAGGGTGTATTTTTTTCTTTAAGCTCCCACACGCGGGTAGCTAATGCTGTATTCATCCTTGTTTTAGCTCTAAAGGAGCTCATATGTGCATAATATCTTTGTTTAAATTGGCCTTTTGTCATACCTATATATATTTCCGGTATATTTGTGGAAATATATATAGGTATGACAAAAGGCCAATTTAAACAAAGATATTATGCACATATGAGCTCCTTTAGAGCTAAAACAAGGATGAATACAGCATTAGCTACCCGCGTGTGGGAGCTTAAAGAAAAAAATACACCCTTTTCCATAAAATGGAGAAAAATAGAGCATAGACCAGCATACGTCCCGGAATAAAGTCAATGCTCACTCTGTAACGCAGAGAAATACTACATCCTCCGGTCCATTCATGACCCAAAAATAAAATGTTTAAATGTGAGGAGTGAAGCTTTGAAAAGTTGCATACATAGAAGGAAGGGTCTCCTAATAAATTGGATCAATGAAAAGAACAACACTTAGATGTTGGTTTTATATATATATATATAAGGAAAAAAAATTGTAAATACATAAATAATTAGTCGGTAAACTTGGATTTTAATCGCAATTATATTGTATATTTTTAATTAATGTCATATATATATATATATTATATTTTATAAATGTAATTTATAATCTATTTCGAATTTAAAACTATAGAAAAATATAATAATGTTAATAAACTAGGGAAATCACTTAGGATAGATAAATACTCACTTCCCCAAACCTTGAAAGATTTTGGTTTTTAAAAAATAATTTTTAAACGTATTTCGAAATTTTTAAACGTGATTCGATATAATTAAAAATATATTTTTTAAAACTTTAAACGTATTTTTGGAAATTTTTAAATGTTCGATATAATTAAACGAATTTTTAAGTTTTTAACCGATACCAATACAGATTTTGAAGTTTTTATACATAAGGAAAGAGATTTTAAAATTAAATGGGGTTCAAATTAAAATCGATTCATATAAAAAAAACATTTTTTCGAAATTAGATCTTAAATTTAAATAATTCAAAGTTGAAAATTAGGTATTACATTACCCGATATATATATAGATATATATATATATATATATATATATATATATATATATATATATAGATATATATATATAGATATAGATAGATAAAAAAAAAAAAAAAAAAAAAGGGGGGGGGTTAAACAAAACGAGATTTGAACGTGGATTCGCGAGGTATATATACTTCACACTTCCGGTTATAAGATAGACGAATATTGGCTGAAGAGAGCTCGATAAGGATACCTTAAACGGGCCTTATTATCGGGCTTGAAACCGACGGTACCAATGACCTGTCTCAACTAACAACTTTCTGTACACAAAATATAAGTACGCTCCTAAAATTTGGATTTTCCTTTTAATTGAGCACTCTGCTGGAATTCTTTTTCCAAAAAAACTAATCATATATATATATATATATATATATATATATATATATATATAACTTTAGTTCCTTCAGCTATAATCGAAACCGAAACTTATGAAGAATTCTTGATAAAAGTAATTATAAAAAAAAAGAGATTACTAAGGTGCCATCAGCTAAAATCGAAACCGAAACCAAAACTGATGAAGAATTCTTGATTATATATAAATTCTTAATGCTGCAATATTTTAAGTTATAAATTTATTATATTTTTTGCTAGAATTTTTTGTTTCTTTTCTTTTCCAGTTTTAACAACTAGTCCTTTTACTTTTCTGTTTAGTCTAAACCATATAACTTTTCATGCATGCATTTTTCTATGTAATCCATGATTTTTCCAGGTTTTGTTTGAAATAATATTTTCTTTTTTTGTGTGCAATATCATACGTATTGTCAACAATCCATAAAAAAATTATTACCTTCTTGAATTAACTAAATAAAAAAATCAAATAAAAAAGGTAATTAAGTAAATAAACAGAAAGAAGGGACAAAAATAAGAGAGAAACAGAATTAATGGGTGACATTATAAGCGAAAGATTATCAGCCCTAGCATGGCAAAGAGCATCACTTATTAACTCTCTCTATCTAATCCAAATAAGATGGCATGCGAGCGACATTCTCACTATGATTTCTGAAGGTGTCAACAATGAAAAAGTTGCTATAGTAACCAACTGCCAATCAGAAGAAATCGTCTTTAAAACGTCAACGATGAAAAAGTTGCTATGGTAATCAGAGAACAGCCAATCAGAAGAAACCTCTCACGTTCTTTACTTATTCTGAATACTTTTGAACACCAGTAATTTTATCATAACTTTTGTTTTACTGAACAAAAATTGAATATTTTTACTTCAAAATGTAGCATAGAAGGTAACCTATGAACTGTAAAAGTTGTTTGAAATTTGGTCACAAAAGGAGTGAAGTTTTAAAGCAGTTCTAAATTAGTAAAGCTAACATTTAACAATATATTCAAATATGATAGTTTTTTAATGATAACACACACACAAAATGAAAAACGTCACTAATTGCAGAGGACTTGTTATATATATATATCTATATATATATATATATATATATATATATATATATATATATATATAATGCAACTTCAGGAGCTATGTCCAAAAATTCAATACACAAAGTTAAGACACTGGAAGTGAAATTGGTTTATCTAAATATAAAACCCACCTGTGTGCCCGAGACTGACAGTCAATATGCAAGTCTCCTAGATCTTTTCCTCACAACTTGCCCTGAGTGATGTCCATCTTCTGTTCTGTGACCACTGGGATCTTCCGACCACTTGGTTGTATCAGTTAAGAGAAAAACGAAATGTAATAAGTATATCGATACTCTATGGCTGACTGGGATAGCTTTCATACATTTATATTAGATCTACCTCTGCATTCCATGTTTAAAAATAATGTGTCCTCTATAGTATAAAATCTGACAGAATGGTTAATTGTAGGTATAGACCACTCCATACCCTCCCAAAAATTCTAGCAAAAACCTAACAGCCAGCCGTGGTTCTCTCCGGAATGTGCTGCTGCCATTGTGCACAGAAATCACTTTTTCCATTGCTTCCAATATAATAGATGTACTGAGACTAAAGCCACTTTCAGGAGTACCAGCAACCACTGTAAAAAAGTAATAAAGAATGCGAGAGAGTTGTATGCTCAGTCCGTTAAGTCCAAAGTAGCTGAGCAGCGGCTTGGTTCCCACCAGTTTTGGCAAATAACAAACAAGATTCTGAACAGAAGCATGTGCTCTATCCCAACCATTATCAATAGACCTGAGGCAATCTCGTGAGCATCAGACAAAGCCAAACTCTTTGCCAAGAACTTTGCAGCTAATTCTACTCTTTGCGGCCAAGATCATCAACTCCCCTTATTTCCGTCTGTATTAGAAAACATGCTATGCGGCATACAAATATCTGTGCGTGATGTTGCCAAGCTAATCAAGAACCTTGATTCCAGTAAAGCAACTGGTCCTGATGGCATTCTAATTATAGTGCTCAAAAAACTTCAACCAGAACTATACTTACAAAACTTTTTAAACGTTGTCTTAAGGATAATTGCTTCCCAACACCCTGGAAAATCTCACCAGTATGCCCTGTATTTAAGAATTCAGGTGATCGACCATCTTCCTCTCAGTACAAACCAATTAGTCTCCTGTGCGTCATGAGTAAGTTGCTGGAATCTGTGTTAAATAGAGAAGTAGTCAAACACCTCAGCAAAAATAACCTTCTTACTGACTAGCAATATGGTTTCTGTTCTGCAAGATCTACAGCAGATGTGCTAACAGTTATATCTCATAGGATTAACAAATCTCTTGATGGAGGCTTCCTTTCTAGGGAAATTGCTCTTGATATATCAGAGGCCTTTGATAGAGTATGGCATAAAGGTCTACTTCACAAGAAATCCAGCTACGGTATAGCTGGAAATGTTTTCTCAATTATTAAATCATTTCTGTCTGATAAGTTCATAAGAGTAGTGATTAATGGACAGAAATCAAATCCGTTGCCAAGGCCACTGTGAAAATGGTGGAATCCTTCTACCGCTCCAGTAGATATCTCACTGCTCATGCAGTTCTCTACATGTATAAAAGCCAAGTACGTCCAATGATGGAGTAATGTCGCCATATCTGGGCAGGAGCTGCTAGAAGCAGTTTATCCTGCCTTGACAGAGTTCAAAATAGACTTTGCAGCCTAGTGGGGGAGGCCCTTTTCTCTTCCCTGCAACCTCTTTCCAACAGAAGAAACGTTGCGATCCTGTCTCTGCTTTATCATTATTTTCATGGCAAGTGCTTATCTGAGCTCCAATCTATGGTCCCCCCCCCTCGCCAAACTTTTATGAAAAACACTCGTCTTGCCAAAATCACTATCAATAATTTCCCTCACTTTAACTGTGCCTAAACCTAAACGTAAATTCCATGAACAAAGCTTCTTTCTTAGAAATGCATGCTTGTGGAACTCACTTCCGTTTGCCTGCTTTCCATCTGACTACAATTTGGTTGTCTTCAAGTCCAACGTAAACAAATTCTTGATGAGTCGTTCCCCTTAATTAATCCAATTTACAAAATTGCCACTACTAATGATTACTACGATATTATTCCATTGACTACCGTACACTCATTAATCCTTATCCTCGGGTGGCCTCTGGGCCTTGATAAATGGTGACTCCTATGTAAAAAAATATATGGAACGGAAGTCACTAAACATGAAACGAAATACGAAACCATATGGAAATAATTTATTTAAAAAAATTTTAACAATTCTTGTGCTATCATAAAAAAAAATAAAAATTTCATCTTTTACATTTCTATGAATAGTTTTTTCTTTTAACACTTGTGTTATCACGAAAAAAAAACTAATAAGAATTTTTATTATTTACATTTCTATGAATGATGTCTTTTTTCTTTATTTTTCTTTCACACGTTTTATCACAGAATTTTTTGTCATTAAAAATGTGTAATAATACTTATTTTAATAATAATAATACGTATTTTAATAATAATACTTATTTTTAACATTTGTATAAAAATAATGAAGACGTATATATTTTCTTCTCTTTCTTTTTTCCCTCTTCTTCCCTTCTCTTTAGTTTGCTTCACTGCTGCTGATGCAGTTGGTTATTTTTTCTGCCTGTTGGTTGGTTGACCTGCGCATTCCTGCGTTTGTGATAAAATTCAAGCTGAGGTTTGCAGTTGGAGTTTGATACTCGAAATGTGCTGATGTGTAATCTTCTCTCTGTCAAAACAGGATGTTAAAATATTGAAGTGAAATCGTTTAAGTCACCTGGCAAAGTTTATAATGTTGAAATGATTTTGTCTAAGTTACCTAACAAAATTGGCGGAATTTCAAAAATGCAATTTTTCTCATCAGAGGAAAGAGGTTTGCAAAATATACAATAAATTTTTTTAGATTAGTGCATTAAATGAAACTACAAATATGAAGTGAATCATATTTGCATGAAAAAGTTTTTAACATTCAGTGAAAGTTTATATATATCTATATATCTATAAAAGTGAAATTGTCTCTGTGTGTGTGTCTGTTTGTGTACATTTCCCTATAAAACTACTCTGTCAATTTTCAGTCTACAGACTCGAGATTTGATATAAAGCGTATTGAGATTTGGAAAAAAAATTTTAAGCGGTTTTCTGGCCAGAAATTTGTCTGCCAAGTGGTCAAAGTTCAACGATTTTACCTTTGAAGACTCCACCAAACTCTTATACCAATTTTGAGTCTAAACACTTGAAATTTTAGATGTATGTTACTTGGACATGGATTAAACTTTTTAATTTGATTTGAGCCCAAAACAATAACTGTTAAAGGGTTAAAATTGGGGTCAAAGTTTTTAAAAAATTGACCTCTCAGCCAATTTTTGGTCTAAACATTTGAAATTTTACATAAAGTGTATTCAGACATAGGGCAAGCTCTTTAATTAGTTTTTAGCCGAAAATTTAGCTGCCAAGGGGTCAAAGCTGAAAGAGTTGACCTTTGCATACTCTACCAAACTCCTCCGTCAATTTTGGATCTAAACACTTGAAATTTTAGATGTAGGTTACCTGGACACGAGTCAAACTTTTAATATATATACATATGCACATAAAGTTATGAACAGTACACAGGACCCGAGCAAAGCCGGGCTGAACTGCTAGTATATATATATTTCCCCAAAACCTCTGGTCTTGATAGAGGGGAGACTAAAACTTGCTGCTATGGTTTCAAATGATCTGAAATAACAGCAAGGGGAGACTTGATTCAAAATATTTCTCATATATTATATCTCCCTTCTTTTGGAAATAGGGCACGATTATGAATATCCCCAGTATCAAATAATCTTTAAAAACTGTGAAATTTATTTTATTTATGAAAACCAAAGAGGGGAGATATAACACATGAGAAATATTTAGAAAGAAGTCTCCTCTTGCTGTTATTTCAGATGTAGATAGTTTCGTATTTTTTGGAGTTGTTTTTTGTTTTTGCTTTTTTTTTTTTGCCATGGTTCGTATGTGGGGAAAATAAATTTGGTTGACAAAGGGAGGCAACTCGACAGGGGATTATCTCCCTTTTATAGTTGAAATTTTAAGAAAGGGTTGTACAAATGTTTGTTTTTTCTACACTCAGAGATTTCACATATGCTGCTAATTTTTATGCTTGGTCTGCTTAGTAATTTTTCTTTTTTTAGCATATGTGCCGCTTCTTCTGACTCTCCATCTTGCATCCCTGTCAATTATTTTGACCTCGTTCCACAAACGGAAGTGTGTTCCTTTTACTTTCCATATGTGATCAGCTAGTCCCAACTTTTCAACCTCTCCCCATGTCACAGTTTACAGTGTTCAGGGGATGATTGGTCTCACCTATAGTTTTCTGCATTTGCATAAAATCTCATATACACATTTTTTTTGTCATGAGATTTTCGATCAGGAGCTTGACTCTTACCAGGTGTTTTTGAGAGCCGAGTCACTTTTGAATAAAGGAATCAGTACTAAACAAAGGTCTCAATTTCGCCACAACCATACAGCGTGTTCCATACTTAGAAATAATAATTCCAATAGAGGAGGTAGCTTTGAATCTACCCAAGGTACAGAGGGATGAACTAATATGGAAAGTGTGACAAGTACTCAAAAAGACAATAAAACCCCAATGCCTAAATCCTCAAAGGAGGAATTATTAGCCATAAGTTTGCTGTGCAAAAATGATGTCAACATCATACTACCACCACAAGACAAAGGCAATGCTATTAATGAACAGAGCAGAATATTCCCAAAAACTGACAGACCTAGTGGATTCTGGGAGCTATTGCAAATTAAAGAAAAATACAACATTGAAAACTGAAAAGAAGCTGTTACAGGTCCTCAATAATATCAAAGACCTAATACCTCCGGCAAAATACAGGGAATTAGCTTAAAATCACAGTAAGCTACCACATTTATATGAAAAAAGGAACAGGCAATTTTAACCAAAGTTAACACCTTACACATCCTAAAATGACAAGTGCATTTCAGAAGTTTTATCGCCACACAAGTCGAAAAACCTGATATATAAATTCAACAGCATGTTCTTTGATATAACAGGGGCACATTCAAAATAAATGTTTCTGTTTAGAGCACAATTGAAGAATGATACTTGATTTTTGCATTTTAAACTTTAATTCAAGAAAAATAGAAAAATAATTTTATAAAATCAACAGTAGGTTCTCTACAGTGCAATGTAGACTACAATGTATTATTAACAAAGTCACTGCAAGAGGAATGTGAGCTTTCTCCCAGTGCACCGCGATGGGGCCCCAAATATAGCAGGCAATCAATCGATTTGATTGAAAAATAGGCAATTCCATTGATTTTGATGGCAATAAAAAATATGGGAGTGTGAAACATTCGTTGATCATCATTCAATTCCGAGTAACGTCGGGTCTCCCTGCTAGTATTTGATAAAAACAATTGTACAAAATTTTAATCTAAAAACGAGCTGTATCTTTCATCTTTGATTGCTTTTTATTTATTTCTTTCTCTTTAATTTTTTGGTCAATTTTGCTTTTAAATCTTTTTGTTTTTATTTACATGTCTCTTTCTTATTTAGAAAACAATAATCAACGAACACGTGTTTCACGGTACTATCGCTTGTCGGCGTAGCTTAACTGTTCTAGGATTAGACAATATGCATTATGGTCGAGTGCATTAACCGTTACGCTACGAGGTCCTAGATGACTCAACGTGTTATTTTTATTGGTTTTAAACGTATGTCGGTTTTTATTGTTTTTTTTTTGTTTTTTTTGTTTGTTTTTTTGGTTGGTTGGTTGGTTGGTTGGTTGTTCTGTTTTACGGCATATGTAGAGCACTAGGATATATAAATCCTAATCCCGTTACAAAAGAAAATAATGAAACGGATGGAAAAAAGGAAACAAAGACCCAATTGCTGGATAAGATAAACGTGTCGTTTATTTACTGTTGAAAGAATGAATGTTTTAGATATAACACGCGTTCATGTCCGCGTGGATTTAACCATCGTTTGTTGCAGGACTGGTGGTGTAGAAAGAAAAGGAAATGTGTGTTCATCTCACTATCGTTTGTTCGCGCGTGGGAAAAGAAGTGAGTAATATAGTAGAAATGAGAATGATAGTCCAGCGTGTTTTCAAGTCGGTTTCTATTTAACCCATAGTTGGGACCCTAACAGGTACTACCACTCCGGGTCAGAGTGGACCTGGGAGCAATGGCAATTGAAGGGTGGCTCCATACTCCCCAAAGTCCGCAAGCTGGGGCCTGGATATAGTTTAAGGTCATATCCAGGGCCATTGTTTGTTTGTTTTTTATTGATAATACGGTTATTAGCGTCTCCAACCTTGGAGATCTAGAAAAATATTTTTCCCAAGAAAATAGCCTCATATTTTTTTAACGTAAACAAATAAACGAATATAATTTATTTATTATTATTTTACTTATAAAGCAGTAATCTATGAACACGTGTTTCTCGGTACTACCGCCCATCAGCGTAGCTTCACTGTCCTAGATTTTTTTTTAATTAAGATAGAGGTGTGATATATTCTATAAAACTATTTTTAACCAATTCGTGTTTATCTCTTTCTTGAATTTTACTTAAACTTATAATTTCAGTATATATTTTGTTATATATGTGTACATACTTATATTTTATTTATATATATTTTTTTTTTTTTTTACAAAGGCATCACCACATTATCAAGGCCCAGAGGCCACTCAAGGATAAGGGTTAAAGAGTGTACAGTAGAAATTGGACAATATAGTAATCATTGGTAATGAAAATTTGGTAAATTTGATAACTTATATGGAACGGCTCATCAAGAACTTATTTACTTTAGACTTGAATATATATATATTGAATATTGAATATTAAATATTGAAGTTAAACTAAGATATCAAATGTTAGTATTAAAAATTTGTTGCTTTTATTTTTTAAATTCTCTCTATTTTTCTATACTTTGTTTACATTCTATTTATTTTTTATCATTATAGATTTTATACGTTATAATATTCTGTTTTAACTTTATAATTATCTATTAACTAGCAGGGTGGGTGGGGGTGCTTGGTTTTGCCCGGTCGTAAAATATGCTTAAATATGATATTTCAATTTGTCCAGATTTCGTACATATTATTATAGAGTCGTGATTTCAAAAGTAAAATAAAAGTATTTGGGTGCCATCAGCTAGAAAGAATCGAAACCGAAAGCAAAACTGTAGCATTCAAAGCTGGTGACGTTACCACTGTACCAACGTGACACGCATATGGACTGGTTAAAAATAAACTAAGATGAATGTACAAAATGTATAACGATTTTTTCAGTTTTGACTCTTTAAAACTATTTTAACATTTTATTTATTTAAAAGACCCATAAAAGAACGGTCCATAAAAATCCAATCATTTGAGACCCCTAACGCCGCTCTACGACTTTTAGTTTCGGAGGAGATAGAGTTTGAAAATATGGAGACAGACAGACAGACATAGTGCGTTTTATATATTAGATTATGATAATATAGGTTTATTAATAATAATTGATCTTATTATATTAAATTGAATATTAAAATTATCATTATCCTGATTATTATATTGATTATAAATAATTATTACTATTATTCTTTGATTCAATATGTTATAATCCATCATATATGGTCACTGTTATCGATTTTCTTTATTTTAAAATCATTTTAATATTTCTTTATTTTATCCTGTACTTTATTTTATTTGTTTTTACTTCATTTATTTTGTATTGAAAATGCGATATATTATTATTATTATTATTATTATTATTATTATTATTATTATTATTATTATTATTATTGGCTCTCAAGGAACTTTCACACAGGTTATCAAAGATCTCATTTTATACAGCCTGTGGTGTTCCCTGGAAGCTGAGTGACAACAAGTCTCCCCAGATTTTCCAGTACTCTCCACCTCTTTCGATAACATTTGCAAATAAATTTGCATTATCGCAATAGCTGCTTACCATTGATTTCTCGTTGGCAGTAGCCATTGGTCTTTACTGGAATTTGAGTGGCAATAAGCCTCCCTAAGGTTCCAGTTGTTTTTGCACATAAAGTGGAGGTCTGGTCAGTTATTATTATTATCATTATTATTATTATTATTTAGTTAGTAGGAGTAGTCACACAGGCCATCATCAAAGATTTCTCTTTGAGAACAACTTGTGGTGATCTCTGGAGCCTGCGTGACAACGAGTTTCCTCAGATTTCCAGGATTCTCAACCTCTTTCGATAATTTTTGCAAAAGAATTTACATTATTGTAATAGCCGCTTACCATTGATTTCTCATTGGCAGCTAGAATTGGTTTACACTGGAATTTGGGTGGTAATAATCCTCCCCATGGTCCCAGTCCTCTTTGCACTCAACCAGCAGAGGTCTGGCTAATGCATTCTCTCCTCAGTCTTTCCATCCTCCTTGACCCTCCTCATTTATTTGGTGTGGTGCCCGTTTATGGTAACACCTATCCGCACAAAAAAAAAAAAAAAAAAAAAACTGGGGGCCAGGTTCCCGACATTTATTATTATTTTATCATTATTGTCATTATTATTATTATTATTATTATTATTATTATTATTATTATTATTACTATTATTATTATTGTTATTATTATTATGATTAACAATGTTATAAATAATGGTATATAATTGTATAATGATTTACTCTGAGGGCAAAAGTATGTATCATTGTGACGCTATATTTGAATGGTATATTAGCATTTTTTTAGCATACGTATACTGTTAATTCAGAATATAGGAATGTCAGAGCTTAGCCAATCAAAATGAGCAGAATTAGATTATTTTTGAATCAGAAAAGGGAAAGAATATATTATGTCTGTGAGTTTATGATCCAGTTACAAAGGGTGCAAACACAATATATGTATAATGTGTATATTTCTTCCTGGTCTTGACTGGGGGTGGTTGGGGGACATGATATTTAGGGGGAAAAATAGGAACTACTTCCTCTAAAGATGGTTGCGATTGTGATGATGTTGCTCCTAAGAGAAAATGTAGGATTTTATAATGACTAAATGTGTCTAAAATGTCGTTCTAAAGTTACATAAGATAGTGGCTAACAGTCTAGACATAATAAATGTAGCACCTGTTGTTGCAAACCTACGGTACTTTGATCCACAGGGAAATTTCTATAATAAAAATATTATATATGGAGATTATATTGGACTCAATATATAATAATGATTTAAAAAGTAAAAAATAAAACGACTTGTGCGCCAGCACCCAGAATCAAAACCAAAACGTTTAGCTTACGATTTTTTTTTTTTTTTTTTTTTTTTTTTACACAGTGATCACCACTTATCAAGGCCCGGAAGCCACTTAGGGATAAGGGTTATTGCAAGTACATCACGTTAGTGAGGAGATTTTATGAAGTGTTTAATTAGGAGGGCGGTTCATTAGGAATTTGTTAACATTAGACTTGAAGACATCCAAGTTGTAGTCCGGAGGGAAGCAGGCAGACGGAACAGACTTCCACAGGCGTGCAGTTCTAAGAAAGAAGCTTTGCTCATGAAATCCGCGTTTTGATTTAGGCACAGATATAGAGTGGGGGAAATTTTTCACAGTGGATTCAGCTAGACGGGTGTTTTTCGTGAAAGTTTGGCGAGGGGGGGGGCCAGGGATTGGAGTTCAGACGAGCACCTGCCATGAAAATAACGATAAAACAAGGATAGGCTCGCAACGTCTCTTCTGTGGGAGAGGGGTTGCAGGATAGAGAAAAGGGCATCCCCCACTAAACCACGAAGTCTATTTTGTACTCTGTCAAGGCAGGATAGGCTGTTTTTAGCAGCTCCTGCCCAGATATGGCAACAGTATTCCATCCTTGGCCGTACTTGGCTTTTATATAGATAAAGAATTGCATCAGTGGTGAGATATCTTCTAGAGCGATAGAAGGATCCCACCATCTTTCCTGCGACCTTGGCAACAGACTTGATGTACGTGTTCCATTTCAGATCAGGAGTAAAGGTCAAACCCAGAAGCTTGTCAAAACACGGGGCCTCACCCAGACGAGAGCCATCCATCACAATTGATGCCAGCTGGGGATCAGAGCGTTGATGATGTAAGGATAGGAGTTTGGTTTTAGATGCATTAAAGGTAACTAGCCACATCTTCCCCCACTGAACCACGCGCTCGAGATCAGAGGAGAGAGAATCCGAGAGAACTTCGTCATTTACAGCCTTTGATGTGTTGCCGTAGATGGTCGTGTCATCAGCATAGATGTCAACGAATGATTTAAGTATGTGTTTAGGGAGGTCATTGATGTAGATCAGGAAGAGAGTTGGGCCCAGGATTGACCCCTGAGGGACTCCAGCATTTATATTGCAGGCCTCCGATTTTTGTCCATCGACCACTACTCTTATGAGCCTATCGGAGAGAAATGATTTAATGATTGAGAAAACATTTCCAGTTATACCATAGCTGGAAATCTTGTGAAATAGACCCTTATGCCATACTTTGTCAAAGGCCTTTGATATGTCAAGAGCAATTGCCCTAGAAAGGAAGCCTTTGTCAAGAGATTCACTAATCCTGTGGGATATAACCGTCAGCACATCTGCTGTAGATCTTGCAGAGCGGAAACCATATTGTGTGTCACTAAGAAGGTTATTCCTGCTGAGGTGGTTGACTATTTCTCTATTTAATATTGATTCCAGTAACTTACTCATAACACAGAGAAGACTTATTGGTCTGTATTGAGAGGGAGATGACTTATCACCTGAATTCTTAAATACAGGGCAAACTGATGAGGTCTTCCAGGGGGTCGGAAAGCACTTCTCCTTAAGGCAGCGCTTAAATAGTTTCGTAAGTATGGGAGCAAGTTCTGGTTGAAGCTTTTTTAACACTATAATTGGGATGCCATCAGGGCCAGTTGCTTTACTGGAATCTAGGTTTTTTATTAGCTTGGCGACCTCATGCACGGATATTTGTATGTTACCTAGCTTGTTCTGTGTTATAGGAGGAAATATGGGGAGTTGATGGCCTTCGTCGCATAGGGTAAAATTAGCTGCAAAGTTCTTTGCAAATAGTTTGGCCTTGTCTGACGCTGACGAGATAACCTCTGGTCCATTGATGATGGTTGGGATAGAACGCACACTTCTGTTCAGGATCCTATTTGTTATTTGCCAAAACTGGTGGGAACCAAGCCGCTGATCAGCTACCTTGGATTTAACAGACTGGGCATATAGCTCTCTTGCATTTTTTATTACTCTTTTACAGTGGTTGCTGGCAGTCCTGAAAGCAGCTTTAGTCTCAGTGCATCTATTATGTTGGTAGTTATGGAAAAAGTGATTTCTGTGCGCGATAGCAGCAGCACATTCTGGGGAGAACCATGGCTGGCTGTTAGGTTTTTGTTGGAATTTTTTAGATGGTATGAATTTACTTTTCCTTTGACGTTAATGCCTGAGCTATAAAGATATGTTTGCTGCAAGGCTAAAAATTAATACATGAACCAATAGCTATTATGTTACACATGCATATTCTTAATGCCGTCGTTCGAGCTTTACCTGAAAAATTCAATTTTTTGATTTTAACACTTTTGCACTGATTTTCCCCGAAGACCCAAATATATATATATATCATTCAAACACTACCGTGTTTGAATATATGGTTAAGTGGCAGTTTTAGTCATTTAGAACTGCTTTAAAGCTTCACTGCTCACTCAGTTTTCGACCAAATTTCAAACAATTATATACAGTTTATAGATCACCTTCTCAACTATATTGTGAAAAAAAATTTTCAATTTCCGTTCAGTAAAACAAAAGTTATGATGAATTTTCTGGTGTTCAAAATAATAAAAATATGTAAGGAGGTGAGCGACGCTTTTTATGACTGGTTTCCATAGCATCTACGTCGCTTCAGCAACTACTGTTGCTACTAATTCACTACTGTCGCAAAAATAGAAGTAACAAGTGAAACAGAGAGAATAAGCATGAATGGGAGATAATTGGGGGGATTTTATTGTAAGCAGACGAGTGCCGTTACATTGTTATTAAATATGTGTTTATGGGGGCAAAAAATAAGACTGAAATTAAAAGAACAAATGAATTTAGTGGAAGCCTGGAAAAATCATGGATTACAATAGAAAAATGCGAGCATGAAAAGTAATATGGTTAAGCTTAAACATGGAAAAGTAAAGGACTAGTTGTTAAAACTGGAAAAGAAAATGATAAGATATTTTAGTAAAAATATAATAAATTTATAACTTAAAACATTGCAGCATTACGCATTTTTAAAAAATGTTTTTACTATAGGCTTTAAAAATAAAGATACAAGATTCAATTTGAAATTTATTTATCTTCAAAGTGCACTTTTATAAATTTTACAAAGTAAGGTATAAAAATTTAATTTAAACTGAATCAAAAAAATTACCTTCGATTTATTTTATGTAATGTACATTCTGTTGCACTTAAAAAAAATCATTGAAAATTTTATATCTATATCATTAATTGCTGGATGAAAGATAATGTTTTTAAATTGCAACAAAATGTACATTACATAAAATAAATCCAAGGTAATTTTTTGATTCAATTTAAATTACATTTTTATACCTTACTTTGTAAAATTTATAAAAGTGCACTTTGAAGATAAATAAATTTCAAGTTGAATCTTGTACCTTTATTTTTAAAGCTTATAGTAAAAACATTTTGTTTAACAATTTTCATGCCTTGGATGAAATGCTTTTCTAACTTGTATCTTATCTTTTTAAGATTATATTTTAAAACTCTCCTTCTCTCTATTTCAGTTTGTATTTCTCCTCACACCACAACTCATTTTTGCAACCCCCTCTTTGTATTATTACAGGTCTAAATATTCTCTCTGTTTCAGTTTGTATTTCTCCTTACACCACAACTCATTTTTGCAACCCTCTCTTTGTAATACAGGTCTGAATAATGAGAAAATCTGAATTTTTTTTAACAAAAACTTTAAAACAACTTTTTTAGATTAAATTTTTAAAAACTTTTTTCAGAATAGAAAATCTTTAAAATTTAATAAGGAATATATTTCATATAGGTTTCATTAACAAATATTCAGTACATAACGAGAAAAATAGAGATGAACAGTTTAAAAAGACTGTATAACTCGTTACGGTCAATAGTAGTCCTCGCCAGCGAAAGTCTTTGTTATTGTTATTCTATTATTATTATTATTTAAAACATTTTGTTTCCTGCTCTTTCGCGAGAGGACTAATATATATATATATATATATATATATATATATATATATATATATATATATATATATATATATATATGGGAATTTTTTTTTAATATCTTGATAAAAATATCTTTTAATCTCTTTTCTATAAAATATACCAATTGCCATGACAGACAAAGATATCATTAAATTGACAATTATTACTAGGGCTATGACAACAGCATATTCTTTTCATTGTTTTGACTCTCGAGTGTGTATCCGTTAATATCTTATATGCTTTTATATGTAGTGATGTGGTTCTCGGCTGATTAACTGTGTCTAACTGTGTCGGATATATGCTCGAGAGCCAAAACAATGAAAAGAATATGCTGTTGTCATAGCCCTAATGATTACCTTTCAAGAAAAAAAAATAATAAAACATAACTGAAAATAGTAAAAAAAAAAAAAAAAAAAGAAAAAAGAAAATAAAGACAGACAAAATAGTAAAACAATGTAAATTACGCTGGTCCATTTGATGTATAATAATATGTGAATTCGTTTGTAAGACGAAAATAATTTAAAGTCGTGAGAAAATCATGTTTAAATAAATTGTTCCTTTCAATTTGGGATCAAGTCGTGCGAGAAACTTAAAATTTGCTCTTTGCATAAGCATTCGTTCTTATTCAAATTTGTTTTTGAACTTTACCACCTCCCGCCCACTGAAATATCTGCTTGCGTTGCCTGGCACACACGATCTGGGATTATTGACCTCGTCACCAGATCTGCTTTTAACATGCTTAAACTTCTATTTCAATTATGAAGCTGGAAGCGTTTTCTCATTTTGACTTTTGAGACGAACCGAAAAGATTGATTTTCAGCTTTCAATTTTTTGTGCTAACCAGCAATGTTATAGCAAAATAGAAAAACAAATATCTTTTCTTTTTGTTGTTATCAGTTGAAAAAAAAAGGGGGGCAGATTTAAAAAAAAAAAAAAATTCTTTTATTTTGAAATTAGTCTGACAAAAAAAAAAATTATTTGTCAAAGAAAAATGGTTTAATAATTTCTTAAACGGATAAATGAAAACAAAACAAAGTTTCTTGCATTTTCCCCGAAGAGAAAAATTCGGAAAATAATGAATTGACTATTTCAACAATTCCAAATTGAAAAGTCCTGATAAATTAAAGGGTTCTTTGATACAGCAGAAACGCCTGATCAAATTATCTTCTTCTTTTCCTTTAGAAACACACACGTATTACATATATCATAAGAAAATACTATCTAATCAATAATTTAAAAGCTTCATCATAACTTCTAAATTTCAGAGTTTCATGATATATACGAAATACAAGTCAGCCATTATAATTTTTTTTTCTCCCAAACATGCTTCCAAAATTTATGTTGCTTGGATTTTCGAGGACACGATAATTTTTCAGATGAAAATGCTTTCTTTTAATCAAGAGAAAGACAGAATTTAGAATATTCCGAAACGTTACCAAAAAAAAAAAAAAAAAAAGATTATTTTAATCTTCTAAAAATACTAATCTAATGTTTTTTGTATGTCTGTTCTGTGGCAGATAATCCCGTTGTAGTTTGTTTAATGCCGAGAATTTAATTTAATAACCATTACAAAGTCTGTACACAGGCCAAAGAACATTTGGTAATACATTTACCAGGAAAACAGACTTTGCTTTGATAAAACGAAACTTTGTTGTAATTCCAAACAATAAGAAATATACAATGATTTTACAAAGATATTCCAACCGTCATTTTAATCCGATCTTTGTCTTCTGCCAATTACTATTTGCATTGCAATCTTCATGCCAGCCAACTTGTGACCCGACGACGTGCACAGCACCGAACTGCCATTGTCCAGGAATGAACATACCGGGTGGTTTCCACCCTGAAGAGATCCCTCAAATGGTATTGTTAGCATTTGATGATGCTGTTAACTGGGACAATTGGGGATATTATTCGAGGCTTTTCCCGCCTGATGGGAGTCGGAAGAATCCAAACGGTTGCCCGATCACAATGACACTGTTTGTGTCTCACAACTATACAGATTATTGCATGGTCAGAAAACTTCACGGACGTGGCATTGAAATTGCTGACCACAGTCTTACACACCAGGTAAATATTTAATTTATTTGCTTTAATCATGAATATATCTATCCATCTATCTCTCTTTATATAAAAATAAAAAAAATTTATACAATAATTGTTGTTTTTACAACAACATTGCTCCTAACAAAGCCTCCACCAGATGATGACTCTGGGTGCAGGCATGGTTTCTGGGCCGAAGCATCATTACCACTAACCCAGAGCGTCCCAGCAGTATCTCACGATACCACCAGACTTTGTTGGATTGTTGTCAATCTGGGATTGCCATTCCACGATGATGTAGATAGAACCTTGTCTTGTATTTTGATTCTTGTATTTTTCCTGTCTGACATATATAAAGACCAAGAACATGGAGGCTGAATTTGCAATAAAATCTCGACATTCGACGTCGATAGCAAATACAATGGTTTTCCAACAATTTCTGACACATTCTTCTTAATCTTCATATCTTTCCAACTTACGCTGGTGTGCCCAGTCAAAATTTCCGGTATTGTACAGTTTAATCAAGACATTAAAAATGAAAATATCGAAAAAAGGTTATATTGTACGTATCCGTTATAGAATAGAATATAGATGTACAAGTATCAAATTTCCCTCAAATGGAGCCGTTAATTCAACTACAAAAGCTTTTTAAAATTAATACACCAAATGACAATATTCAGATGCTGATCCGTTAACGTTATTTCAGTTGGAAATACGAGCAAGCGTTCTAAGACAAATGAAATGATATGGAAAGCATTATAAAGATGAATATTAATATTAATATTAAAACATTAATAAAAAACATTAATATAAAACATTAATATAAAGATTAATATAAAGATTAATATAAATATCTTAAAATTGGAACTTATTAATATAAAAAAGTTCAATATACTAAATAGAACAATTAAAGAAATAGGAAAACTTGATAATGAAAAACAAAATTGAATAAATTACAATATTTATTGATCCATCAAAAATTCAAACAAGGAATCATATGAAAGAAAAATCCTTAACTCATATATTTTCAAAGATAAGCTCTTTTTATCAGATGACAAACATTAGTAAAAAATGCATCACAGGTTAACGTAAATTTGAAAAGCAGTTATTTTATTTTTCAAACGTTAGCAAACTTTTTTTAATGCTACAGTTCACAGTTGGATTTCAGGTTCTTCTTTTTAGCTCCGCAGATGACTATTTCATTGATTAATTGATTAATTAATTAGTTAATCTCATAAAGTTAATGTGGATTTGTTAATTTTTATAAAATTTAATGAAATATTTAATTAAGAGCTTAAGGGTGTAGTTCTAGCCGTTATTTCTTCCATGGCCAAACATAATATATATATACATATATATATATATATATATATATATATATATATATATATATATTATTTTGTAATTTTGTTTTCAAGTAAGATCTTTGACTTATATGTTGTTACATCAAATAATTCTGCATGCAAAATCCGATCCCGCATTTTGCTAATTCCTACCCTCTGATAAGAAGGAGAGTATTTCTTCAAAACCCCGCGGATTAAGGACTATCCATTTATTTAGTGTTTCCTTTTCAGATTAAATATGTTTTTAACTCATTTCAAAGTGTTTTTTAAACATATTTCATTAACTGTTTGCTCATATATGTTATATAACATATGCATATATATATATTATATATGTATATACATATATATGTTATATAACATGTATATGTTATATAATATGTATACATATGTTATAAAACATATGTATATATATGTGTTATATAACATACGTATATATATGTTATATAACATGTATATATATACCTATATATATGTTATATAACATATGTATATATATATATACCTATATATATGTTATATAACATATATATGTTATATAACATATATATATATATGTTATATAACATATATATATATATATATATGTTATATAACATATGTATATATATATATGTTATATAACATATGAATATATATATATATGTTATATAACATATGTATATATATATGTTATATAACATATGTATATATATATGTTATATAACATATATATATATATATATATGTTATATAACATATGTATATATATATGTTATATAACATATGTATATATATATATATATGTTATATAACATATGTATATATATATGTTATATAACATATGTATATATATATGTTATATAACATATGTGTATATATATATGTTATATAACATATGTATATATATATATATTAGATAACATATGTATATATATATATATGTTTATATAACATATGTATATATATGTTATATAACATGTATATATATGTTATATAACATATGCACATATATATGTTATATAACATATGTATATATATTATATAACATATGTATATATGTTATATAACATATATATAGGTTATATAACATATGTATCTGTTATATAATATATATATATATCTATGTTATATAACATATATATGTTATATAACATACATATATGATATATAACATATATATATATGTTATATGACATATATAACATATATACATATATGTGTTATATAACATATATACATATATGTGTTATATAACATATATATATGTATATATGTTATATAACATATATGTTATGTTACATATATATATGTTATATAACATATATATATATATTATATAACATATATATATGTTATATAACATATATATATGTTATATTACATATATATATATATGTTATATTACATATATATATGTTATATTACATATATATATGTTATATTACATATATATATATGTTATATTACATATATATATGTTATATAACATATATATGTTATATAACATATATATGTTATATAACATATATATGTTATATAACATATATATGTTATATAACATGTATATATATATATGTTATATTACATATATATATATGCTATATAACATTTATATATATATATGTTATATTACATATATACAGTGATGATCATATTTATTGGCACGGTAAAATAAAAGTTAAATTTTGTCTAATAAATTCTAAAAAAGGGATTAAATTAAAGAAAATAACAAAGTATATTATGTATTTTTAACTGGCCTTTCCGATGCAGCAATCGGATTTTAGAAAAAATAAATAACAAAGGAACAACAAACATAATTGCAAAAAACCCTTGTTCAAAATTATTGGCACGGCTTTGTTTTTCTTTTAGTATCAGTATAATATCAATCAATTTCCGGTTTACGTGCTTTCTGAACTTTTTTATAGCCATATTATGCTTGTTTAACGCTAATTCAGTGAATAATTTTTTTCAGATAATTTTGAGATAGCGATTTATTTAAACTATTATAAGTGACTAAATTATAATTTTCAATCGCCATGGTTAAAACTAAGGAACACAGCGAAGACGTGAGGAAGCTTGTTGTAGCATGCCATACCAATGGGGAGGGCTATGATAAGATTTCAAAGAAGCTAAACCTTCCCAAATCCACTGTTAGAGTCATAATAAACAAGTTCAAATCGCAAGGCCACGTTATGAGTTTAGAGGGTAGAGGGAGAAAAAGGATTCTTTCCCCAAGAGATGAACGGAAAATTGTTCGACAAGTAAAACAAAACCCAAGGATCTCTGTTGGGGAGATTGTTGATGAACAGAGCACCTCTGGAGTGAATGTATCTCGACATACAGTTAGTAGAGTTTTGAAGAGAGCTGGTTTAAAAGCATGTCGTCCGAGAAAGACTCTCTTATTGAAGCCTATGCACCTGAAAGCAAGGCTAGCCTTTGCAAAACGTCATATTGATAAAGATGTTGCATTCTGGAAACGTGTTCTATGGACTGACGAAACGAAAATAGAGTTATTTGGCCATAATAAAGTGTCTTATATTTACAGAAAATCTGGCGAAGCTTTCCTGCCTAAGAACACTATACCCACAGTGAAGCACGGTGGAGGCAGTTTGATGTTTTGGGGATCCTTTGCTGCCTCTGGACCAGGGCGACTTGTTAAGGTCACAGGTAGCATAAAAAAGGAAGATTATGTTAAAATATTGGATGAAAACCTGAAAGACTCTGCTAAAGAGCTCTCACTTGGTCGTCGTTGGTGGTTCATGCAAGATAATGACCCAAAGCATTCGGCTAAACTGACTAAGAAATGGCTTGAGGACAATCATATTAATGTTTTGGAGTGGCCATCACAAAGCCCAGACCTTAATCCAATTGAAAATTTATGGAGAACATTAAAATTGAGGGTAATGCAAAGGAAGCCTAAGAATCTTATTCAATTGGAGGATTATTGTCAGGAAGAGTGGGCTAAAATTACTACTGAAGAGTGCAACAACTTGGTTGTAAACTATGAAAAGCGACTGAGGAAGGTAATCAAGGCGAAAGGCTATACAATTGATTATTAAATAAATCGTGCCAATAATTTTTAACAAGGGTTTTTTGCAATTATGTTTGTTGTTCCTTTGTTATTTATTTTTTCTAAAATCCGATTGCTGCATCGGAAAGGCCAGTTAAAAATACATAATATACTTTGTTATTTTCTTTAATTTAATCCCTTTTTTAGAATTTATTAGACAAAATTTAACTTTTATTTTACCGTGCCAATAAATATGATCATCACTGTATATGTTATATAATATATATATGTTATATTATATATATATATATATATGTTATATATTATATATATATATATATATATATATGTGTGTGTGTGTTATATAGCATATATATATGTTATCTAACACCCACACCCACACACACACACACATATATATATATATATATATATATATATATATATATATATATATAGTCCTGGTCAAAATCATAAGACCACTTAAGAAAGTAAGCGTTTACACATATTATAGATTTTTTAATCAAACAAATAGTTGAAACCATTGCCAAAAGGTAAAATATGAAAACCTTAACCTCAATCGAATAATTATTTTTTAAAAAACAAACATTTTCACCTGCTCAAAATGATAAGACCACTTTAATAAAATCGGCTAGTTTTGAAAAAATGAATATGAAAAGCTTTCTATGTTACTAAGAGCAACTTGTTAGTGGATAAAAAACATCTTACTAAATTATAAATGGCAAAAGGGAAACCATTATCAGAATTTGAGAGAGGAAGGATCTTTTAGCTTAATAGGGGTGGACTCTCCCATAGATCCATTGCAAACGAAGTGAATCGTAGCAAAACGGTCATCACCGATTTCTTTTAAGAAATCCAGATCAATATGGGAACAAAAAGAGTCCAGGTCGACAAAAAAAAAAAAAAAAAAAAATAACCCCATCACTGGATCGCCGTATCAGAAGTTTAAAAAAAAAACTCCAGTATGAGCTCAAGTCGATTGAAAAGCCAAATAGCAGCAGAATGTAGTCCTAAAACCATCAGGAGGCATCTGAAAATGAAAGGTTTCAATCATTTAAAGCGACTGCAGAAACCACGTCTTCTTGAACAGCACAAAACTAACCGACTTAAATATGCTGCCAAATATCAGACTTGGGATGAAGAGAAGTGGGAAAATGTAATTTTCTCCGATGAGAAAAAGGTTAATCTAGATGGTCCAGATGGATTTCAACACAATTGGTATGATAAAACTTTGCCCAAAGAGAATTTTTCAACTCGGCATAGTGGAGGAGGGTCTTTAATGATCTGGGGTGCTTTCTCGTCAGCTGGGACTCTAAAGTTGCAAGTAGTGAAAGGCCGGCAAACATCATTGAAGTACATTTCAATGCTTGAAAATGCTTCTATCAGGACTGAAGGTCCACGTCTGTGTGGAAGAAATTGGATTTTCCAGCAAGACAATGCTGCGATACACACTTCTCAACAAGCACGAGAATACTTTTCTTCAAATAATATAGAATTCTTAGATCATCCAGCATGTTCTCCGGACCTCAATCCCATTGAAAATCTTTGGGGATGGATGGCAAAAGAAGTGTTCAAGGATGGAACCCAGTATGATTCGATAAAGGAACTTTCTTATTCAGTTTTCAGTACATGGGATAAAATTCCTTCGCAACTGATAAAAAACTTAGTCGCAAGCATGCCGAAGAGAATTTTTGAAGTAATTCATAATAATGAAGGCTATAGTAAATACTGAGACCATTTTTAGTAATTTATAATTGCCTTTTGTTAGATAAATTATCAGTGGTCTTATCATTTTGACCAGGTGAAAATGTTTGTTTTTTAAAAAATAATTATTAGATGAAGGTTAAAGTTTCGAATGAAGCAGATTTCATTTTTTTCCATCATATTTTCCCTTTTGGCAATGGTTTCAACCATTTGTTTGATTAAAAATTCGATAATATGCGTAAACGCTTACTTTCTTAAGTGATCTTATGATTTTGACCAGGACTGTGTATGTTATATAACATATATATATATATATATATATATATATATATATATATATATATATATAACATGTATATATATGTTATATAACATGTATATATATGTTATATAAAATATATATATTATATAACATATATATGTTATATAACACACATGTTATATAACACACATGTTATATAACATATATATATATATATATATATATATATATATATATATATACATAAATATGTTATATAACAGATCTTGCTCAATTACTGTAAAATTATGCTGTTTAAAAAAAAAGTGCAATTGCACACATATTTCGCCGCACATTAAAATTTCAGTCGCGTACACAATTTCGATTGCGCCTACACATGCTCTGCGAAGAACAAAAACAAAACTGCGTTCTACACGCGGATATAGTAGGCTACATACCACATGATCAGAAAACGCAACTTACTGACCAATCAGAGACACAAAAAATGAAACATTTTTTCATCCGATTCAAGCCAAAGACAGATTATAAAAGGAACCCCTCCTTCGACCACGAGGCAGTCTTACCATCCTTGGGGATCGTCTCGGCATCGTTGTCACTGATACCAACCTACTGCCAATACACCGCCGTCGCGCCAACACCAACTTACTGCGAATACACCGCCATCGCCGCTGACACCAACCTACTGTGAATACATCACTGTCATGGCCGACACCAACCCACTGCGAATACACCGTCGTCGTCGCCAACACCAACTTACTGCATATACCTTGCCATCGTCACCAACACCATCATTAACTTATCGCAAGTAACTCGCCGACATCGATTGACAATAGTTAAGAACGACCCAAAGGCTCGCCTTTTCATTACTTACTACACTGAGATGTAGGCGAGGGTGTCACTAAGTCCACAGGATTACTCTACTAGCCTTTGATCCTTATCCTATTATGCTAAGTGTTTAGAAAGGGGGCATCATCATCATCATCATCATTAGCAGCAGCAGCCCTGCTGTTTTAACAGCGTCATCGACCATGGCTCTCCAAATTGAAGAGCCATGGTAATCTCCGAAGATAAGTAAAGACGATAGTTTCCTGTTGCTTTCTGTCTTGATTCGGGGGTGGCTCTCTCCCAGTGAGAAAAACGCGCCCCCAGATACCAACCTGAAAATTTCTATGACTGTGGGGTATGATGTACAGCGCCTAGCCTTCCCAAATAGTCATCCATCTGATACTGGCCAGGCTCATCGTTACTTAACTTTGGTAATCTGGTGAAAACCAGTGTGCCAATTTGATTGTGCCATACATTTTTTAACTCTTTCATATGACTTGACTAAGGATTGAACCCCGGTCTCCCTGTCCATTAGCAAATGTTCTTACAATTATATCAAATTAGACGGATTTATTATTATTCTTATCATAATGAATATTATTATTTTCTTTAACTCCAAGGGATTATCTTGTTTCAACTCTTTTGTATAATAAATTTGTGTTTTAAATAAAAAGTTGCAGTACTCCTTTGCACTGGTACCATAATTCACACCTTTTAACTTCGTCTTCTCTCAACTCCAAATAATACTTCATGTCAACGTAGCACAGCTCACCTTCTTCAAAACCAACTCTCACATTCTGTAAATGGCTTGCTTTTATGCAGCAGAAGATCGTCTAATTTGCATATGAATTGAGAGAGTTCACGTTAGTTCACATGGCTGTTGAGGATAAAATCAACTGCGCATCACCATTTTTTTCTAACATTCAGCTTTTTAGTTTTTTCTGTCATTCAGTTTTTTTTCTGTTATTCAGCTTTTTTTCTGTTATTTAATTTTTCAGTTTTTTTCTATCATTCAGTTATTTTTCTGTTATTCAGCTTTTCAGTTTTTTCTGTTATTCAGCTTTTCAGTTTTTTGTTATTCAGCTTTTTTCTGTTATTCAGTTTCCAGTTTTTTTCTGTTATTCAGCTTTTCAGTTTTTTGTTATTCAGCTTTTCAGTTTTTTTCTGTTATTCAGCTTTTGAGTTTTTTCTGTTATTCAGCTTTTCAGTTTTTTCTGTTATTCTTAGAAGACGCGTTTTTGAGGCAAGCAATTTTTGTACTCACTACAAATTTTTTCGCAAAAACAAAAATGGTGCAATGCAAAACAATGTATTTAACTCTGCCTTCGTGGGAAGGCAAGTAAATAAGAACTCACTATTATTGGACTCACATCTGAGTAGGAGCTGCTCGGCGCACCCTATCCTGTCTTGATAATTCAAAACTGACTTCAAAACTTAGTAGGTGATGCATTTTTCTCTCCCTTGCAACGTTTTTCCCACAGAAGAGACGTTGCGAACCTGTCTCTGCTCTATCGTTATTTTCATGGCAAGTGCTTATTAGAGCTCCAATCTATGCCTCCCTTGCCAAACGTTCACAAAAAACACTCCACTAACTACAAACACTTTATATGATTTCCCCTCACTTTCTACCTAAATTTAAATGCACTGTTCTGCTGGCCTGCTTCTCGGTTGAATACAACATATTAACCTTCAAATCCAATGTAAAAAAGTTCTTGTTGAGCCGTCCCCCATAAAAAAAAATCAAATTCTACCCAATTCCCACCATTAATGATTACTACATTGTCATCTTACATTTACTCTTGAGTGGCCTTCGGGCCTTGATAAGTGGTGATACCCATGTAAAAATATAAAATTATTTTTAAATTCATTCATTTATTTGTTTATTTATTTTTATTTTCACAGGTTCCACACAACTGGTGGAGTAACGCCACAAAAGAAGAATTATCAATCGAAATTTTAACGCAGCGTCACAATCTCGCCAAATTAGCTGAAATCCCATTGGATGAAATCCGAGGCTGGAGAAGTCCATTTCTCCAACCGACAGGTGATACCATGTTTCAAATACTTTGGGAGAATAACTTCACTTACGATGCCACCTTGACGCATCCTTTCCCTCGAAATGTGTACTCGCCTGTTTTATGGCCTTTTACGCTGGATCACCCACTCAGTATTGGCTGCAATATTCAGCCCTGTCCAAAGGGATCTTATCCGAGGTTATGGGAAATTCCAGTTGTGACTTTGATGGACTATAGAGAACATCTTCCATGTGCGTATGTCGACTTTTGTCAAAACAAGCCGCGGAACAAAGCAGATGCCTTTCAGATTCTGTGGAAAAATTTTCTGCGGAATTACCGCACCAACAGGGCGCCCTATTACTTAAATTTGCACTCACCTTGGCTAGATCAACTAGACAATCTTGCTGCTATGGATGAATTCCTGCTTCGTCTCATTGACATGGATGACGTATATATAATAACTATCCACCAAGCCATAGAATGGATGCGGTCACCAACTCCAAGTCATCAATTGGACACTTTTGTGCCTTGGCAATGTCCTAAATTCAGACCAAATATCGAAGACACTTTATTCTGTCACATGACCTACAGACCGAAAACCACAAATCTGATCCACAAAATGTCGACCCCAAGGATGAAAAACAATTTTCGAGGTCAAAAACGACCAAATAGTAAAACAAATTTTAAAAATAGCGTCTATCCACCAGGTTTTTTGGAGGAAGAAGAAAAACCCCGGAAAAATAGGAAACGAAAACCGTGGTTTTTACGAAACGCGGCACAGATAGTAACTTTTTCATTCTTGTTAAATAATTCACTTATCGTTTGCTCATTGATAAATCTTTCAAACTTTGTTCAACTTTGAATTGTAGTTAAGTAAAATTAAGGCTAAACTGCATCATTTAGATTATACAGGGGTAAAACAATATCTGAATGATATATTTGGTATTTGAGAATAACATCTTAGATGTTATTCTCAAAATGTTTCGACCGATATAATTTCCGACCTTCATCAGGTGAGTCTCATTGAACTTCTAAATCATGATGAAATTTAAAACTGAATCGTCTATTTAATCTATAGAGGTAGATTGCTCTCATTCTGTCAGCCATGACTGAGTAGAAATCTTAAAGTATTTCTTAATTGTATTCTTAGTATCACTCGTACTGAGGGTTGAACCTTCAACCTTCAGAAGACTCATTAAGAATTGGTTTTTATTAACAAAATTATTTGTTTTATTATATGCATCATCCAAGATGAGAAAAGTAATCCAAATAATATGATTAATCCTCATTTCAAAAATTCTGAAAGTTGAACAAATTTGGGCATTCCGGCATATTTCTTTCATTCTTGCATTACCTCCCCTGTTTTCTAGACGGTGATAGATGATTTGGCGTCCCCGGCGAAACAGCTTCCAACAGATATTATGTATTATAATATATAATTTGTAAAAATAATATAATTTTTTTCTTATTATTTATTATTAACATTTTATATGAAAAAAAAGTGGAACAATGTGAACAATTCTTACTTTTATTTAAAAAATGTGTAATATTTATTTCTTGTAATTATGTTAACTTTCTTTTTCATGTGAAACATTCTTAAAAGTAAATAAACATTATTTTTACAGAAAAAGTATCATTCATATGTCAAATTATTAATAACTAGCGGGGGTACCCGGCGTTGCCCGAGTGTTTGTTTCTGGGACGGGGGGGGGGAGTTTTAAAGAATGTTATGGTAGGTAAGTAGGAAGATCAAACCCGGAGTCATGAGTAAAAGTAGGAAAATAAAGTGTGAAAAAAAAAAACAAAAAACATCTGCAACGTTAACAGTTCGGCCACCAAGAAAAGTCCATTCCAGTTGTTTAGGAAAAAAAAAAAAAAAACGACTACGGTAGGTCGGCGCGAACGTGAAAATATAATGTGAATTGTCCAGCACGCTAACCACTACGCCACAGAGCACTGCAGCTTAGTTTAGTGATTTTAAATAACTTCACATGAAAGAACTACGAAGCCAAACCGGTGTTCTCTTCTCAACTGTTCCTTGTGAACGATCCCCAAACGGTGTTAAGTGGTGGCAGGGGGAGGAGGAATTTATTAGAGAGAAAATATTTTACCACTTCCATTGATCTTAACCGATTTTGGCCGTGACTTCTCAGCAGAAAAAGTATAGAAATCTAAGATTATCGAGGAATTTGAGAAATAATAAGCCTATAACACACCTCAGATATTGTTCTGCTGTTTGTGCATATTATATTTGCATGAAATATCTTGATTTTTAATCCTATTAATGTCAAAATCAGACGAGAAAAAATGAGTTCATTTTATTTATATAGAGATAATAATAGAACTACTACTACTACCAATAATAATAATAATAATAATAATAATAATAATAATAATAATAATACAAATACTACTACTACCAGTAATAATAATAATAAGCATAATAATAAAATAATAATCTGTCTAAGAATGTGATAAATTTCTTCAGTTAAAATATCTATTGGAAGATATTTCGTCGGTGACACCAAATTACCTATCACCGTCCAGAAAACAGGAAAAGTAATGCAACAATGAAAATATCTCGAGAAATATGCTGGAATGTTTCAAATTGTTTGGTATAGATGTTGGGACGATTAATTAGAAGTGGAAAAATTAAACCATTTTTTTTTTATCAGAATCAGAAAAACGTTGTGCCTTTTCTGATGCCGAAAACGATTCTTTTAGTTGTTTTTATTTATTTTTGTTTATAAGTTAATTTTCCATTGCTGGTACTAAGGATAAAATCATGAATATTTATTGATTTTAAACTATCGACAAAACTAGCTCATGCCACACAAGTGTATTTTTAATGTTTGCAAAAATACATGCACATATTGCATGAGTTTTTACGGTAATCTGAAAAAAAAAAAAAAGAACAACTTCCTAACTAGATATTTAGTAAAAATTGGAATCAAAATCGGTAACTGTATTGGAATCGGAAATTTTGTACAAAATCAGTACTTGCATTGGAATCAGGAAAAAAATTTGGAATCGTCCCATCACTAGTATAGACATATTCAAAATGATCACACATTCGATTTTGGGTGCAAAATTTATGAATGTGTGAAAATATTTACTAGTTAGTAAATATATCATTCAGATATTGTTTTACTCCTAAAGCTGATATACATCTTTGGTCTAAAATATATTTTTATAAGTCGTTGAAATATTACAATTCTTTTTTCATAGCGGATATCTCGGATGACATTTTTAATATAACTATCCAAATAAATTTCATTCGATAAAGTAGAATTATTATTAACTTCTTTTGACCCACACATCTTGGTTTGGACCAGTTTAACAATTTAATTTATTCGGAATACATTAATATAAAGAACATCGAACATTTACATCTGCTTACAGCTATATTTATAAAGTTAGGGTCAGTGTATACTGTAAATGTGTCGCCCTAAAAAAAAACCCCAAAAAACAACACTACAGCTTTATTTCAAAACTGTTATTGAAATAATCAATTCAGGTAACTTGATTATCTAGTAGAGCTGACATCTATTCAATGTAGCTGCTTTCAGCCCCAATCACCACCTTGATTTAGGTCCGGAACTGGGAGCATGCCTTTTCCACAAGCGCCAGCAGGAGCTTGGTGGATGGCAGCAATCAGGCTGTTGTGGGAGGTCATGTTGGTGATGTTCTCAACATATGACCAAACGAAGTAGTTCAACGGGTTCAGATCGAAGGAGGAGGAGGGCAGTGAGAGAAAGGTACAAAGTCAGAGCACTCCTTTCTGAATCACAGCCTGGGTCTCTTTGCATTTGTAAGCTGGTACTGAGTCCTACTGTCACACCCAAGGTCTGCCAGCGGCCACCTGATTGCACCAGCGGACCACCACTCTTCAGCACATCCAGGTACCCTTTGGTGTTGACTTTCAAGCCGACTTCAGAGATATGAGGTGGCCCTCACTTGAAACCACACCAAAGTGGTGATTCCTGCGTAAAAAAAAAAAATAAAAAAAATAAAAGAAAGACCATTGCCGGAAACTTTGTTTTCATCACCCTTGGCAGGTCCCTATTATTTGTGGCAATCAAGCGATGCATTTTGAAAGATATTTTTCAACCCAAACAAATATGAACTGACATTGTCCCAGATAAAGAAAAAAAAAACAAAACAAAAAAACTCATAATATATATAAAAAAACTAAGTTGTCTTCCTCTTTCGCTGACAAATGGACCTTTTCATATGACAATTTTTCGCTCAGTGGATTTGATTTAAAAATAAGTCTCTTGATTATCTTTTTTGTTTTAGTTTTCTTCCTTTCACTTATAAGCAAATTTTAGTTAATAAAATTCATATTATTTAATGATGTTCTCTCTGTTTTTTTTTTGCATGTGTTTGCCATTCGTCATTTCTTTTTTTTTTTTTTCTGTTTTGAAAATGAAATTATCCCATCCTTATGTTTCAGTGTCATTTTTGCATGAATCCCGGGGAATTTATTTATCTTTTTTTTTTAAATCAATTTGTTACATTCTTTTTTTTTTTTTATACACAGTGATCACCACTTATCAAGGCCCGGAAGCCACTCAGGGATAAGGGTTATTGCAAGTACATTAAGTTAGTGAGGAGATTTGCTGAAGTGTTTACTTAAGGGGGCGGTTCATTCGTTTTAATGCTGTTCCCAGCATCATAACAACATATATGTGACGAGTGTGCAGATAATTGCCACCTCAAGTTTCATGTTCTGCATCAAATGGCCTCTTCATGTGTCCTCAAGTGGCTTTGAAGTCATTATATATATGTCACCGTCCTTGTAAATCAGTTGCCCACCTTCAAAGCCACCTGTGGAAACATTTTTATTTTTTTAATTTTCTTCCTTTAAAGATTGTAATGCTGGGTATGGGGCAGCCAAACCAGCTGCCAACATTGCCCTGCTTTTTATTGAAACCAGCCGAGAGCTCTTTTTAGTATCCTCATTGTTCCCTTAAGTGCAATTGTTTGAATCTTTTTTGCACTTGGTTCACCAGGAATATTAGTTAGGTAGAACTTCAGGTTCTTCCTCATAAGCCCTGTGGCACCTATAATAACTGGTATGATTGATATCTCCTTAAGATTCCAGCTTCTTTTCATATCATACATGAGACCTTGGTATTTGGTCTGTTTCTCTCTTTCAGCTCTGTTCAGACCTCCATCGTTAGGGGCACTCACTTCAACTAAGGTTACTACTCTCTCTGACTTATTCCATATAACTATGTCAGGTGTGTATGTTTTCTCACGTGGTTTTGAAGGTCGGTAGCTGATTTACAAGGACGATGACAAACACGACACACAAAACACAAAAATCTTAATAGAATTGATTGAATCTGGATGAGGAACATTGTCTTTATGGACAATCATATGCCTTTTCAGTCCAGCATAAAACACACACTGTGCTATCAGGTCGTTTTGGAACACTGGACGACGATGGTTTGTCAATGTGAGAGTTCATATGTTCACAAACCCTGCCTTCGAAAGAAGAACATCTTCACATTTTTCACAGATCCAATTTGCATGGTCGCATGGCAAATTCTCTAGGTTTCCATTCCTAAGTGCTCTTTTCAGCTTTGCACGCTCCATCCTCTTGACATTAAAAAAAAACACAGCCAGTTTTTTACCAATTCAGGTGTTAACATAAATATCCATATCCTTCAGATTGCTTCTGAGGCCTTCTTGTAGTGCCTTCTTGGCTTATGTTGTGGACGCTTACAACTCGAAAGTTCTCCGTGGAACAGTCGACCGTCATCCATATGTATGAGGTGATCCACCCAGCACAACTGTCCAATGGTCATCATGGATTCAAGGCTCGGGCACAATACTTTCCTAGCACCTCTGTGTCCAGTGTGTGCATTTGCAATTTTATGTTTAAAATTCTTCTCAAGCACTTAATGTAACACTTTTGCATACACCGGGTAATATCAATTCACCTTGCTTACGGGCTAAGGGTTAGGTAGGTGTTTGACATGAGGTTTAAATGGTTCATTCTTTTTTCCAAAGTCTGGAATATGTTTTTATGGCTGATATGGTAGACAAAAAGTCATTTCTCAGCAAAGTAAAGTTGACATTGGCGCCATGAAGGCTGCCATGACATCTATGAAGATATCATCAGTAGACCAGGTGTTTTATGTTAAAGTGACAAGCCCACCTTGTAGGTGATAAGAATTAACTTGAAAGATGGAAAGGCATAGCTGATAAAGTTTATTTGAAGCAAAGAAGTTTGAGAGAGAGAGAGAGAGAGAGAGAAAGGAAGAAAAAACGAAAAAGAGAATTAAAGAGAGATGTGGTTTAAGAGAGAGAGAGAGAGAGAAAGAAAAGATATTCGGAAGGGGAAAAAAAGAGAAAAGAAAGACAATAGAGGGAAAAGTGTATTCTCCAAACGATAGAGGAGAAAATGCTAATCTCAAGGAGATGGTGGTCAGAATTGGAGTTCCATAAAAAAAACATTGTGTTTCGCAAAAGAGAGAACTTCTGTTGGCCATCGAAGAGGACAAACCTCAGCTTTGAGCTTTCGTTCAGGGTTAGATAACCTCTTCAAAAGAGCTAAGTTGAAAAGCTCTTTCACCTCTAAGTGAAAAGCTGTCTGAACGAATCTAAGTTGAAAAGGTCCTGTATCTTGAAACCGTTAAGAACCCAAGGAATTAATTTTCCTTTGCAAAACGTATATCTGGAAACATCTTATGAATAATTATTCTCGTTTGTAAGAAAAGGATTTCTGAGTTATTATTTTAAGTTTAATATAATAATAGGTTAATCTACTCTTTAAACGTTTTGTACTAGTCCTCAGTGTAAATAAAATAGAATAGTTGAACTTTAAACAAAAATAAAGTAAAACTAAATGTTTTTTATATCTAATTTATAAAAGTTGTTAATGTACATTTAGGGTAAAACAATGTATAAACCATTTAATGTTAATACGGAATTTATCTTATATTAATGTAAAAGGAAATGTCAACAATTCATTATAAAAACCAAGGCTCTTCAGTGCAGATTTCAGACTTTTTTCTTGTTATTTTATTTAATACAAACTTTCACATTTAGCTGGGTTCTTATGATTATTCCTTTCTTAAAACCTACGTCCACAATAACAACAACCAAGAGCAGGTCACACCAAACAGATTTCCATTATCTCAGACAAGGGAGATAATCTCTGAGTTAAGACAGTCGAGTTAATAACAACAACAACAGCAAGAGGATCACTCCAAACAGACTTTCTCTCATCTATAGACAAGGGAAGATAACTCCACTGTCTTCTCAGAGACTAATATTGCTGATGTCTTCTTGTGAGAACCAGAGTTCCTAAAAAAATAAATAAATAAATAACAAAGCAAATATAAAACAAAAACAAAAATCTTCATTGCAACAAGAAGAAGCATTCATTTTCGTCAGATGGTGGGATCCTTCTACCGCTCCAGAAGATATCTCACTACTGATGCAATTCTCTATCTATATAAAAGCCAAGTACGTCCAAGGATGGAATACTGTTGCCATATCTGGGCAGGAGCTGCTAAAATCAGCCTATCCTGCCTTGACAGAGTACAAAATAGACTTCGTGGCTTAGTGGGGGATGCCCTTTTCTCTACCCTGCAACCTCTCTCCCACAGAAGAGACGTTGCAAGCCTATCCTTGTTTTATCGTTATTTCCATGGCAGGTGCTCGTCTGAACTCCAATCTCTGGTCCCCCCCTCGCCAATCTTTCATGAGAAACACCCATCTAGCTGAATCCACTGTGAAAAATTTCCCCCACTCTTTATCTGTGCTTAAATCAAAACGCGGATTCCATGAACAAAGCTTCTTTCTTAGAAAGCTTTGTCATCCGAAGGGTTGTGCTTCAAAATGATGCTGATCTCTGTTCCGTCTGCCTGCTTCCCACCGGACTACAGCTTGGATGTCTTCAAGTCCAACGTTAATAAATTCCTAATGAACCACCCCCTTAAGTAAACACTTCATCAAATCTCTACACTAACGTAATGTACTTGCAATAGCCCTTATCCCTGAGTGGCTTCCGGGCCTTGATAAGTGGTGATCATTGTGTAAAAAAAAGACAATCTGCTACCTGCTCTTGTCTACACTTATTACTTCAAGCTGCAAAAAAAAAAAAAAAAGAATCGACCATTTCGATATTAAACACTTTTTTTTTAAAATCTGCATCATTTGTGAATTAATGCAAAGACAAAAATGAAAGAAAAGATATTTATTGATTTTCTTATTCTGCATCATAATTTAAAATCTTTGCAGTCACTTTCTTAAAACAATGCACATTTGTATAGGTGTTTCTTTTTTTCTTCAGTTCATCTTATGAAGTACGGAACTTTCTAATCCATGTTATTCTCATAAAAAAAAAAGGAATTTGATTCTTGCATTTCAACCTTGTGCCATATCTATATATATATAAAAGGCAAAATGTGTGTGATCATTTTATGTATGTCTCGCAAAGGCTTTTTTCGCTGACGGTCCTAGGAAGGGGGTTACTATCGCTAAGAACTGTTTATATACCCCCTAGATAATAATATCTAGGATTTGGGAATGCGGGTCGCCTCTAGATTTATTTACGTCGATTTTTACAAAATTATTGCTATTTCAGCCCGTCTTGTGTTCATTAAGCTTTTTTGTATAAAACCGAAATTAATTCAAAGCTAAGGGAGCGTTCCCGGCAATCGCACCGGGAAACGTCCAGAAGCAATCAGCTTTGATCAATGTGGGGCCAAACTCCTTATATCAGACAATTGCTATTCAATCTGGACAATGGGGAGCTGGTTTCCCCCTCCCCAACATCTTGGGGAAAAAACCAGTCAAAGTTGGATAAACAAACCCAAAAGCTGTCCCGCAGCAAAAGTTAATCCACGACTTCTATTTGACCTCATTAATGAGGTCAAATAGAAGCAGCAATTAAATTTTATTGCGGACACATGTCAATTCTGTTTTTAATACTTAAATAAATAAATTCAAACGTGTTTCAGTTGCTCTTTATTTATTGTCAGGTTTTTTGCACACTTTATCTAAAGGTTGTGAGTTCGAATCATGGTGTAAGATGTCTTCTTTTTTTTTTTTGATTTTTAAAGGTTTAATATTGAAACAGGGTTATTTAAGCTATTTTTCACATTCTATGTTTTTTTTTTATTTTTCAGATTTTTTAAAGAAGTTTTAACATTCGTTTTTCTGTTTTTCTTTTTTCGCATTTTCTTTTTTTTTTTTTTGTTTTTCCGATTTTAAGAAATTTTAACATCATTTGTTTGCCTTACGTTAGTTTTTTTTTTTTACATTTTTTTTAATAATATTTAAACAGGGTGATTACTTCGCTTATTCTTTTGTTTTGATTTACCCCCCCCCCCCGAGCACACACACCTCTAAACGCCCGGGCAACGCCGGGTACCCCCGCTAAAATAATATAAATCTCATCTGTCTGTTTAAATGTATGTATGTATGTATGTATGTATATCTGCCTAAAACTTTCAACAGAGGCGGCAAATTTTCACGAGATCAGCATCATTTTGAAGCACAACCCTTCGGATGACAAATATCGAAAATTAGCTAAAAATGTTAATTCCTTCACCCTCAACTGGGTACTTTTCTATAAGGAGGGGTCGCTTTTGTTTTTTCGCCAATATTTTCGAAAGCCATCCCCTCTTTTCGATTGACTAGCCTTAATTTAAGCCTATGTCACTTCTGGTTTCGTGATGGACGCAACAGCAAAGACGTCACTTTTTTTTCACATTCTTTTCCTCCTTCGTGGTACAGGTTCGAGCTGCCTGCCTAATACCACTTTTTTTTTCTGCTCAACACACACTTCCAAACACTCGGGCAACGCCAGGCACCCAGGCTAATTTATGAAGAAAACCAAGTTCCCAAAGCATTAAAGTCCACAAATTGTATTCCTAACTTGGTTGCTGCATATTTTCCTTGCATGCACTGCAGCATGATCTATTCCTACCAAAAGAACCCCACCTCTTAAAAAGTGACTAAGTCAAAACAAAACTGTTGGATTACAGAGGAGGTATTGCAAAACATTAAAGTCCGCAAATTCTATTCTTAACTTTCCTTGCTGCTTTCCTGCATAATCCATTCCTAAAGAGAAAATCCCACCTGCAAATAAGTTCTTTTGAAAAATGACCAAGTCAAAACAAAACTATTGGAAGACAGGAGGTATTACAAAACATTAAAGTTGAAAAATTATTTTCTTAACTTTCCTTGCTGCATTCCTGCACGATCTTTCTCAACTGCAAATAAGTTTTATCATACTTTGAAAAAGGAATTAAGTCAAGACAAAACTCGTTGGAAGACAAATAAGGTTTATTTGGCTTGATCTTCATTCCAAATTTCTAGGAGGGAGGCTAGATATAGAGAAATCGATAATGATTGTTTAATTATATCTTGTCAGTATGTGACATGCTTCCAAAGATATAAATGCCTTTCTCTCTCATTCTCTCTCTCTCTCTTTATAGCCATATGATGTCACATCCGTTTGTATCAATTCCCATAATAGCTTCAATTTTAACCTCTTATTCAGTAAGTAACCACCCTCTTTGGTTAAACTTTTATTTTCTTTAATTATCAACTAACCATCTTATATATTAGTAACTTTATAACCCATTATTTAAAAATAATATTACTTAATTATTATATTAATCATTATTTAATAATAATATATCCGCTCAGGTATAACCTTTAAGGAAAACTTTAAGCTTAATGATAAACAGTCTTATTTATGAACTCCGCATCGTCATCATCATCGTCATCATCATCTTTCAACTGTAGTCGAGATGGTGGAGTTCACACGCTCATGCCAGATATCCCGGTCTTACATTCCTTCAGGCCTCATCTCTCAACATTGGCATCCCTTGCAATGACATCTTGGTATGTGAGCATTCTACTTCTGGAGTGGGCAGTAAAGGTTCCACAAAAGTAGGGAAGAAATAATTTCATTTACTGCTGTAAAACATTGGCCTCTAAACTGAAACAGTCTTGCTTTGACTATAGATGATGCAAATGGAAGTTCACCATAGATTTTTTGTTTGGTTGGATGGGCCTTCCATGAAAGATTTTCAGCCATCATGACAAGGCAGGTATATGCACTATTCAGGTGGGTTTCCAATCTTTTGGAAAGTGTCCATGTTTCCGAACCATAGAGAGGGATGGGCTGTATTATCGTCCAACTCAGAGAAGATATATCATCATTGTTTTCATCTCTAAAAAAAAAAAAAAAAAGAATGGTAGCATTCTCTGTCTGTGTTTCTGATCCATGGAATAACCCGCTAGAGGTCTTGTTGATTCCAGGTTTAATGTAACCTTGGACAAATATTCAAACGGTGTCGATGGAATATCTTCTATCTTTTTACATGGCTTGTTGCACATTATTTTTTTTTACCTTTAAATATTTTTTAAAATAAAATTGATTCATCAATATATTCAGTTGGTGGCATTCAGTTGGACGGATTTAAGAAACTAATTATTTGGATGCTTCAGATGAACATTTTGATTGTAACCTCTGACCTTCTTCAGGTGTATCTTGTCGAACTCTGGATTCATGGCACAGTGGCTAGAATATTTGGAAGAAATCAATTGTAAAAGTGATATTCTCCTGAAGGTTCAATACTCATAATAATAAAAAATACAATTGTGAATTATTTAGGACCTCTATCCAATTATGGTTGACGGAACGAGAGAATGTTACATCGAGGTTTAAAGCTATCTTGGACAAACATTCAAACAGTGTATAGATGTAATATCTTCTTGTTGCAATTTGAGTTTTTGTTTTTGTTTACAAATAAAATTGATTGATTGATCATCACATTCAGTTGGTGGCATGCACTGGACAGATTTAAGAAACTGACTTTTAAACTAATATCTCTCATCAGGTCTTTATGTCTCTTTCTTCCAAATATATCCTTATCACTTCCTATTTTTTTCATGACCTTCTGCTGCCAACTAATGTGGTTAACTCAACTATTCTACATTTACTAAAAGAAGCACTCTAATCCATTCTTTTAATGTGACTTAACCAACAAAATGTTCTGTTCTGCACACATCTAAACATAGATTCCATGAACAAAGCTTCTTTCTTAGAACTGCACACCTGTGGAATTGTCTTCCGTTTTCCTGCTTTCTGGCTGACTACAATATGGTTGTCTTTAAGTCTAACGTAAATAAGTTCTTGATGAGCTGTTCCATATAAGTTAACAAATTTACCGAATTTTCATTACTAATGATTACTATATTTTCCAATTTCTACTGTACACTCTTTAACCCTTATCCTTGAGTGGCCTCCTGGCCTCGATAATGTGGTGATGCCTGTGTAAAAAAAAAAAAAAAAATACCTATATGATCCAGATTTAATCCGCTTCTGAGGTCATCAGATCAGTCCGTATTTCACACTTGCATTATCCATCCATCATATCATTCTCATATCTTTTCTCTCCATGCAACAAATATCCTCAACCTCCACTGGCCAGGTTTCACTTTCATACAGACCTGTTTCTTAACAGTGATAATGCCCTGCTGGTTAGTAATGTTAGAAGTTCCTTGAACTTATTCTATCCACTCGAAACTCAAGCACACCAGCACAATAACAATAAATTAATTAGATTAATTTCATGGTAATTCCTGCATAACATAAAATTAGAATATTTTAGAGTTATCTCCCTTTACTTCTGCTTATAATAAGCCCCATGCATAACATCAGATTAGAATCTTATTGAATGATTTTAATAATCTAATGAAATGCAAACTCCTAGAGATTGGTTGTTTTATTTTACGGCATATCAACCCCTTTCTCGGTTGTATATAATGTTGAATCCAGTATTTTGGAAAAAAAGGTTTTATGCCTCAAGTTATTTATATCTTTAATTCATGGTGTTTGGGGTTTTTAAAAAAAATTTTTTATTTGAGAGTCATTACTTATCAAGGCCCAAAGGTCACTCGAGGATAAGGGTTAATGAATGTAAGGTAGTAGTAGTGTAGTAATTGTTAATGGTGTAAATTTGGTGGAATTTAATTATTTATGGGGACGGCTCAAGAACTTATATTGGATTTGAAGGCTACCATGTTGTATTCAATTTGGAAGCTTTGCATTGTATCAACCCTTTTGGAGGTCAATGATTTTGTCAAAAGTTTATATGCTTCAAGTTCTTTTTTTTTTCTTTTTTTTTTTTTACACAATGGTCACCACTTATCAAGGCCCGGAAGCCACTCAGGGATAAGGGTTATTGCAAGTACATTACGTTAGTGTGGAGATTTGATGAAATGTTTACTTAAGGGGGCGGTTCATTAGAAATTTGTTAACGTTGGACTTGAACACATCCAAGTTGTAGTCAGGTGGGAATCAGGCAGACGGAACAGAGTTCCACAGGCGTGCAGTTCTAATATGCAGTTCTTTATATCTTTTAATATTTACACATGGTGTTTAGTTTGGTTGTTTTCTAGAGGAAAATTGTTTTTGTGAAACATGATTAGGTTTTCCAAATATAAAGGAAAAAAAAATAACATCAGTGTTTGGTATATTTAAAGTCAGGAAGCCGGTATCTTCAGACAGCATGATCTAGTAGCTGGTCAGTCATAAAGCCGGTCTTTCAATAACAGAAAAAAAAAATACAAAAAACAAGAATTTTATTCATTTATTTATTTTTTAACATTTTCTGTTGCTTCTTATAAATGAACTTGCACGTTCATAGATTAATTTACAAGAAAAAAAAAAAAAAAACATAAAAATCCCCAAAAAGATAAATTCTTAAAAAAAAAAAAAAAAAAAAATGAATACATCTTTACATAAAAATGAATTTTGTAGATTTTTTTTTGATGAAAATATATATATTTTTTCAAACAATAACAATGCAGGGAGAGGGTAGGGGGAAAATACAAAATCTTTTTCAAAACATTTTGTTTTATATATTGATGGATCCCATTGACCAATCAGGTTTGAGAATTTATAAGAGTTAACAAAATGGAGGAAGAAGGGGAGATAATCAGAAGCCAACATCCCATAATATTCAATTTTTTTAACAAATATATTGAAAATATGAAGAGAGAATTGTATGGCAATGTATATTTATAACAATTCACAGGTTATTCAGTTAGTATGAATTGTTACAGCAATTTGAAATTTAAAAATAATGTTCTATGGTCCTCATCTCACAGTGCAGTCTTTTAACATTTTGTTTTTAGCAATGTTGGCCTTCCATACAGTGAAAAATGTTTTTAGACATAAGTGAAATCCCAAATAAGCAGAAAAGTACAAAAGGCAAAAAATAATGGATTTGATCCACGTTTAAAAAAAAAAAAAATTTTTTTTAAATATTTTTATTTTAATGAAGGTAATGCTTTAATTTTAAACAGGGATTTGTTTTAATGCAAACGGAATTTTTTTTTTCAGAGATCAAATAAGGCATAATTATATTTTTATAATCATATATTTCATGTATTGTATTTACATTTTAAAAAGATAAAAGAAAAAACAAACAAACAAAAAACCCCAGTGATTCCAATATATGAAGGATATCTTTTCTGCCTTTAAGATTATCAAGAAGGAACTTTTTTGTTGGTGGTGGTGGGGGGAGTAAAAATAGATGTACTCTTTTTAATAAGATTTATTTAAAAAAATTAAATTTAAAAAATAATAATTAGCATAAAGTGTTTTTTAAATTAAAAAAAAAAAAAAATCCAATGACACAATGAATGTTGATAAAACTATTTCTTTAAATTTATTTTCTAGGGCTTAAACTGTTCAAAATTATCAAATAAATAATAAACTGAGCATGCGAAGTCCTCCTCCACAAATAAAAGATTTGGGGATAATTTTACTCTTAAAATGCCCCCCCCCCCCTCTACAGGAGCAACCAGAGTTATACCAGAAAATCCGTTCTGGCAAAAATGTACTTTCACCATAATTAATGTTTGTGCAAAATTTTTTTAAATTCAATCGTGGTTATTGAGAAAAGTGTAAACAAACAGACGAACAAATTTGGAGGCAATTTTACCCTTATAATGCCCTGGGGGGGGGGGGAATCATAGTAATCCCGGAAAATCCATTCTGGCAAAAATTTACTTTCACCATGACTAATGTTTGTGCAATTTAAAAAAAAAAAGTCCAAGGCGTGGATATTGAGAAAAGTGCAAACAGATAAACAAGAGTGAATTACTTGGTCCAATCCCACCTTTGTATGGGGACCTAAAGTGTGTGTGTGTGTGTGGGGGGGTAGAAAATTTGAGAAATTAATTAAAATGTCTTCCACTAGCTATAATAAAGAGCAATGAGTATTTATTTGTATATATTCATACATATCCGTCCTCTAACACAAAAGTTAGTAAGTAAAAAAACGAAATGTAGGATGAAATCAGTTAAAATGCTTAGAAGGAAGGAAGAAAGCAAATAGCAAGTTCTACCACTTCTTCCCACATAAAATTTATTCGGAAAGAAAGCTTTCACAGTCAAATATTTTCTTCATTTTTTTTCTCCTTTCTTCTTTCTATACCGAATGATACGTTTTTAATTCTTTTTTTCAACTTTCCAGTTTGAAACATTTTCTTTCTTATTTTTTTTTTTACTTCACCGATTGAGACGTTTTATATGACTATAAATATTAGTGGGAACAGTAGCAAAGTATAATTTCTTTCCTTATCACTTCTAACGGAGGGTGTAAACTCATAGAAATATAAATGTTGATTGGTAAAAAAAAAAAAAAGTAATAAGATTAAGACATTCATCTTAAATGTACTCCTCACACATATGTTAAACGTAATCCTAACCTTTAAAGAAAAGATAACTATAACAAACTTACTTTTATTCTTTTACTAGCAGGCTGTCAACGTTGCCCGGTCATAAAATGCTATACAAATTGCTTATACTTATTCTGAGATGAATATTCTAATATATACATTGCCTGGCTGTAAAATATGCTTAAACATGATATCTTAATTTATGCAGATTTCGTATTTATTATTATAGAGTCAATTCTCTATTACTTATTATACTTAATATAGTAGTGATTTAAAAAATTAAAAATTATATATATGACTTAAGTATTAATGCAGTTTAACATATAAGTGTATATTTGTGCATGCATAAAAGTAACACGTATGTAGTAGTGATTTCAAAAATTAAAAAAATTATATGACTTAAGTGCCATCACCTAGAATTGAAACCAAAACAATAAGCTCTCCAATGGTATGCGCTACCATATAACCTAAAGACAGATGGATATCAAAATTTGAACAATTAATGCAGTTTAACATATAAATGTATATTTTTGAATGTATAGAAGTAACACGTTTAGTCGACTTATGCCTAACATGTTCCAGTTTTTCAATTCTGACCCCTAAGCAGCTATTTTTACAAGCTAAAGACCAAATTGAATTTGTTCCACAAGTCCAAAGACCCTATATATCCAGTTTCAATTCTGTAGACCAAAAATTGACAGAGTAGTTTGGTGGACATCGTTCTGCACACAGACAGACAAAGTCACTTTTATATATAGACTTCTAAAAGATACAAAAAAATGTTCAAATAAAAATACAAGATCTTAATTATGTACACTTTTTTTTGTATAAAATAATTTTTCCCATATTTGGTCATGAGATGATTTTATTTGCAATGTGAGAGGATCAAATTTCAATGATATGCATTTATTAGAATTTACAATAGAAGTGTACACGACATCACAAAGGTCAGTGGTGGTGAACAGTAGAAGTTATGGTTGAACACTGTTGGTAAGGAAGAATAAAAAGGCTAAAAAAAAAAAAAGGAGATTGATAATTGCATATATATCTCCATATATAATATTTTGGTTGCAGAAATTCCCCTCTGGATCAAAGTACCATAGGTTTGCAACAACAGATGTCATATACAAATTGATTATGTCTTGACTATTAGCCACTTTGGAACGCCATTTTAGATACATTTAGTTGTTATAATAAAATCCTACATTTCATCCTAGGAGCAACACCATCACAATCGCAGTAACTTTAGAGGAAGTAGTTCCTATTTTTCCCCCTAAATATTAAGTCCTCCTACTGCCCCCAATCAAGACCGAGAGGAAATATACACATTCTACAGATATTGGGCTTGCACCATTCATAACTGGATCATAAACTCAAAGACATAACATAATCTTTCCATTTCTCAATTCCAAAATAATAAATTCTCCCTTCTCAAATTCCGCTCATTCTCATTAACCCATTAGCGGCCAAAATTAAGGGAAACTTTTAGATGCAAATGCAAATTTTTTTTAGTGTCTTATTAATGGGACACTAGCAGATAATTGATTAAATTTGACCATAATCATTAGGCACCAAAATTACATATTTGCTTTAATTCTCTAAATCTCTTGAAGTCATACTCTTATAAGTGAATTGTCTGGCGAAATTTTTCTTGGAAAAAAACAAACACCTGTACATTATATATATATATATATATATATATATATATATTCTGGTCCGAAGAAGGATTCTAGGCATAAAGTCTAGTAGCATTATATCTTGATTTTAATCTTTGTAAGGGAGCATAAAAATTACACAAATTTGTTTTGTTTGGAGAATTAATATTACCTGTCCTGAGACAGGTAGTCTTCTACTGTAGAACCTCAGGATATGGTATTAATCCGTTCCAGGGTTGGGATCATAAGATGAAATCACTGTATGGCGGGGCCTAAGATAAATTTTCTAAATATTAAAAATTAGTAACAAAATACAGTACAGTATATAATACACATGTATATAATCAAATAACATTATAAAAAACACTATAAGGCAGGGCAAATATGGTAACCAGGGGCCAGAAAAACATTCCACACTGTAACCAAAAAAAAAAAAAAAAAAAAAAAAAAAAACATATCCCGAAGTTCTACTGTATTTATATATTAGTGTTGGGATAATTAACTGGAATCGGAAATTGAAAAATTCAGAATTTTTTGGAGCAATCGGTATCAGAAAAATGTTTGCCTATTCTCTGTACAAGGATTTTGTCAGGACAACCTGGCATGAGGATGCTTTCCCTACAAGTAAACCATGACCAAATATTAAAAAATCATATAGTATTTGCGGCCCAAATAAAATCTCCTGTATGGCTAACCCACACTGGCTTTTATGAAGCATGGTGCATCTTCTCCAAGTGATGTTACTTCACTAGACTAGATGAATTCTTGTACTAGAATCCAGTAAGACCAAGCAACCACAAGAAAGATATTTAAATGGTCAAATTGGGAGAGGAAAATTTACGTTCTGAACTTGTTTACTAATTTAGTGTTTGGGACGTAAAGGAGAACTTTAATGGAATATTCGAATATGTGTTTTATATAGAGATCAAGTGTTAGACCCAAGAAGTGGGGGGGGGACTTGATTCCTGAGAATTTTGACTGAAGTAAAATGAAACAAAGTGAAAAGATAATTTCATTAACACTTAGCCAAAATATAGAGTTATATATCCTGTTTTTTTATGAGTGCAACTCATCAGAGGTAAAAGAAAATATTACGAAATAAAAAACAAAAAATAATGAACTTACATCACCAAAGTCGCACTGATAAGCTGTAATACAGCAAAACAGTACTGTATATGGATGACTACAGATATATATATATATATATATATATATATACACACACACACACACACACAGACAAAGGCAAGTGTGAATTTAAATCTAATATAAACATTAATATTTGTATAGTAATCCCAACCAGATAAAAAAAGCTCAATACAACCACAATAGAAAGTAGAGCTTATCATAAGGAAAAGAAATCAAAATTGTAAATTAAAAATTTACAAGGAAATTTATTGTTTGACTGAATATTCAAAAAAAAATTTTATTAATAAAAATGTTTTGGGGAGTATTCTGTCGAACAATAAATTTCCTTGTAAATTTTTAATTTACAATTTTGATTTCTTTTTCTTTATATATATAAGCCTGAAGAGTCCTAGAGTGGATGAAATGCGGAATATTCAGTGTAGCTTAATCGCCATATACATTTTATAACTTACTAACTAGCTCTACCTACGTATTGAGCACTTTTGAAGTAAATACTTAAAGTTTATGCATAAATCTATACTTTCGTATATTAATTTTATGTGAGTAAATTAAGTAGTTATATATATATATATATATATATATATATATATATATATATATTAGTTGGAATACACGCCCCACTATGACAGCCAAATCTCTTTAAAATATGTCTGTAGTTATTAGAAATAAAAATTACAGATCCAACTTTACATAAAATGCTATTTTAAAGATGTGTATATGAAATTTGTGTGTTCAGAAAATACTATTTCAAGATTGAGCGTGACAGATTAACCAATGGACGGAACCTTTCGTGGAGATACGTTGGAGCACCCTTAAAAAAATAAGCAAGCAAATAAAAACTATAAAAGATGGCTACACAAAAATCTTAGGTGTACTCACGTCCTCCTACTTAGGCGCTGGTTTTAATTGTTGACATTTACGAAGGCACTTCAATATTGGATATGTTAAGATTACGAGAATGATATGATCAGATCTGTCACAGGTAACCATTTTCAAGTATTAGAATAAACACAAAATTAAAAAAGAAAAAAAAGTAAGGAGTGTTTCCTCGGGAGTGACATAAGAGTCATAAATGAGTACATCTTTTATCCTGCTAGCGCTCATTTTCATCAGCCCAGGATCAAAACCTCCCCTCACCCCCTCAAACATGTATTGATTTTTGAAAAATAAAAATTCATCTAAATAAATTTGAATGTTTATAGAATTCATTTAAAAAAATCATTTTAGAGAAAATTATAATTCCACTTATATATCACCATGTAAAGTCCTCCTGTGCCCTAAAAGTATGTGAATATGTTCACTATTTAAATTATTGCAATATGGGGAGATTATTATTTTCTTTTTTGTTATTATAGTGAAATCAGACGGCTGAAAAAAAAAAAAAAACTAATTATTGTTGAAACTGACAAAAATTGTAAGCAATATTATCAACGTATCATGACACAACGAGTTAAATATTTCTGGAATATTACATAAAACACATATTTCCATGATTCAATGAAAAAATGATTTTGCCGTGTTTGTTGGATAACGTGAAGAGAAATAATTCACAGTTTGAATTGGCCAAAGTTTTTAAGTTTTCAAAAAAATGAATTACCTCCCCTGCTAATATGTGCACTCTTAGTTATTATGTAAGTTAAAATTACTACTTTCTTCGATAACTATTTATAAATTATATATAAATAATTTTCTAACTGATCATTTGTCACAGTTTTTTAATATTTTCATTAATGCGACATTGACAATTCAATAGTTAAACTTTCAAACTTTGCTACAATCCTTTTAGCCAAGATCAAAGTGTAGTATCTGTTCTTCAGATGCTGCACTTCCATTTCTTGTTCTCTTTCGGTGGAGGATCAGTCCTTCACGACTGAGACAATTTTTTTATTTTTGTACCTTTTCTCCACATTAAAAAACGACCCTGGTGTCTAACTCTGTCCCGTGGGGAGGCATAGTAAATAGGTACAATAATGAAGAAAAACCAATATTTTATAATAAAAATATTTTTTATTACAATTCTGAATTATATATATGAATTCACTGGTCATCCCTTTTTTAAATGATGGAATCGTCTGATCATCAAAGACCAGATTCAAGCAAGGGCACAAGGTCCACAGACGTTTATAATTATATAGATATAAACTAGCAGCAAGACCCAATGTTGGCCGGGATTGAATGATGATCAACAGATTCCCTCCCCCCTATACTTTCATTGTCATCAAAATCGGTGAAATCATTCATTTTTCAATCAAATCGATTGTCTGCTCTAGTTGGGGACCCATCGCGATGCACCAGGAAGAAGCTTAGTTACTTAGCTGACAATACATTGTATTCTACATTGTACTGTAGAGAAACTACTGCTGATTTTATAAAATTATTTTTTATATATAATGGCTTGAATGTAAGTTTGAAAGTCAAGTATTGTGCTTCAATTGTGCTTTAAACAAAAAAACATTCATTTCGAATGCGCTCGTGTCATATCAAAGAACCTACTGTTAATCTTATATGTCTGGCCTTACTGCTTGTGCAGTGATAATGGCTTGAATTTAACTTTAAAATGAAAAAAAAAATCAAGTATCATGGAGAAACTGTGCTTTAAACAAAAACATTCATTTCAAACACACCCCTGTCATATCAAAGACTATACTGTTGATTTTATGTTGGGCCTTTCGGCTTGTGTGGTAATAAAACTTCTCAAATTCACTTATGATGTTAGGCTGCGTAAGGTTTTAACTTTGGTCAAAATTGCCTGTTCCTTCTTTCATCAAATTATTCCAATTATCGATACTTATCGAAAACATTCTGATACAAAATCTATCTAAGAACATTGCCAGATACATAAAGTATGTTCGTATGAAATTTCATAAAAATTTGTTCAGCCGTTTTCAAGGCCATAGGGAACGAATTCACACACAAAGTTCCTTTTATATAACAACATATATATATGTGTGTGTGTGTGTGTGTGTGTGTGTGTGTGTGTGTGTGTATATATATATATAGAGAGAGATATTTCATTCTGTATAATGATAAAATAATAAATATAATAAAAATAAAAAAAAATAAATGTGAAAGAGTTGAGGACGAGAAGAATGAGTGCAAAGAGTACTGGGACCTTGGGAAGGCTTCTTGCCACCCTAAATCCAGTGAAAACCAATAGTCGTGCCCGGCAAAAAAAATCAATGATAAGTAACTGTTGTGATAATGCAAAATCATTTGCAAAGGTTATGAAAAGTAGTGGAAAGTACTGGAAATCTGAGGAGACTTATTGTCACCCAGAGTTCAGGGAACACCACTGGTTGTTGTCAACGAGTAATCTTAGATGATGACCTGAGTGAAAACTTCTAGTGAGTATGAATAAAAAGAAAATGTTCTGAGAACAAACCTGAGGAACTTCTAAATGAGACAATAGGAGGTTTTAACCCCCAAAACATTGAATCCACACATTTAATAGAACAAAGTCTGCTGGAACAATACCGAGGCGAGTCCTGGACCAATGAGGGCCCCTTTTTATCACCTAAAACCCAATGAAAACTATCAGTAAATGTTGGATTGAAAACTTTGAGAATAATGGGAATAACAATGTCATAGAACTTTGATTTAAAAATGCTTTGATTGGTGAAATTTGATCTACATTTTTTTTTGTTTTAATTTAAAAAAAAAAAAAAAAAAAAATTGAAATAAAAGTTTTTTAAAAATCTGACAAAATAAAAATAAAAAATTTTTTTCGGCAAAAATTGATGGAGATCAAACGTCTCCATAGATTCATGTTCCTTAAGTTTGGTTCATTTGTTTTACAGCATATCAACCCCTTTGAAAATTATTTTAATGGCATACTAAACACTTTTGGGGGATATTTTATGACAAAACAAAACAATTATTGTAAATGGATTATACACAAGTTACTCTTTTATAAGCATTGTTGGAGGTAAATGGTAGGTTCATACCTTCCCCAAACATAGTGCATACTTGAACACAATAAATGGAGTATTATTTGATTTCGATATAACAGATTCCATGGTCCAGGGTGTTATCCATTAGGTCAGTTGTAAACACAGGTTTTCAAGAGATAAAATAGTAATTAAAAAGGACAAAATAAAAAGAACACTTGCTTCTTGTTTTAGAACTTTTGAGATGAAGATGGATTGTTCAGACTACTATTCTCATCTTGGATGCTATTTTCACAACGTTTCAGCCAATGTGACCTTTGACCTTGTTCAGGTGCATCTTGTTGATTTTGTTAATCTGTATGTCAAACTCAGGCACCTATACAGAATTTTTGACTGAACCCTTTATTTAGTCTATAGAGGTAGTTTGTTCTTGTTCTCTCAGTCATGATTAGTTAAAAGTGTTTTTTTTGGGGGGGGGTCATGATTTGGGGGTCACCACTTATCAAGGTCAAGAGTCACTCAATGAATAAAAATTAATGATACAAGATTGATTGCCAGTTGAAAGATGAATAACACTATGAGAGTACTAACATTAATCAATGGTATGAACAACGTTTGATTATTTATGATCAATCCATGACAAGAATTTGTTGACATCTGATTTGAAGATGATTAGGTTACTTTAATATCCATTTTTAGTTAGTATTGACTGTAATGAGGATTCAACCATCAACCCCCAGAAAATGTAACTTAAACCTGATTTTTACTGGACACATTTATCAATTGTGTCATGTGTCTGATGAGATGAGAATAATCTACTTCCGTGGATTAAAATAAAAGCTTTAGTTTGAAATTCCGTACAGATCCCCAAGTTAGAGATGAAAATTCGCGAGCTTGATAAGATGCACCTGAAGAAGAGCAGAGGTTGCAGCAGCTCTATACATTGTGAGAACAGGCGTTTGAATAATCAAAATAGAATTTACTTTGGAAAAAAAAAAAATAAAGAAGAAAAAAAAATAAATAAAGAAGAAAAAAAAATTGTTCAGAATTTTTTAAACAAGGAATTGCTATATTCATTATTTATACATGCACAAGTGATTTCATTTTGGATTATTTCTTGGTCCTTCATTAAGTGTCAATCAAGTGCAACTCTGAACTTTAAGCCTGAAGTTAATTTTAGATGATAATGTGAAAAGCGTAAAAGAGCTTTTGATGCACTTGCAGTGTGAGAGAAAAGATTCAGTATTGAGGAGGATGCAGTTTGGCTTTTACTCTTTAATCAAACATATGGAAAAATATGCATTCAAACAATGTAATATGCCCTGCCACTACACTAGCAACTCTGACCCCAATGAAGTACTATTTAATTTTTTATAACTATTTATCCAGGTTTTCATTTTTTGATTTTGTTCAAGTTCTTTTGCGTGCACTACACATTTTCAAATGTTTTCAAATATGCACCAAAGGATTCAATTTCACATCTTGTTTTCCTATTTTTTTGCTGTTAATCAATAAAATTCAAATCTTCACATTTCCTGAAGATGTTTGTTGATCTGAATGAAGCTGGTAAAACCTCCCATTTGTTTCTTTTATTTTATTCAAATTCTTCCTGTGTTTAATTATTTTTCCATTTTGTATTTCATGCATTCAATCTCTGACTTTTTATCATATATATATATATTATAAATAAATTGTAAAAGAATATATATATATATATATATATTCTCTTACAGTTGCTTCTCTGATGAGAGCAAATACATTTTTTTTTTCTCTTTTCATTTTTTTTTACTTATTACATTTTAACAAATTTAAAATTAACTCAGACTGAAGAAGGCACATCAATGGCAGAAATGTTTTGGGATTTGGAATATGATAGCAAAAATAAAAATTTCCGTTCGACTACAAATATAACAGAAAATTCCTGACTAAGCTATGATTTTTGCTTACAGAAAGAAAGGACTTAAATATTGGAATCACTGTTTCTGAAAATATTAATACATACAAATCAAGATGAATGATAAGCCTGGATATACAAAACTGAAATATCCACCACACACACGTATATATATATATATACATATATATATATATATATATATATAAGTTAGTAGATATGTGTATCCAGAATTTCAAAATAAAATTAAAATATCTTTTTTAACAAAAACAATATCTGAGTGAAAACTAAAAACAATTTTAAAATATTTTTTTTAATTATAACTTAGTTGTAAAAAAAAATAATTTTCAGACATCCGGGTAACTGTAAAGGTGACACCAACTATGGCAATGGTGTACATTTTTGTCTTTAAATCTATTTATCTCCTTTCAAATATTATAAATTGATTATTTTTGATTGGTAAAATATGTTTAACAAGATTTTAATCTAAAATAGTAATGATTTCAATTTTTTTCTTAAAATTATTAATATTTATTATTTTTTACTAAAACAGCAACAACAAAAAAAAACTGTATTAGACATTTTATTAAGGAAAATTTAAATTATTTTGTTTAAACAAAATAATTTAAAAAAAACCCTTGTTTTTACTAATAATTTCAGAAAAAAAAAGCTTTTAATTCTAGTCAAACTGTTAAGATTGCTTTTTATATATATATATATATATATATATATATATATATATATATATCGCAGTAATGAACATATCCAAAAATAATGATAAACGATGAGGTAGAAAATTAATTATTAATGAAAACAGTTTTTTCTTTTTACTACATCAATCTTGGCCTTTTGGTCAAGATCAAAGTGTAGTATCTGTTCTTCAGATGCTGCACTTCATTTTCTTGTTCTCTTTCGGTGGAGGAGAAATCCTTCACGACTGAGACAATTTTTATTTTTGTACCTTTTCTCCACGTTAAAAAACGACCCTGGTGTCTAACTCTGTCCCGTGGGGAGGCATAGTAAATAGGTACATCAATCTAATATTTTCAAAGTTTTCAGAAAATATTTACCTCCCTTGTAAGAATTTGAACTCTTTGGTTTCTCTTTTTAGCAAAACTCAATTTTCGCTAATTGTCTTCAAAAATTATTTTCATCAATAATTAATTTTCTACCTTATCGTTTTTCATAATTTTTGGATATGTTCAACATTGCCACATGACTATTAAGTAGATAACATTGGTTTTACTTGAAATTCAATATTTCAATTTTCGCTCAAATAATGAAGAAGCACCGGAAAAAAAAAATAATAAAGGGAGATAATCCAGTAAAAAAAAAAAAAAAATGACTTTGGATATATATATATGTGTGTGTGTGTATGTGTATATATATATATATATATATATATATATATATATATATATATATATATATATGATCCAATTCGCTCTCAAATTCATGTTGGTTCAAATTAGAATTTATATATACAGATCACATTGTTTTTTTTGTTTTTTTTTTCATTGTATTATGTTTGGGATTTTTTTTTAGACAAGAATTGATTATTAGTATCATTATTTGGACTACTTTTTCATCTTGACTGCTATCTTCACAAACGCTTCATCCGATGTAATAGCCGACCTTCTTCAGGTGTATCGTTTTGAAGTTAGAAACCTTTATGCCAAACTTGTTATCCCAGACAGAATTTTGAAGCATGCCCATTATTTAATCTATGAGGTAGATTTTTCTCGTTCCATCAACCATAAGAGATAGAAGCGTTAAATAATTATTATATGATCTCAAGTAAGGATTTATTGTATTTATTAAAAAAAAAAAAAAAAAAAAAAAAAGAACCCGTCATCACCATTTTATTAAGGAAAGTGTGGGTAATGGTTGCTAAATGATTAATACTGGCTAAAAACCTGGGTGGGTCAAATTTAAATCTAGTTTGTTGCATAGAAACATTTTCATGAAAACCCACCCTTGACCTTGTGTTTAACCTGAACAGGGGGCGTAAATTAAGGAAAGTTTTAACTTGTTTGAAAAAAATAATTTTGTATAACTCATGATTTAGGGGGAAAAAATATATTAATGTAAAAATGTAAAGAAAATATTATCACCATAGGTGACCATATAGAAATACCAGGTGCTGTATCTGGAAGAATGATAAAATCTCCCTGCAAAAGACAACAAAATTTAAGAAGCACCTAAAGAAGGTTACTGGTTAGATCGGCCGAAACGTTGTGAAAATAACACAAGGATGAAGAAAAGAGAAATAAAAATGTCTAAACGTCTTATAAAACAACAACAAAAAATCTACCAGATGCCGTTTTAGTGCCCACTTACGAATACCAAAGTATCTATGATGACGCTTCTCTGCAAAAATCTAACATTGTCAAAGTCAGATTGCACACTGGTTTTCATTAGATCATCAAAGTTAAGTTATGCCGAGCCTGGCCAATGACAGATGGGTGACCATTTGGGAATACTATATGTGAGAGGACGGTGAAACCTCCCTGCAAAGAAACTAAATTTAACTGCCATTAACCTATGTAGGCATTAAATCCCCAGATATTCTATATTGTTTCCATGTCCATCAATTATTCATTTTTGTTTTTTCCAGCCAGGTGCGTGTTTGTTTCAAACCGGTTTTCTTTCTGCCATATGACATATCCAAGACATCAATTTTTTTTCTTTTTTTAATGTGAGAAATATCCAACTCCCTAGAAAAAAGTGTTCTGTATAGGAAGACTACTGCCCATATAGTCCCATCTTCTTTTGGTGATGATGATAAATGTGCCAATCAATCATGCTTTTTTTTTCTTCCAGCCAGGTGCATGTCTGTGTCAAGTAGGGTTTATTCTTGCTAGGTGCCATTTCTGGTATATCAGACCTGATATTCGACATAGCATTTGTTCTGTTCTTGGTCAGAGGATAAGAAGTATTTCTAGACTGAGGCAATTTATAATTTTGCTCTCCATTACAACATATATTTTTTTTTAATGCTAGGAATATCCAACTCCCTAGAAAGAAGCATTCTGGATGGCAGCACAAAAATCCTTAATACAGTCCTGCTGGCATGTTCTCATGAATGATAGCGCCTCAGGTGACAGATACTAATCCTTCTCCTTCAAAAATGTTGTATGTGGGAGAACGGCAAAACGTTTTTGTTGTTTTTTTTTTTTACAAGGGAGTCCTGAAGGTCACTCGAGGATAAGTAAAATTTGATTATTTATAGGGGATGGCTCAACAAGAATTTGTTTACATTGGACTTGAACACTACCATATTGTAGTTAGCTAGGAAGCAGCCTTGCAGTACAGAGTTTCACAAGCAGGCAGTTCGAGGAAAGATTTTGTTCATGGCTTTTGCGTTTAGTTTTAAATACAAATAGAGTGTAAGGAAAATCATTGACAGTAACTAAATGAGTGTTTGTTGTGAATGTTTTTCAAGGAGGAAGACCATAGATTGGAGCTCAGTCAAGCACCTACCATGAAAATAGCGATAGAGCAGAGATAGACTCGCAATGTCACTTTTGTGAGAAAGAGGCTGTAAGGAGGAGAAGACAATATCGTCTACAAGATTTTGAAATCAGTTTTGAACCCTGTCAAGGCAAGAAAGGATGCTCTGAGCAATTTCTCCCCAGATGTGGTAACAATATTCAGACCAAGCAGGGAATAAGAACCCTGGCCAACTTCACTTAGAAAAGGGCAGATTTCAGGCAAAAAACGATTGAATATACCAATGTGAAGGTTAGCGGTGTCACCTGAAATCTGTCCTTTTCTAAGTGAAGCCGGCCAGGGTTTTTATTCCCTGCTTGGTCTCAATATTCCATCTTAGAAGATATTTCGCTCTTGTACAGATAGAAAATCATGTCAGGAGTGAGATACCTTTTAGAGCAGTGGAATGATCCAACCACTTTCCTGAGAAGAAGGTTCAAGTTCTCAAATTTGAAAAGACGGCAATGAAGAGGTTACGTCGGCCGACACATGGTGAAAATAGCAACCAAGATGAGAATAGTAATCTGAATATTGCGGACGCATTTATTGCATATCAATCCTAATTTTTGATATTTTAACGCAAATCCAAAACATTGAGAAAAAAAAAAAAATCCTTGATTCGTTTGTTTTGGTTCTTCTCTGGGATATCAACCAGTTTTGAACTATTAAATGCTAAACCAATATCACAAGCAAAATGATATTCTAAACATACCCCCCCCCTCCTCAGCATTTTATGCTCATGTAGTTCATACCTCATTCCTTTTTTCCAAAAATATTAGTGTTTAAGGTGACACAATCCAGGTAATAAAATGTAAATTCGATGGAGTAGATTCCATAGTCTACATATGCATCCATTGGGTTCTTCATGCACACCCTGACAATAGCAAAAATACATCTTGCCCAAATATTACACCTGCCAATAGTTATCCTCCTCTCACAGCGAGATGATGTTGTAACAGAACGTGGTTGCACGTATAGCGGCTGTATGCAAATGCCAAGACGTATGTGAAGTGACGTCGAGTTAAAAAAAAAAAAAAGACTATAAAAAGAACCTGTGCACAGACTGACGATCACGTTTGAGAGGATCACGATCACATTAAAGGGGAAAGAGAATTCATGCATGGCTGGAGAATGATGAATAAAGATCTTTTAAAACCTGAAACTGCGATATAACCTTTGATCTTTGTCAAGCATGTTGTCAACGGAACATTGCACAAATAACACAAGATGAAAAGAATAATCTGATCAAATTAAGTAATACAAACAATAAGCTCTCATCTAAAAAATTCAGAACTGAACCAGCAAGTCAACGTTCTTTCCTATTCCTTGCCTTGGTCTCTTTTGTGAAAGTCTACAACGTTGCGGATCCTGAGAGTCTATGACGTGTGTAAACGTTTGTGTAATGTTACAATGTGACACAACGTTCAGAAAGTGGAATTTCAAGATCCAGTGCTCTTGAGGAAGACCACCTTAGCCCATAAAAAATGTCTGGGCTGCCCGATTGGTATTCCCTGGTAGGGGCGCCTAAAGCAATTAGCAATAAACTAATCTCTTTTCAAAGGGAGAAGACAATGCCTGGGAGAGTAGATCTAGAATTACATAGGATCAAAACCGTAACTTAGTTAATGGGGAATAAGCCATCTCAACAATGGCTTGGACCAGCGGTCGGCAAACTTTTGGAGTGTGATGGCCAAAAAACTACATTGCTTATAGGAGAAGGGCTAAACAGCTTTGTCATGGCGGACAACAATGTTATTAAATACGTAAATAAATTTTACGTGCGTTTGAAGAAAATAAGTATTAAATGTTATTATATCTAAACAATATTGCTTATTTTACAAAAAAAATTTAAAAAATTACAAACATATTTTACAAAAGTATTGTGCCCTGAGAATTTTGCTCGAGGGTTGGAGGTTACCGACCTCTGATCTAGATTCTATTGGCTTTGGTGGCAACAGTAACCCCAACTGAGAGTGAAAAAAAAAAAAAAAAAAATTGTTTAAGTCAAGGGAGACAATTCTGGTGTTACATTTTTAGCAATCTTGAATGCCACCACACAAGCCCAGATGAAAATGAGAAAAGTTTTATCTCCCCTTAAAAATCATTCAAATAGAAAATTAGTTTTCACTCAAATATATTATGAAAAAAACAAAAAAACAAACAAATGAACAATTGCATGCTTTACGTGTGTGTGTGTGTGTGCTGATGCTAATATAAAAATATGCATCAACTGTATCACCTGTCTCAACAAGCTAACAATAAATCCTCCACAATTTTCTTTCTACAATTTCAAGGAGAATTTATGAACATGTTATTATATAGCATTATTTGTCTGCTCAACAATCAAATAGCAAAGGTTTGGCTTTTGCCGTTTTTAGTCTCACCTGATAACAACAGAGTGTGGATACTAAATGATCATCAGAAATGACAACATTAGTGTGCAAAGACTGTTCCAGTGTTACGTATTACATTTTGTAAAATGCAACCACAAAGAAACCCATCACCCCTGGGTGCCAGTTTTGTGAATTAGAGGAGAAAACAATGATGAAGGAAGGATTGGTTTGGTCTGTTTTGACGGAATGGCTACATTTTTCTTTTCTTTTAATGCTATTTAAGGGTCTTGTTCAAAACTCCCCCTATATTAAAAGACAAAAATAAAGTAAAAATCTGTATGATGGTATACACCTATGATAAAACAAAAATATTGTATTCTAAAAATCATGTAAATTGATCAAATGCTTTTATTGTTATAAGAAAACCATTTTTAAATGATTAATGGGAATTCGTAGGCATTATAACATAAGTTTAAACTATGTTCAGCTATTTCCTTTTTTTTTGTTTTTTTAGATTATTTTCAATACGGTAGAGAAGACAGCTGATCTTCAGATACTCATAAAATTTGATTCTCTTATTTAAAACTACTTAATCAATTTATGCGATTTACATAGGTATGTACATCATACATATCTTTCTTTATTTTTGTTTTTTAATATAGGGGGAAATTCTTGACAAGAAGCTTATTTAATGCAAAGGATTCATTGAAGACAAACTACTACTGTATATACGATTTTTCTTTTGGTTCAAATCTAGATAAATGTTTAGACTTTTTTATTTAATTAACCAAAAATAGCAAACATATTTTCTTTATGATTTTCTTTTTTTTTTTGGATTAAGGTTAAGGCGTTTTTCTGTAAACTTCCTGGATGATTCCGACTATAATACGGTCTTTATAATCATGAAGAAAACATTTATCTGTGCCTAAACCTAAACATAGATTCCATAAAAAAAGTTTCTTTTTTAGAACTGCACGCCTGTGGAACTCTGAAAAATTGTTTGCTATTATAGATTTATCTACTAAATAAAAATGTTTAAGTATTGATCTAGATTTGAACCCAAATAAAATCATTAAAAAAAAAAAAATTAAAAAATTTTTTTTGCTATCAGTTGTGATTAAAAAAAAAAAATTTATTCATGAAACTTATCTTCTTTCTTGGAATTTTCTTATAGTTTCATAAAAATTGTCCAATTATTATTCAAGAATATTTATCATTTTTCAATTAATTTTAAATTGAAATTGTTTTTATTTTTCAATTTATTACCTTTCTTATTGACAGAAATAATATATTTTTCATAGAAAAAAAAACATTGGCCAAAGTTTGCATGGGAAAAAAATCTCAAACTTTCATTTGGCACTTTCTGCATTTTCTGTAAACTGCCTGTACAATTCCAATGAGAGTACGGTTTCCTCATATTGCATAAGTACACATGTTCCCGCAGTGAATATCCTTATAAGGAGGAATAAAGCTTGCATCTCTAAAAACACGTCTTTACTTCACTATATTATCCTTAGTATTATTTAACAGTCAACGAATTTGTTGTCTTGAGGCAAAAGAATAGAAACACTTGGCAAACACTTGAAATATTGTGATATTCCAGCGTCATACTAGATTCTAGTGATTAAAGAAAATAACTGGAAGCAAGTTAGATTTACTTTAAAACAATAAAAAGAAAAGCCAACTTATTTCGCATTCAGTTTTCCATTTTTACAACCCAATACATTCCCACTTTGTTCAAACCTTTTAATAAACCACCTTTATGAAATACACACAATGCTTCAAACAAACTACATTATCTTATTTCTTATACAGATGCCATCTTATTTACATACATGTATGCATTGTGCACAGGCACACGTGTGTAAATTAGATCATTACAATGAAGAGAGTCACTAACAGAGACATTAAGAAGTTTGTATCAAGTTAAGTGCACAGGGGTCGAAGGGTCGAGACTGACAGGTTTCAAACCCACTGACTTCCCTTGACAATGGGCATCTGCCTGCTAGCAAAGGTCACAAGGAAGGTCAGTGTTCTTTGAGTGCAGCTGGTTAATGGGCGCCACTGCCTCACATACACCTTAAAATAAATAGAGACGCACAGGCGTTTTTCTAGTCAGTCCACAGTTTGGGTTTGACAGTCTAGAGTCTGTTGTAATACTGAGAAGATGAAAGACTTCTCGTGGAAGTGGTGAGAGGTAGGAATGGATAACAGATGAATCAATTGCAAAATTTCCACCCTCCTTCTAAGGATGAGCAGAAATAGAGACGCAACTTCGACTGTGAAACTGAATAAAGTTCCAATTGTTCAGAGAAAAGAGACTTGCGTCTTGTTATGCATGAGAGAGCTTTTGTTCCAGGTGTGTATACACAAACCACTTGAGGACACTGCAAGAGATGTGAAGAAGATATAAAAGGTACTTCTTTGTTTTTATAAACTGCTCAAAAGGGCTGATGTGTCGTAAAGTGAAAATTGACTTAATATAGACAGACACCCCTTCCCCACACACCAGTTGAATCAACATAGAGTGAGAGGAAGTGAAAGAAATACATAAGATATCAAGGAAAGAGATGAATGACTTGTACAGTTAATTATTAATTACAGAACCAATAAAACAGATTTTTTATTTCAAATATAAATCAATTCCAGAACTAAAGTATATCTTAGCATGTATTTTGTGCGATGAAAGTATTTAGGAGGAAAGGAAACAAACATTGATTGATTCCTGTACAGTATAATAATCGATTACTTCTATGAATAAAAAAAATTTGCAATAGTATTAGTACTGATTTAGTTATTATGGTAATCTTTGATTTCATTTCAACATAAAAAAAAAATATCAGTGTAATTCAGTGTAATGTCCATTGTACATGCTGGCATGCATTGGACGATTTTAAGGAAATGACTTCCAAACTAACCTATATCTGGCCAGGTCTTTATTTGTCACTCTTTCTCCCAAGTCCATCTTTATCACTTTCTCTCATGCTTTTCCTGACCTTCCCATATCAACTGAACTTACTATCTCAACTGTTCTACATCTACTAACCCAAGAATTCTCATCCATTCTTTCAACAAGGTCATATCCTTGAAGTCTCGTATTTTGCACACATTGTCTAGATTTAATCTTCCTCTGAGGTCATATGATCTAAATCTGCCTTTAAGACTCACATTACTTCTTACACAATTTCATACTTGATCAAATTCACTTAAATATTTCAGATAAACCCCCCAATGTCCTTGTAAATGTTTGTTACATGTTTGTATTTGAATGAAACGTTTTTAACAGTTCTCATTTTTACACTGCATTAAAACCTAGGTTTTTCTTGATTTTGATGAAGTCATGGTATACTCCCAAAAGGCTTCACCAGTGATTTTTTTTTATTATTCCAAAACCCCTAAAATAGAATAAATCATTGTGACAAAAAAATAAATAAATAAACGAATATTTCCATAAAGTTCTGAATAACATTTACAATCATTTTCCTGAATACAACTTTCTTTAAGAGCATTTAAAAGTAAAAAAAAAATTTCCTTTGAAAAATTACTGAAAAGCTTATGCTTCCATATATTGATATAGACACACACATAATTCATACACAATTAAATGAGGTTGATTGCTAAAAAGAATATATCTATTTTTAAAAACGTTTCATTCAAGTATGTACATGCAAGTTATCTTTTCAAAAATATTTTGAAACAATCTTTATCTTGTTTAAACAATTTCTTTATTTCAAAAATAAACTTCGATCAAGAATACGTTATTAAAAACCATTGCTAGTTTTTTTATCGCCATATTCAGTTTAATATTCATTCTACAAACTAGCATACATTGGATAGCTCGGAGAAAATGATTTCCAAACTAACCTATCTCTTATTAAATCTTTATTTATCCCTCTTTCTCTCTATTCCGTTTTTATCGCTTCCTTCCATATTTTTTTTGACGCTCCCCTCTGAACTGAACCTTGTACCATAACTGTTCTACATCCACTGACTCAAAAACTCTCATCTTTCAATGTGAGCAAACCATCAAAGTCTCCTGTTCTGTAAACATCTCGATTACTGTTAGTAATCCTGTTGTTTGTTTTCTAACATTTGTATTGTTTTAAATCACATTGAATAATAATAAAAAAAAAAAAACTGCAATTCATAGTTATATAAAAATAAATGAATTAAAAAAAAAAAAATGGCAGTGCTTCTGCAGTAAAATAGGATTTCAAATAAATGCATTTCAGGTAAAAACAGTATTACATACTTATGTGTCACGTCGAAATTAGTATAAATTTCAAAAATTATGAAAAGTGATCCAGTAGAAAAAAAGTACAAGTAAAAATGAAGTTTATTAAATTATACAGTTTTAATGTATAATGTTTTAATGTGGGAGTGTTCTCAAAATCCAAGGGAGGTAATTGCAATCTATTTTGACTTATCTCCCTTGCTTTTAATGAAAAACCAGCATTTCAAAATAGAAAATGTCGGATCACTAATATCTGATTATTTTGTAAAAACTAGCTTTAGCATATCTTTTATCTATCTGGTCAGGCTCCTTGCCCGGACCAATGCGACTCACTCTCTCCAGATTTCCCTGTCTTCCATCAGCTGCTTCAGATCTTCAGTATTACAGTTGGTGTCATGTGACATTTGCTCGATGTACACGGATCTAGGTTGTCCTATGCCCATCATGCAGTCATGCATGCACCAATGCTGTAGAGTCTTTTACTGGATCGTTTTTTGTAATTTTTTAAATTTATACTAATTTCAACATGACAAGTAAGTACATAATAGTATTTTATCTGAAATATAAAATGAAATACATTTGTTTAAAATCCCATTATACTACAGATATACCAAAACGGCTCAAAGAAGTTTTTTTTTTTTTTTTTTTATATGTAAAGTTTTGTTTAATATAAAAATAAATTGGAATTCTTAAAATCCAAGGGGAGGTAACAATAATCTATCGTTTTGACTTGTCTCCCTTGCTTTCCACGGCGCATAGAAGTCTTTATATAAAAATAAATTCGAATACAATTTGTGACATATAAAAATACATTTAATCACAATATCAGTTGGTTATAAAGTCTAGCTTATTTGAATCCTCATCAAATGCTTAATATAAAATACGGCTTAGAAACACCCCATCTAAAAAGTAGGAAAAAGTATAGCTTTCTACAGGTTTTAGAAGATACAAAAAGACATTTGGATAGAAAGAGTTTAAAACAAAAAATACTCCCCCTTAATCATCATCGGTTTAACATCTATTTTTACATGTTGGCATGTGTTGGAAGGTTTTTGAAAATTGACTTCCAAACAAACCTGTTTCTGACCAGGTCTTGATTTACCCCCGCCTTCTTTCAAATCCATCACTATCATTTCCTTTCATGCTTTTTTTTGTGTTTTTTGTTTTGTCTTTCTACTATGAACAGAACCTGCTACTTCAACTGTTCTACATCTACTAATGCAAGAACTATCATCTATTCTTTCAGCAAGGCCATACTATTGACGTCTCTCGTTCAGCATACGCATTCCTAGCTTGATCGTATCTTCCTCTGAGGTAATTTCTAGACAATATACAGATCAAACTAACCTATCTCTGGCCAAGTCTATTTATCCTTCTTTTTCTCAAACTGATCCTTATCACTTCCTGCCATATTTTCTTGACTTTCTACCAACTGACTATGCTCTCTTAAATGTTCTACATCTAAACCAAGCTCTCTCAGTCATTACTTTAATGTGACGAAACCAACAAAGTCTTCTGTCCTCCATACGTCTTCCTATACTCTCCAGATTTAATCTTCCTCTGAGGTCATCAGATCTAAGCCTGTTTTTAAGGTTATTATTCTTTTGATAGCCAAATGGGTAAAAAAAAAAAAAAAAATCACTATCAAATATGTATTTTTTTTTTTTTTTTTTAATTCAAACTTTCTAAATATCTTTCTTTTACAACTAAAGATAAAAAAATAACTTGAAAATTCAAATTTATTCATGTTGATACTAAAATAAAAACTGGAAATGGACTTCTATTCTATAAGAATTTATCGTTTTCCAATTTTAAGAAATCTACCATGAATAGATAAGATTCATTTCACAGAAGGAATTATCCGGAGACTTGTATGGATGATTTTTTTTTCAACGGTATATCATAAGATATTAGACACTATAAGAGACTATTTCATCGGCAATTCATACTGAACCAAAGGCAGGTTGCTTTCTCTATCGGAATCATTGGACCTTGGAATAGACCTCATTCCTTTAAACATTTTCTGAACAAAAAGAAAAATTACTATTTTGACATATCTTCAGTTTTAAATTTTTTCATGAATATTTTTACGTTTTCAACAAGAGCTCCGTAGACCGAATTAAATACTTTGGTGGGCCGGATCTGACCCATGGGCCATAGTTTGGAGATCCCTATTCTAAAATATAGATGGATTTATTTGTACTACAGTTGCAATGAAGATTTCTGTGGTCTGTTAGTTACGAACAAAATGTCATTTCTGTTCTGGCTACTCAAACAGCGCAGAGTCTGTCAGATCTGCGTTATGAAAGCCGACTAAAATGCTTAACCGTTTTGCCTTTGAGCACTGACCACTATGCTGCAATCTCATTTTAACCTATGATCTCATTAACGGGCATTATGATATACTTCAAGATGTATTCACTTCTGCACCATAAAGGAGTCTATGAGTGCACTACAAGAAAGTGTTTCACCCCACCACCAATTTTGATTGAACCAAAGGAGAGCCACTTTTTCAATTAGGATCCCTGAACCTTGGAATAAACTTCCAAGTGAAGTAATAAATGCACCAACAACACAACAATTCAAGTGAATTTGGACAAGTGTCTTCTTCTGTATAAATTTCTACCAACTTTTCCCTACATAACAATTGAAACAGGATTGTTTTATTTATTTTTTTTTTGCTAAATAAACTGAATTGGAAAAAAAAAGAGTTGAATTATTAGCTATTTTAAAATAATCGATTCCTAATTTTTAGATAAATATTGAAAGACATAAACTATGGAATTTGGGTAAGAGGACAGCTCAACAATGGCAATTGTATCACGATTGTTTTAAATTGAATTGAAGATTTAATAAGTGATTTAGGTAAAGTGCACAAAGGAACGTTCTGTAGAAAAGTAGAAAAAAATATATAAATATAAAAAGACATCCAATCCTTCCTTCCTTCGTTGCATTTAATATCCACCTACTATTGTTTGATGTGGGATCAAATCCCACTGAAAGTAGAGACATTTTTTTGTAATTTAATTTAGCTTCCAAATAAGCTATATTAATTTTCAAAATTTTATAAACATTCTTTATTTCTTTTGAATTTTTTTTTAAAGAAAAAATAAAAAAGATTAAAAAACAGAAAAGAAAAACAGAAATCAAAGTTTATCAGCATCAAAAATATCTGAATTGGATTTTATCGGTTCTCCTGTTGTGCTAGACACTCTCGTGATTCCTTTCAGCTGAATCGGGGATTTATCGTGTAAAGTTGACTCCGCCCGTACTCTACTGCGCATATTAAGTCCGCTGGTGATGAGCTGACCAAAGCCTTCCTGGTGAGCAAACGCATATCCTGATCGCATAGAACGTTGGCTTCGTCGAATCGTGGATTGGCGGCCGATATTGAAATCCCGAGAACGAGATTTTGTCTTGGTCATGCGTTGCTTCATGCGGACACGATCTGAAAGTGTTGGTTGGGTATCATGTGTGTAGAAACGGTAAGCAAGAATGGGAACTAAAAGAATGGCACAGGTGAGAAGCAAACTGAACCAAAACTGGGCGGTCGAGAAGACGGCTGTGGCTACGCCCACATACTTGTATTGAAAAACAACAGAATAGAAGGCGAGAGTGAAACAGAAGAAAAAAATTACGCTGCCCCAAATGACAAAATGGTTGAAACCAGTCCAGTAAGAGGTGTCGAGGGCACACTGTAAAAGAAAAACAAGAAAACAGGAATTATATAGTAGATGAGAAAAATAAAAACAAAATTCCATTATGTTCCTATTTACAACGCCTCCCCACGGGACAGAGTTAGACACCAGGGTCGTTTTTTAATGTGGAGAAAAGAACGAAAATAAAAATTGTCTCAGTTGTGAAGGATTTCTCCTCCACTGACACAGAACAAGAAATTGAAGTGTAGATCTGAAGAACAGATACTACACTTTGATCTTGACCCGAAGGCCAAAATTCCATTATGTTGCTAACAAGCGAGGCTTACCTGGAATAATTAATATCAATTTACGTTAATTTGTTTTGTCTGCACATTTTTAGTTATATACTAGCAGGCCTCCCGGTATTGCCTTGTCATAAGATACGCTTAAATATGATATTTTAATTCATGCAGGTTATGTATTTATTATTATTAGGGCTAGGACAACAGCATATTCTTTTCATTGTTTTGACTCTCGAGTGTGTATCCGTTGATATCTTTTATGCTTTTTATATAGCGTGATGGGGTTCTTGATTGATAAACTGTGTTGGATATATACTCGAGAGTCAAAACAATGAAAATGCTGTTGCCATAGCCCTAATTATTATAGAGACAATTCTCTATTGATTATTATATTAAACCTAATATATAATAATGAAATCAAGACTATATATGTATACACATAGACATAACAGAAAAGAATAGACACGAAAATAAATATTTTTCCTAAAATTAATATATGCTTATCTATAACTAGCAGTTCAGCCTAGCTTTGCTCGGGCCCTATGTACTGCTCATAACTTTATGTGTATATGTATCTATATGTTAAAAAGTTTGACCCATGTCCAGGTAACCTACATCTAAAATTTCAAGTCTTTAGACCCAAAATTGGCGGAGGAGTTTGGTAGAGTTTGCAAAGGTCAACTCTTTCAACTTTGACTTCTTGGCAGCCAAATTCTCGCCCAAACACTGATTAAAAAGCTTGCTGTATGTCTGAATACCCTTATTGTAAAATTTCAAATGTTTAGCCCCAAAATTGGCTGAATAGTTTGCTAGAAACCGCAAAGATCAAATCTTTTTAACTTTGACCCCTTGGCAGTCAAATTTTTGGCCAAAAACCAATTAAAAAGATTTTCCCAAATCTCAATACCCCTTATGTCAAATCTCGAGTCTGCAGACTGAAAATTGACAGAGTAGTTTGGTAGGGAAATGTATATAGACAGACAATTTCACTTTTATAGATATATAGATTACAGATAAAAATAGTGCTGAAATAACTTAGAATATCTCATTAAAATTGCATCTAATGTTTTAATTCATGTAGATTATGCATTTATTATTATTATAGAGACAATTCTCTATTGATTATTATATTAAACCTAATGTATAGTAGTGAGATCAAAACTAAAAATAATATATATACACACAGACATGACAAAAAAGAATAGACACTAAGATAAATATTTTTCCTAAGATGAATATATGCTTATTTATATTTACAGATAAAAATAGTGTTGAAATCACTTAGAATATCTTATTAAAATTGCATCTATTAATAACAACATTGAAGCATGCCACAAACCAAAGGAGCATCAGACCTATCAGAATTTCTGTGAGGATGAATCCTGGCTCAACAGGAAGGTGGTCTTAGTCAACGCAAAATAGCAGGAAATCTTTCAATACTCCTTTCTACTGTTAATAGCGTGATCGTAGAATTCACAAGAAAGGGCAAAGAATGAACAAAACCTAATCTAGGTTGCCCCGGGTCGTCTGAGAGAACCTTGCATCTTGTGAAAGAAATGTTGAAGAGATTTCAACACAAGATGGTGTTAATTCCAGAACAGCTGTCAGGTATTTTCACAAGCTGGGCTACTATGATAGAGCTGCCAGAAGGAAACCTCTTCTTTGTCGTGCTAATATCAAGCACAGAAAAGATTGGGCTCGTAAGATAGTGAAGAAACCTATGACTTTTAGATCAATGTCATTTTCTCTGATGAATAATGATTTGCATTATTTCCTGACAGCAGAAGGCTATGGGTATGGATACTCCCTCGGCAAGAATTTGACTTTAAAAGGCTGCAGCCAACGCTGAAACATGAGGGTCTCTCGGTTATCGTATAGGGTGCAATTTAGAGTGATAGTCGTTCAGACCTGGTGGAGAGCAAAGGAAACATCAATTCTGCTAAATATGTTTCAATATTACATGAAGGTCTCCTACCAATATTCTCAAGTGATAAAATGAACCAAGTTAACTCCTTATTTATGGGAGACGGAGCTCCTTGTCACTCTGCTAGGGTGACACAACATTGGTCGAGTCAAAATGGGATTAATAAACTTCTATGGCAAAGTCAGTCCCCAGATATGAACCCAATTGAAAACCTTTGGGGCATATTAAACCAGAACCTTCGCAAAAAGAAAAGGAAGCCACATTTTAACCCTGAACTTTTAGCATTATTGCGTCACACATGGCAAGAAATTCCTCAAGATGATATTCGTCAACTTATCAATGCCATGTTTAGCATTATAAACAGCAAAGGGAACGTAAACCAAGTATTATTAAATTTGTGACTATTTATTTTTGATTTTGTACTATAAATTATGTTCATTGAAAAACTGTTTCTATGGGTGTCTATTCTTTTGTCATGTCTGTATATATGACTTGGGTACCATCAGCTAAAATCAAAACCAAAACATACAACTATCCATCCTCATTCCTTAGCCTCTGCGGTATGCTCATACGCATATATATATATATATATATATATATATATATAGTAATTTATAAAATATATATGGTGATTAAGCTACACTGAATATTCTGCGTTTAATCCACTCTAGGATTACTCAGGCTTATGCGCATAAGCCTGAGGAATCCTAGAATGGATGAAACGCCGAATATTCAGTGTAGCTTAATCGCTATATATATTTTATAAATTACTAACTAGCTCTACCTACGTATTGAGCACTTTTGAAGTAAATACTTAAAGTTTACGCATAAATCTAAACTTTCGTATATTCATTTTATGTGAGTAAATGAAGTAGTTATATATATATATATATATATATGTATGTATATATATATATATATATAAATTCGCCTGTCATCCCTTTTTTAAAAGATGGAATCGCCCGATTGTGAAAGATAAGACGCAAGAAAGCAAGCAAGGTCCACAGAGTTTTATAATTATATAGATAGAAAAAAATTAGTTTTTAGTACATTTTATTTCAATAGTTGGTCGTTTTGTTTTACGGCATATCAACCCTTTCCAAGTTATTTAATGCAGAATCTGGTCATTCTGGTAAAATATTTTATGCTTCAAGATCTTTATATCTTCAAATATTTATTCATAGTGTTTAATCTGGTTATTTTGTGGAAAAAAAATTAGTGTTTTTGTTTTGGGCTTTGAGGAACATGATTGAGTTTTTCAAAGGAAAAGGGAAAGGGAAAAAAATGAATAACATATTAATGTTTAGTGCATTTTAGGCCAGGAATCCAGTATCTTCAGAAAGCCTGATCTGGCAGCACCAGATTTTTTTTCAATAAATATTCAAATGATAGAAAATTTTAATAAATAATAGTATGTAAGTCACATATCGACGAGAAACATATACATCCATAGAAACATGTAAAGTGGTCACAAAAGATTTTTAAAAATTAAGGGAGACAACACCTTTAAATTAAAATCGGATTTATCTCCCTTAGATTTCTTTTTCTCAAAATATGTTAACTCCAAACAAGGAATATTGCCACTGAAGCGTTCAAGGGACTGCTGTGAAGAGGTTCAGATTTATGGGGGGTGAGTGCAACCTGGGTGGGCCGTTGGGCAACAAGAGGTTGATTCACATTACATACAAATTTCTGCATACTGGTATGGATAGGGAAGCAGGAAGAGAATTCCAAAAGCAAGCAGTCCAAGGAAAGAAGGAGAAGATCTTTTAGCATCTATGATGAGGAAAATGGACGACGTTGACATGGTGAACAGTCTTTTTAGATTTTGCCAAGGCATTTCACTTTGCCAACCACAGTCTGTTTGTGCAAAAACTCTTTGTGTATGGTCTAGACAAATCGGTCATCCACTGGATTTGAGCATTTCTGACAGGCCGTACTTACAGAGTCCAAGTGAACGGCAGTCTGTCTCCAGAGATGGACGCTAGCAATGGTGTTCCACAAGGTTCGGTGCTTGGACCACTCCTTTTCTTCCTATTCATCAATGACATGCCAGATGCCATTGGTGGTGATGTGCTGCTGTTTATTGAGGACATCAAGCTGATGGCCTGCTGCAAACAGATAGGTTTTCTTCAGTCGGCTCTTCAGCATGTGTGAAGGTGTTCAACCACATGTGAGCTCGACCTTAACGTTGTCACATTGCAGTGGGAAATCCATTAGAGTCATCACTTACTTTCGGCACTGCGGAAAACTCTCTGGCAGATGTTTAGGAGACTAGAGAGCTTGGGATCCTGGTTAATTCCACCTTCAAGCCTCCAAGTCACTGCATTCATACAAACAATAAGGCAAGGAGTATCCTTTTTCTTATCAAGTGAGGTTTTTGTGACCTTCCTTATGAGACCTGTCTGCAGTGGCTGAACCTTTTTTCGCTGGAGAGCCGAAGACTGAGGGGTAATCTAATTTTGGTTGAACCAATGAAAAGCTGCATTTTCCATCTATATATTGATTCCCTGACTGCCGCTTGAGGTTGTAACCTGGAATCTTTCTTTTTGTGTGTATCAATATTCATATGAAAAACCCTTTTTTCTATTTATTTAAAAAGAAAATAAAGAAAATACAACTTTCTTATATATTGCATTCATCTGCAAAAGATCTAGTTAATTTGCATATTCTTTTAAACATTCATTTAAATTAATTCCCCATTAGTTTTTTTTTTTGTTTTCTTATGGGATGATCATCTTTAGTTAACTATTACGTGTAATTATATTCATGCAGATATTCTACATGATTTATACTTGCGTAATATTTGCGTAAAAAGCTTATAGTAAACACAGACCTCTTTCTATATATATTAATGGATGTGTATATATATTTGCTTAAAAAAATTTGCCTACCAAACTCCTGTCAGTTTTTGGTCTACAGACATGAAACTTAATATATAGGGTATTCGAACCCATGCAAAACTTTATATTTGGGTTTTAGCTGGAGAAAATTGGTGTAAATGTGTAAAAATTAAAGAAATGGAAATTGCTAAGTGAAAGTCGAATGACGGCATTACGAATGTGCATATGTAACGTAATAGCTATTGGTTCATGTTTTAATTTTTAGCCTTGCAGCAAATATGTCTTCATAGCTCAAGCATTAACGTCAAAGGAAAAATTAAATCGTAAGCTAAATCTTTTGGTTTCGAGTCTCAGTAGTGGTGCAAGAGTCATTTAAATTTGAAATCATTATTATATATTGGGTCTAATACAAAATCTGCATTAATCAAAATATCATATTTAAGCGTATTTTATGACCAGACAATGCCGGACAGCCTGCTAGTTAATATAAAGAGAGGAAGGAAAACTATTCAACATTTATTAATTTTGTTATTAACTCATATTTTATTCTTAAAAATAAACATCATAACTACACGTGCTCAAGGTAACCATCTTTCATAGCTGGAATAAATAGTTTTGGAAAGGACAAAAGTTACTAGCAATTTTTTAGTGAAAAAAACATAACACCAAGATAAAGAAATTGCTAGTCAGAATCAACTATCGATTTAGAGTTATTATATATTAGACGCTTATAATGAGTGTAGAGTGCTCAGAAGGTACACTTCAACAGATCAAAAGTGCATGTGTGTGTGTCTGTGTGTGTGTGTGTGTGTATAGATGAAGGCCATCAGATGTAGTTTTGGTGAATTTCAGGTAAATTTTAGGGTTATAAACGACATAGAAGTCATATATTGGGGAAGGTGCTATTGTACTTGCAAAAATTAGGAGTGAATAACAGTAAGTTCAAGGAACTGCTATCATTTCTAAACAGCAAAGCATTGAGAGAAGAGTCTATGAGAATTGAGTACAGGCATTGCATAGAGAGAAATTAAGAGTGCGTAACATGAGTCTTAAAGACAGGCTTAGATCTGATGACCTCTGAGGAAGATTAAATTTGGACAGTATAGGGAGATGAATGCTGAAGAGTAGACTAATTATGATGTACAGGTGAAAATGCTCGTGGGTATTGCTAGAAAAATAAAACAAAAAAGGAAAAAGAAAAAGGGAAAAAGAAAAAAGGAAAAAAGAAAGGAAAAAGAAAAAAGGAAAAAAGAAAAAAGGAAAAAGGAAAAAGGAAAAAGAAAAAAGGAAAAAAAAAGAAAAGAAAAAAGAAAAGGAAAAGGAAAAAGAAAAAAGAAAAAGGAAAAAGAAAAAAGAAAAAGAAATAGAAAAAGGAAAAGAAAAAAGAAAAAGAAAAAGTAAAAGAAAAAAAGAAAAAGTAAAAGAAAAAAAAAGGAAAAAGAAAAAAAGGAAAAAGAAAAAAGGAAAAAGAAAAAAAGGAAAAAGAAAAAAAGGAAAAAGGAAAAAAAGAAAAAGGAAAAAAGGAAAAGGAAAAAAGAAAAGGAAAAAAGAAAAAGGAAAAAAAAGGAAAAAAAAGGAAAAAAAAAGGAAAAAAGAAAATAGAAAAAGAAAAAAGAAAAAGAAAAAAGAAAAAAGAAAAGGAAAAAAGAAAAGGAAAAAAGAAAAGGAAAAAAGAAAAGGAAAAAGAAAAAAGAAAAGGAAAAAGAAAAAGAAAAAAAGAAAAAGAAAAAAGAAAAAAGAAAAAAGAAAAAGAAAAAAGAAAAAGAAAAAAGGAAAAAGGAAAAAAGGAAAAGAGAAAAAAGGAATACAGAAAAAAGGAAAAACAGGAAAAAGGAGAAAGGAAAAAGAAAATTAAAAAGAAAAAGAAAAGAAAGAACATAGAAAAATGAAAAAAATAGAAACTGACCCTGAGATTAACAGCAACGACCAGTGTTGAGGCAACAGCAACACCGAGTGTTTGATGATCACTAGAATCCAGGCCATCTTGATTAACGCTATCTTTAAAGGCTCCATATGGTATGAAAAATAAAATCAGAGATGAGACAATCCCTTCAGCTACACTCCACAAAAAGAGCTTTTTGTTGAACAGAAGATTGTTGTGTCCCGGTGTATAAAGCTTCGGATATCGAACAGAATAATATTCATCAACATCCTGGTGGTAAAAAAAAAAAAAACACACACACACGGAGAAAAAGATTTCATTACTATGTTAATAAAATTAAAGTAATTAACATAGTCAAAGGAAACCCAAAGGTTCCCTTTTTGTAACGTTGTACACCCTTTTTTTAACGGCATCATTACATTTTAACGGACCCAACACATTGTAGATTCCATCGCAAGGAAATATAAAAAAAACGAATTTTAAAACAAAATCGAAAACCTTTATATCTGATATTTCCAGCAACACATTTTTTCTCAAGATTTAAACAGTTCATTTTTCCTTCTCTGGCACCGTGTTACATTTCATTACTTACATGACTCAAACATGTGCTTCACTCGTTACCTCTCGAATACCTTTCTCCGAACACCTGCTTTTCCAAAATCTCTGTTGTGACATCACTTTGCACAGCCAGCTTTGTCATTTGCATATCGTTATGTGGCTGCTGATGCATTTTCAATAGTTACTCAACCAAAATACAGACGAGGGCGCCACTTCTTTCCTATTATTATTCCAAACAGTTATAACGATATAACAATGTTATCACAAACCTTTTATTTTAGTGCACACAACTCTATTGTGATATGCTGTTACACACAGAGAAAAAGTTATTAGCATAGAATAATCAGTTGATATTACACCCACAGTTGGAAGATGACAGCACGCATTATTCCTCCTCAATTGATAGTTTAAAATGGATGATAGAAAAATTATAAATAACCCTTTCAGCATAGGTATACCAAATTCACATTCCCCACTAATTGAACCTATACTAGTATTGATTGAGATTGTCAGACTGACTTCCTCATCTTGGTTGTAATTGTCACAACGTTTCGGCCGTTTTGCCCTCCGGCCTTCATCAGGTGTTTTGTGACATATTGCCGAGTGGTCCTAGACGTTGTATCAAAGTTTACAGTTACCCAAAGGTGCTGAGTTCAATCCTGAATGAAGGCAGTAAAAAGTAACATTCAAAACAGAGAATCAGCAACTATGTCCCAAAGCCTAGCTGGAGTCCGAAGACAGTACCCCCGTAATAATAATAAATGGTTGGGTTCGAGACTCCTAACAAACGGTTCCCCAGTTCGATACAAAACACCTGATGAAGGCCGGAGGGCAAAAACGGCCGAAACGTTGTGACGATTACAACCAAGATGACGAAGTCAGTCCGACAATCTCAATCAATGAAAACACCTCATCTCAAAAATACAGACAATTACTATACTAGTATGTTTAAGATTTCGAGCAGCCATCACACATACATACGAATATTATTCCCACCCCCACCCCAATCCTTTCCCATATCTCAACACAGACTCAAATTCACTATTGGATCTTATTTACATTATTTACCCTTTGATATATTCATTTTTTCATGGGGATAGGTTTTTAATTTTTTGCCATGGAAATTTTTCCATTTTTAGTAAGAACATCAGCATATCTTCTTTTTTTCTACTTCCACTAGGATTTCCCCATTTTGTAAATTTTTAACTGCTTTGGGTGTTATTTCTGTACAAATTACGCTTTGTATTAAACATGGAGATAGTTTTGTCAATGGAATGTTGTCTACTGCTTCCAGAATAATTAATCTCGGGAAATTTTCCCTATTTTCAGTGTCTGAGTCAGACTCTGTGTGAGGTCTCTTGGTTGATCTTGTTGCCATGAATGTTATTTTTTTTTTTTAAATTTCATCATCCCTGCTCTCCACCCATCGTGGAGTCCAATTTAATGGGAAATACAAGCGGGCAAACCCATTCGCCCTCGTAGGACAGAGATACAGGGGCGGGATACCTGTATTTGAAGGGGTACATGAGTACTTGTTCTTTCATCTTGTTTCACTACCCAAGAAAATAGTAAGAACAGTTGGGGGAGCACAACAATGTCATATACCCTTTTTTTCAAACCGATCGGCCCTAGATCCGCCGCCTTCTAATTCAGTAGTTAGAATATTTCTTTTTGTGATACTTGTGTGTTTATGTAGATGTTGATTTTGTCTTCTAAATTAGGGCGTGACATGACCAGCCGATTGATTGGGTCAGGCCTCTCCGACTGCCTGTCTAACCCCGGTAAGGACCAAAGTGGTGTATTGCAAAACCATGTCCTTTTTGTACAGTCAATTTTGAGAGTGATAGTTTTAACAGTCAATTTTGAGTGATAGTTTTAACAGTCAACTTTGAGTGATAGTTTTAACAGTCAATTTTGAGTGATAGTTTTAACAGTCAATTTTGAGAGTCATATTTTTAACAGTCAATTTTGAGAGTCATATTTTTAACAGTCAATTTTGAGAGTCATAGTTTTAACAGTCAATTTTGAGAGTCATAGTTTTAACAGTCAATTTTGAGAGTCATAGTTTTAATAGTCAATTTTGAGAGTCATAGTTTTAACAGTCAATTTTGAGAGTCATAGTTTTAACAGTCAATTTTGAGAGTCATAGTTTTAACAGTCAATTTTGAGAGTCATAGTTTTAACAGTCAATTTTAAGAGTCATAGTTTTAAGTCAATTTTAAGAGTCATAGTTTTAAGTCAATTTTAAGAGTCATAGTTTTAAGTCAGTTTTAACAGTCAATTTTGAGAGTCATATTTTTAACAGTCAATTTTGAGAGTCATATTTTTAACAGTCAATTTTGAGAGTCATATTTTTAACAGTCAATTTTGAGAGTCATATTTTTAACAGTCAATTTTAAGTTTATGGATTTTTTTTATTAATTTGGATTTCGACAAACTGTGCATAAGAGGAACTCCTGCTATTAATAGTTAGAAAGTTGAATTACACAAGTGAAAACGACGCATCTGACTATCAAATTATTTTGCCAAGGTTTGGGTTTTCTATTTAAAGAAATGAAAGATGACGAGTCAGATCTTACCTGATCAAATATGGCCATAGCCAATACCGGCAAAGACGTATAGAATACATTGTACAAGGAAATGAAGAAAGGATCATACAACGTCTGAAAAGTAAATAAAAGTAGTTTGTTCAGTTTATTTTTTTAGCTAGGAAAAAAAAATGAAGTGTTTCTTTATAATCACCCAGTCATGAAAAAAGTGTTTTGTTTTTTATTTATTTATTTTAAAAATCCAATTTTGGGCAATATACACCCGTTTTTTTTTTTTTTTTTTTTTTTTTTTTTTACATTATTATATAATAAAGAAGGTAGTTTGCTTGAATCATTGTTGATAAATAGATATGGAAGAGCATAAGAAGGCTATAGCAATTCAAGAAACCTCTATTGTATTGATGTAACACATGAAGAAAAATGGACTAACAAAAAAAAAGGTCTTACTTGTTTTATTTTATTTAACTTTGTATATCCATTTAGTTTTCAAGATAATCACAATAAACATCAGTAAATATGAAATTACTGTTTGATATAACCGGGATGGTGGAGGTCTTAGTATTTCGAGATAACATCTCTTTTTCTGCCTTACGATATTTCAACGTTTTTCCTTTTTTAGGGACATTCTTTGATCCCTTTTCTTTTGAAAAAGAAGATCTCCCCCATCCCAGTTACATCAAACAGTAACTTCATATTTACTGATTTGCATTGTGATTATCTTGAAAACTAAATGAATATACGAAGTTAAATAAAATAAAACAAATAAAATAAGACCTTTTTTTGTTTGTCCATTTTTTTTTTCATACGTCATGCCAATACAACAGACTGTCCCCTTGTCATACTCCTTCAGATTTATTTTAGTTTTTTCATTTTTTTTTATTTCAAATAATTCAACATCGGGCATTATAAACCAATTATTATTATTATTTTATTTCAAATAATTTAATATACACATGTTTGTTTATTTTAATAATCAACATTCGTCATGATAAACATCCTTGGTAACAAAAAAAAAAAAAAATCACAATATCTTATGTTGAATTAATTATAAACATTTTTATCAATAAAAAAAATATTTATTTTAGTAAAAGGGAGGGAACTGTGTGATTTAGTTTGGTTGTTTTATACTAAAGTAATGATAATGATAAATATATAACATTAAAGAGAATAAAATAGAAAAAAGATATTTAAAAAGAAAAATTGATAAAAATCTATTAAAACAATATGTATGGATGTAATAATGAAGGGGTTAAAAAAAATTTTCTTTAATAAAGCAAACCTATCAAGATAGTAAAAGCTCTACCCGATTAAGATGAGCAATTCATAAATTAAAAAGAGGAGGAATAAAAGTTACGTAGAAACTTATTGACCTGATGATTTAATAAAATTCAATGTCACTTTTACTCCTAATCTTTTTTACTAAACTGATTCTCCCACTAGCTTGCCTGGTGAGGAGGGTGGCTAGTCTCCCAGAAGGATCAAAAACAAGATCTTACAAAGGGCAGATGAACCCTCCTAGGGTCAACGGCCAACTAGTTCTACATGCTCTTATATGCACGTGTATATGTGTGTGTGTGTGTATATATATATATATATAACTACTTCATTTATTCGCATAAATTTAATATACGAAAGTATAGATTTATGCGTAAACTTTAAGTATTTACTTCAAAAGTGCTCAATACGTAGGTAGAGCTAGTTGCTCAATACGTAGGTAGAGCTAGTTAGTAATTTATAATCTTAAGCTTAATCGCCATATATAGTTTATAAATTACTATATATATATATATATATATATATATATATATAGCGTGGAGTTTGAAATCCCAGGTTGGTGTCTGGCACGCAATATCTCACTTCATGGGCAGGTAGTGGCTCTTAAGTCTGGTTGACAGTCTACCTAAGTGATGGAAAACTCTATTACAAACCCTGAGATGCAGCTGTTCATTAGTTCCGTGGCATATTTTTCACCAGCTGATGTTATCGGCTGTTTCCAAAAGTGTGAATGGTCCTACACAAGCCATTACCACTTAAATCATTTTGTGGGTAGCCATGAGTTTGCTCACTCTGCTTTCTTACAACATCCAAAAAGGTAAGCAAAAAGTTCCATCAGGCGTAGTCCACTGGCGATGGGGTACTGGTGGTGGAGGCAGGTGGAGGATACCACTGGATGCCTTTAGTCGGTACTCTGCACAGTTGGCAGCGTAGTAGGTGATGGCCGTTCTTGTGTAAAAATTTGTGAACAATTGTCCTCTACTATGTGGCAAAGCAGATCTTTTCTAGATGTAGCACTGCTTTCCCTAGATAGTGAGGGGGCAATAAAAGGAGCCCTAAAAAAGCTTGTTCACACAAAAGCTTGTCATCTTTCTGCCATTTACTGGCTATCCAATTGTGCAGTCGAAACAGAAACTCAATTTGAAATACAAAGCATGCGTTCAATTTTGAAACGTGGAATGTAAGAACATTGCTTGATAGTGATGATTCTTTCGAGAGGAAGACGGCGCTCGTTGCAAAAGTACTGAAACAATACAACATTGACATTGCTGCCTTGTCTGAGACATCTTTTGGGATCAGGTGAATTGAAAGAAATTGGCAAAGGTTACACATTCTTTTGATCAGGTCGGAAAGAGGGGGAGAGGCATAGTTCTGGTGTTGGCTTTGCAATAAAATCAAATATTGCTGACTCTCTGTAGGCTCTTCCTCAGGGCGGTGATGATCGTTTAATGACTCTTAGAATGGGACTCACAGCTGGAACGGGACTGACACTGGTAAGTTGCTATGCACCAACTCTAAATGCAGAAGAGGTAGAAGCCACAAACTTCTAAGAAAAGCTTGGTGACATAGTAAGAAACGTAAGCTTTCATGACAAGATCTTACTGATGGGAGATTTCAATGCCCGGGTAGACTCGGACAGGGAGATATGGGGAAATGTGATTGGGGCTCATGGTATGGGGAAAATAAATGGCAATGGAATTTGCTTGTTGTCATTTTGTAGTGAACATGGGCTCTTCATTACAAATACTATGTTTCAGCAGCCAAATCATTGTAAAAGCACATGGATGCATCTTATTGACTTTGTTATAACCCGGAAAAGAAACAGGAGAGATATTCTTTTGAGTCGTTCATTTCATGACTCATGTTGGCTGTCGGATCACGCCCTGATTCGATGCAAGACATCACTGAAACTACGACCTAAGGGCAGAAGGCATACAATTAAGATGCCAAAGCCATTGAATATGAAAGAACTGAACACTGAAAAGAAAAAAGAATTATCTTCTAAGTTAGATGCGAAGTTAAACGAAATTGTGATAAACAATGATATTGAAGAGTCCTGGAAGAAATTACGGGATGCCATCTATGAATGTTCAAGCGAAGTACTAGGAGTTTCCAAGAGGAAGCATCAGGATTGGTTCGACGAAAATGACATTGAAATTCAAGGTATTTTAGACCGGATGCACCCTTCACACAGGGCCTGGATATCAGACAAGAATTCTGCAGCGAAGAGGTCGGCTTATCTCAGTGTCAGGAGGGATGTTCGCCACTGATTGAGGAAAATGAAAGAAGATTGGTGGTCTGCAAAAGCCTCTGAGCTCCAGGCTGCTTCTGATAGGAAAAATGCAAGTGTATTTTATGAGGGTATGAAAGAAGTTTTTGGACCACAACAATGTGGTACTTCACCCGTTATGGGGGCAGATGGTACAACCTTGACGACTGATATGAATGTCATCCTTAAGCGCTGGAAGGACCATTTTGAAGGAGTGCTGAATTCTTCTTCTGATGTTGACGATGATGTTTTGAGTTCTTTGCCTGCAAGAATCCAAATACCAGAACTAGATATGATTCCTAATTTTTCTGAAGTTCTCGCAGCTGTAAAACAAATGCTACTGAGAAAGTGTGCAGGTGATGATGGTATACCAGCTGAAATATTCAAGTTTGGGGGAACACTCTTTTGAAAAAACTTTTGGAGTTATTCATCAGGATCTGGGAATGCGGTTCTGTACCTCAAGATTTCAGGAACTCGTCAATGATCCATCTCTTCAAGAATAAAGGAAAGCGCATTGATTGTGATAACTACCGTGGAATATCACTGCTCTCTCTGGCTGGAAAAGTACTAGTCAGGGTCATTTTGAACAGGATAATCATTCATCTAGTAGACAAAATTTATCCTGAGACGCCGTGTGGTTTTAGATCTGGAAGGGGAACCATCAATATGATCTACTGTTTACGCCAAGTTGTAGAGAAGGCACGCGAGAAAAATCAGGATCTGTTTGTCGTTTTTATTGACCTAACGAAGGCGTTTGACTGTCAACAGAGCCGCACTTTGGAAGGTTTTGAATAAAGTTGTAATCCCTGAAAAAATGTTAAATGTAATAATATCCTTTCACGAGAATATGGAGACACGTGTAAGAGCAGACGGAAAGTTCTGAGTCATTCAAGGTAAAAACCGGTACGAAACAGGGTTGTGTTATGGCACCTGTGCTCTTTGCCAACTTTCTTTTAAATCATGCTCGAGCATGCTTTTAAAGATTACATGCAAGGTGTCCATTTTGAGTTTAGAACTACCGGGGGTCTTTTTAATCATCAAAGATTCAAAGCTAAAACACTAACAAGAAGCAAAATGGTTTGTGATTTTCTTTTTGTAGACGATGCTGCACTCGTGGCCACTTCATTTGAAGAAGCACAAGAATTAGTTGACAAGTTTTCCAATGCCGCAAAAGCATTTGGTTTGACGATTAGTATTAAAAAGACAGAAGTTATCTACCAACCAAAGCCCATCCCGTTGCAGCAAGGTGGTGTTAATATTCCGAGACCAGAATATGTGGAACAGCCTCAAAAAATCTTAGTGAATAGACAGCCTCTAAAGTATGTTAAATCCTTTGCATATCTCAGAAGTAAGATGAATTCGTCAGCTTCACTTGATGATGAGATATTGAGCAGAATTTCAAAGGTGACTGATGCCTTTGGCAAACTGCGGTCAAGAGTATGGAATGAAAGAGGTTTGACTCTAAAGACCAAAATCTCAGTTTATCATGCAGTGATTGTTTCGATACTCCTGTATGGATCGGAAGCCTGGACCCCATACTGTAGGCAGATTGAGCAACTGGATACATTCCATAAGCGTTGCCTTCTCAGTATATGTGGATTAACATGGAAAGACAAGGCCCCTAACTCGGGATTGTTTGCTAGGTGCGACATTTTAAGTATTGAGGTCTTCCTGATGAAGTCTCAGCTTCGGTGGGCTGGTCACCTTGTTCGCATGTATGAAAACTGTCTTTCTAAGCAACTAGCATACTGTCAACTGAAAGAGAGTAATCGAAATGTGGGTCGTCCATTTCTGAGGTACAGGGATAAGCTGAAAGACAATCTTAAGCATGCAGGCCTGAACCCAAAAACCTTTGAAGAAGATGCTGTGGATAGAAAATTGTGGAGGGAAAAATGTTTTGCGGGCATTAACACATACATTGACACACGGCTATCGAATCAAACAAATCTTCGTGGAGCAGGAGCAGGAACAGCACCTTTCCAGCCTGTATCCTGTGAGTCATGCGGCTTGGTTTGTGGGAGCAGAGCTGATCTCGTGTCACACATGCGGCACAAGTATTGAAGGCAGAGTGAAACAGAGTGAATTTTTGGCCCTCATGCGTCGAACACGACGGGAAAGTCCATTATATATATATATATATATATATATATGTACTAGCAGCATTTCCCGATTGTAAAATACACTTAAATATGATATTTTGATTAATACAGATTTCGTATTTATTATTATATTATATGGGACCCAATATATATAATAATGATTTAAAAAGTTTTAAAAATAATGACTCATTCGCCACCACCGAGAATCGAAACCAAAACGTTTAGCTTATGATTTATTTATTCCTTTTCCATTAATGCCTGAGCTATGAAGACATTTGCTGCAAGGCTAAAAATTAAAACATGAACCAATAGCTACACATGCATATTTGTAATGCCCTCATTCGATGTTCACCTAGAAAATTCTATATTTTCTTTTAATTTTCACTTTTGCACAGATTTTCCTCAGCTAAAGCCCAAATATAAAGTTTCACATGGGTTCGAATAACCTATATACTAAGTTTCATGTCTGTAGACCATAATCTGACACAGAAGTTTAGTAGGAAAATTTTTTTAAACAAATATATATGCATACATAAATATATACATAGAAAGAGGTTTGTGTTTACTATAATATTTTTATGCAAATATTACGCAAGTATTAATCATGTAGAATATCTGCATAGAATATAATTACACGTAATAATTAACTAAAGATGATCATCACATAAGAAAACAAAAAAAAAACTAATGGGGAATTAATTAAAATGAATGTTTAAAAGAATATGCAAATTAGCTAGATCTTTTGCTAGCGAATGCAATTCCATGACTCATATATAACAAAGTTGTATTTTCTTTTTAAATAAATAGTAAAAAAGGATTTTTAATATGAATATCAATACACACAAAAAAAAAAACAAATTTATAGGAATGAATATATATATATTAGTGATGGGACGATTCCAATATTTTTCCCCTGATTCAGATACAATTACCAATTCTGTACTAAATTACCGATTCCAGTTCTTTATAAATCTCTAAATACTTCACTATAAAATTGTTATTTTGTCCCGATTACTGTAAAAGTGCATCTTAAATGTGCATATATTTTCTGAAACGTAAAAGCACGTGACGGAGGGGGGGTTATCTAGAGATTTTAGTTTTACTGGAAGTTTAAATCAATAAATATTTATTACTTTATTATTATTGCAAGAAATGGAAGATGTTTCATAAAAACAGAATCAAATAAAATAGATAATTTAAGGAATCAGTTTTGGCATCGGAAAATTGGCTCAAATTTTACATCATCCCAACACTTATATATATATATATATATATATATATATATATATATATAAAATTCAGGTGGTGTGATATAAGAATGTACACTGTTGTTTTAAAAGCTACTTAGCAAACCCTCATTTAATTCTAAGATTTAAAATTTTCCATTTTAATAATTTTTAGAAATTAAAACATAATAATGTGTAAAATTTAACTAATGCCATTATTCCTGAAATATTAGTTTATCCCATAATAATTAATTTTATAACAATTTAGTTTGATTCATAATTTAATGATGAAAATGATATTATTATGATTATATTTAATTTCTAAAATCCTATTAAAAACTAAAAAAATCCTATTAAAAGCAAAAACAAAAAAATCCTATTAAAAGCAAAAACAAAAAAAATCCTATTAAAAGCAAAAACAAAAAAATCTTATTAAAAGCAAATAAAAATCCTATTAAAAGGAAATAAATAAACAAAAAAATACTTTCAGAAAAAAAATACTTACTTGGGCAGAAAATCCACAGAAGAATGCATACCAAAAATGACAAAGTGTGAACGCAAAATTTTTGTAGAAAAAATACTTGAGGAACTTGCACATTCGCAAGTAGGACCATCTGCCATGGACGAGGAGCAAACGCTCTAAATATCGGAATTGAGACAAGGAAAAGTCACTAGCAAGAACGGCTTGCATGCCTTCTTGGCCACTGATCCCGACACCAATGTGAGCCACTGAAAAAACAAAAACAAAAAAGATGAAACATTATCAATGATTTTATATAACCAGCCGAATTATCAGATTTCAAATTTGGACGTTGTAACACAGTGGTTACATTTCATTTAACCAATAATGCATTAATATTACAGACACCGTTTTAACTAGTGTTAAATGTCATATTTAAAAAGAATTCAGTGAATATATGAACATGGCTTTGTATGTTTATTGCAATGGTCATGCCATCTAAATTGTTGCCCAATTCCATCACAAAAGGAATTCTCCCTCCAAAACAAAAACTACAAGTTCATAAATGAACTAGCGGGAGGGAGCGGCGCCTGGCTTTGTCTGGGCATAAAATATGCTTAAATATGATATTTTAATTTGTCCAGATTTCATATATATTATTATAGAGTCGTGATTTCAAAAGTAAAAAAAAAAAGTATCTGGTTGCCATCAGCTAGAATCGAAACCGGAACTGTAGCATTCAAAGCTGGTGATGGTACCAATGTAATGACGAGACACACATACAAACTAATTAAAAATTAAAAATAAACTAAGATGAATGTACAAAATGTATAACAATTTTTTTTTTTTTTTCAATTTTGGCCCATTTTTGACCCCTTAAAAACTATTTTAACGAAAGCTAAAGATCCATAAAAGAACAGTCCATAAAAAATCCAATCATTTGAGGCCTCTAGCATCGATTTGTGATTTTTAGTTTCGGAGAAGATAGAGTTTGAAAATATGGAGACAGGCATATAGCCATTTATATATTAGATGATAATCATCTTCCCAAGGGTAAATGGCAGATTTGCAAAATGAGTTTTTTTGCCTGACCAAACTAAAACACATAAATCCCATTGATACAGTCCTTTAGCCAAGAGCTCCCAAGGACCCAACCTACCTGGAAAGGCACACTGGTATAACTGCTCGGAAACCTTCAGGAAAATCAACTACCTCTCTTAAACGTCCAATTTCCACTCCTCCTTTTACTCCTCCTGAGGCCTGGCTATGACTGCCTCTCCTTCCTATCTCTTTGAATCGCTTCACCCCTTTCAATATCTTTGAATCGCTTCACCCCTTCCTATCTCTTTGAATCGCTTCACCCCTTCCGATATCTTTGAATCGCTTCACCCCTTCCGATATCTTTGAATCGCTTCACCCCTTCCGATATCTTTGAATCGCTTCACCCCTTCCGATATCTTTGAATCGCTTCACCCCTTCCGATATCTTTGAATCGCTTCACCCCTTCCGATATCTTTGAATCGCTTCACCCCTTCCGATATCTTTGAATCGCTTCACCCCTTCCGATATCTTTGAATCGCTTCACCCCTTCCGATATCTTTGAATCGCTTCACCCCTTCCGATATCTTTGAATCGCTTCACCCCTTCCGATATCTTTGAATCGCTTCACCCCTTCCGATCTCTTTGAATCGCTTCACCCCTTCCTATCTCTTTGAATCGCTTCACCCCTTCCTATATCTTTGAATTGCTTCACCCCTTCCGATATCTTTGAATCGCTTCACCCCTTCCTATCTCTTTGAATCGCTTCATCCCTGACTGATTCTGGGCCTCTATTACACTTCAACCACTCTCAGGTTGACCAGAAGAGAATATCCAGATCATCTCCATTTATAGGGATTTATCTGAAACCCATCTAGGAAGATTATTTTTCCCAAGCAGGTCGATCCCAGCTTGACTTTCCTATTAAATTGAAATATTTATGTTTTCAAACAAAGAAAAGCTCTCTTGGGTGGTCTGACTATGGCCAGAGAAACTTTCTTCCCTTGGCCAAGCATCTATCACTGCAACATCGGCCATTTATATGCACTAGCAAAACAAGCTTCACAATATATGTGAATATGTTACATAAGAAGGGCTGTCCCCTTCTCATGTAAGTAAGACAGACAGACTAGATAAGTGAAAATGATATTCGGAAAAGGCTAGAATCGAACCTTGTAGGCAAGTGATAAAAGATAATGCATAAATTGAAATCCTAGGAATGCACTCGATTGTCCATTCTTTTAGAAATAACTGGATATTAAATATGTCAGTTAAAAGAATGGACAATGCGAGTTTACAAATAATGATTAAAAATAAACAATTAAAATTGGGAATTCTTTGTTTGCCAAAAGTGTGTTTGGACAGACATATGTAAAATTCGCATGAAAATTTAGTCACGTTGGTTAGCAGCACACTTCTGACATCATGAACAAAAAAGATCCTCAATATATTGAGATGAGGTTCGAAGTTAGGGAGATAATCACACAATCACAGACGAGAGTCGGACAGCGACTCCAGTGAAGCTGATGCCCTTAGAGGTGAAGAGTGGAAGAGAGACCATGTAGCTATACAAGTTTGAATTCCTGACATCATCAATCGGTCGGCTGAGGAATAAAGAAATCATCTAATATTTTGTAACTGTCTTCGTGTCGTCATTCCACCAACCTAAAGGTAAATGTGTTTTAATTATCATCATCTTAAATGAATTTTGTATAATCCCTTCCAAGTATTATGTGTCCTCCCCGCCATTATCAATAATGTATCTCCCCTCCTCTGTGTTAACAAGAACTGTTATAAATGTCTCTCCCTCATCATCACTCAGCTCCGTATTAATAATATGAATCATCACAGTCGTCGTTGTGATGTAAACAGATAAAAATGTCATTGTTCAGAGTCCCCCGACTATTCAACAAATAGTTGGCTCAATAAAAAGTCACATCTTTCCAGAGTTAATTTAAAATGAACAACAAATAAATTCATTGTTTGCTCTGGGATTTGACCTACTTTTTTTTACAGCAGATACACCTAGATATAGCACCTTCTTAGCCAACCTCGTGTTGGTGGTGGAAGCACCTTGAAAATTGGCATCCATTCAAGAGGAAGAATCGATTTTGTTTCTTTGCCACATACTTCTTCTCATGACGTAACTTCTGGTACACGTCAACCTAATTTTTAATTTACCCTCTGGTTTTTATTTATTACAGCAATTTATAACTAATACATCTATATGAACTGCATCTTTTTCTTCCAATACCATAGTGGAAGCCTTGAAAATAGATATCTGTTCACCTTCATGGCAGAATTGATCTTATTTTTCCGAATGTACTTCCTCCCATGTCGCGACTTCTTGTACACATAGCTCTAACCTTTAACTTTGAATGGAAAATCCCCTTGTCTAACTTAATCTAACTATCCAGGGAATTTCAGATTTTTGACTTGCGCCAATTCCAATATCGTCATATATCTCCAAGAATAAACAATTAAAAAGACAAAAAAAATATTTATATACTTACTCTTAATCATGCTGACGTCATTGGCGCCGTCACCTATTGCAAGCGTGACAGATTTTTTATTCTTCTTGACAAGATCCACCACCAAAGCTTTTTGCAAGGGCGTAACACGGCAGCAGATAACAGCCTTACAGAGGCATCCGAGATCTAAAAGTAAGTGTTCCATCTCTTTCTTGAGAGCATGAATCTGGATGAAAAGAAATTTGAAAAAGGAATTCTTTAAATGCTATAAAATGCTAACAAAAAATTAACAATCCTTTCTGCAATTCAACCATATTTGGTATAAAACAAGTCAAGCATGCAGGGAATGAGTCTGCAAAGAGAACTTCGGGATTGACCAAGATGTAGACGAATATGTCAAGGAAGGTGAATTACAACAGTGTGAATGTATTTATGAAGGCTGATAGCAATGCAGAAAAACCAGAATGGTGAAAAAAAATGTATGAATAAAAACAAATAATCAAAGACAAGATTTGGGTTATGAACTGCAAAATTTAGGATAGCCGCTTTTCCCAGCATTCGGCTTCACTTTTGCATTCTTTTTGAGAATCTTCTCTTCAAACAAATAACTGAAGTAGGAATTTTTTGGTTTCCTTAATTTTCCTGGGCAACACCAGGTGCTGCTAGTTTAAAATTCGATGTGTCTATTTAATCTGTGTTATTACTAATGAAAATGCTATTTCAAACTGAAGTGTGACAGATCAACGAACAAATGGATCAAGCTTCTTGAGAATCAAGGGCACATCTAAAAAGCCGAGTATGTATGGCCCTCCTTCACAAGTGAATTAGTCTGGAAAGAGAATTTCAAGAGTGACCAAGATATAGAAGAGGATTGCCATGACAAAAGAAGGAAAACTTGCCATGCACAGGTGGAATCCTTGGACCGAATGCTGTAATTAGGAATGTTGATCATCATGAAGCTGTATGTTGAGTGTTGACTGAAGTGAACCAAGTTATGTCTGTGATTGATGTGAATAATTGGATTTGAAATATTCTGAATACAAAAAATTACTTTCACCATGACTAATGTTTGTGCAAAATTTAAAAAAAAATCCAAGGCATGGTTATTGAGAAAAGTGCAGACAAACAAACAAAAGTCAATTACTAGGTCTAATCCCTCCTTTGTCAGTGGATCAATAAACTTCAGTTTATGCCTGACTTGTCCATCAAATTTCAACTATGAATGTCCAACAGTCTTTTTTTATCACAGTTCAATGATATATTCCAATCTGCATTGCAAGCACACGTAGATACAATTAATTTGGGTTGTGAAGGCCTTTTTTCAATTCCCGAATAACCTAGTGATTGTTTACATAAGCATTATCTTTGATAAAAATCTGGGGGAGGTGGGTTTAAGATCCGGTGAGTGTGAAGCCAATTCAGAACCATAGTAAAAGTTGTTTATGATTACTTAATAACAGCACATATTTGATTAGGGGTCAATATCTTTTGGGGTGTTTTTATAAATTACTCTGATCATATTAATATGATATATTAATCTTCCACATGGTGTATCCCCCATATGGGTTAGGATAAGATTTCTGAAACATGGCTAACAAAAGTCAGATTTACCTGCCTTTGTTTTCATGGTCTATTACGTCACTTCCCTCAACACATCGACTTAATTTGGAAATGGACATTTTTTTCCGGGTGCACTATACATGCGATGTGTAATCATGCTACAGATTATTTTGAGCTTGTTTTATATTTTGGCAGGATTTTTAGCTTCGTTGACCTTTTCTGTTTTATGTAGTTTGTGGTTGAAGGATTCAGGGGTCTATAGACATTTATTAATCTATTTATTATAAAACAATTATTTTTTGTTTGCCCAAACAAGGCATATGGTCATGTAATGGCCTACTATTGTAGAGGCCAGATTTTATTGGAGTAACTTCAATTTTAATATGTTGTACTTGTTGTGTGTTTTAGTTTCTCGTCTTTGTATCTTGGCTTTGCTTAGATGATGATTGGGAGAGAGACGGGGTGGGGGTGGGGTAGATAAGAAATAGATGTAGAGAAAGAGAGAGAGAGAGAGAGAGAAAAACCGGGAGATTATATATATATATATATATATATATATATATATAGAGAGAGAGAGAGAGAGAGAGAGAGTGAAAAAAAGAATAAGCGACAAAGAGAGAGAAGAAAAAATAAAAGCGAGAGAGAAAGAAAACCAGAAATAAAAACTCAAATCGTTTTACTTACTAAACTGTGGCCACTTATGACCAAAGCAAACTGAAACGAATGCTCTTTGTCAAAATTGGCTTTGCCCGTCTCTTCTTCCATTTCATCGGAAGCATTCCTGGCACCATTTGAAAAGCACACATCATTTGCATAATTACTTCCCACCATCTCTTTCAATTGCTGCAATCCCTTCCTCAGCTGATCCTCCACTTCTTCGTATTCCTCGCCATCAACAATAAAAATTTCTTCCATTTCATCCGTCAATAACTTGCACGAATAACCAATATTTATCGCAGTCTCTGGAATAATGATATCATCGTTAGTTAGTTTATTAGCTACCTTACTCGACTACCCGGCATCGTCAGGGATCATCATTTTGATAATTTACAAAAAAAAAAAAAAAGAAAAGAAATTCTGACTAAAATTATAATTTGAAAATCAAAGTTAAAATACTTATGCCTGAGTAAGGTTTGAACTCATAACCTTTGCCTTAAAGTATAGCAGGCCAACTGATGGAGCTACCAAATCAACTTTCTCTGTGAAATATTGGTTAAAACAACAGGCAGAATTCTTTTGTCTATTTTTTCTTTCCTCTTCTCGACCAAACATAATAAAAGAAAGGAGAGAAAGAAAGCAAAAACAACAAATTAACACTCCTTCATTTTTCGTGGTTGGTTGTTTGTTTTTGTTTTACGACATATCAACCATTTTCAGGTTATTTAATGCCGAATCCAGTGATTTTGAAGAACAATTTTTTAATAGAATATATATTTTTTTTCAAGTCGGTTTCTATTTAACCCATAGTTGGGACCCTAACAGGTACTACCACTCCGGGTCAGAGTGGACCTGGGAGCAATGGCAATTAAAGGGTGGCTCCACACTCCCCAAAGCCCACTGGCTGGGACCTCACCACTGGATATAGTTTCAGGTCATATCCAGGACCATTTTTCTTGGTGAAAAATAAGAAAACTATCCATTATTAAATTAGTATCTAGTGATTTAAATTGAAGAATTTTCGATTATGAGAGCAAGAACTCCTCCTCCTCCTCCTCCTTTTATTTATGACTAACTAGTGGGGAAATGAGAGAGGCACCTTACCTTGCCGGTCATAAAAAATGCTTAAATTTAATATACACACACACACCAATATTTTTTTACCAAAACTTTTAATATATTAAAATTCTGCTAATAAACTCAAAGTTATTGACTCAATTATTTAAGCTTCATGATTATCAGTTTTCATAATCGAACATGTGTATAGTATTTTTTCAAATATTAAAACAATGTGCTCGTCTGAACTCCAATCTATGGTCCCCCCTTGCCAAACATTTATGAGAAACACTCGCTTGGCTGTAAACACTATCAATAATTTCCACTACTGTCTGTGCCTAAACCTAAACGTAGATTCCATGAATAAAGCTTCTTCCTAAGAACTGCACACCTGTGGAACTGTCTTCCGTTTACCTGCTTTCCAGCTGACTACAATATGGCCGTCTTCAAGTCCAATGTAAACAAGTTCTTGATGAGGCGTTCCCCTTAATTAATCCAATTTACCACATTTAAACTTGTAACGATTACTATGATATTGTCCTTTTGACCACTGTACACTCTTTAACCCTTATCCTCGAGTGGCCTCTGGACCTTGATCAGTGGTGATTCTTTGTAAAAAAAAACAACAAAAAACAACATCATCTGGTGTATCTCGTTATGTGTTACAATTGTTTTGTAACCATTTGGACAAATTTAAGCATTGTATTATTTTAAAATATTCCAAAAATAGCTACTCTTCAGACACTAAAATATATTTGTCACACACACACACACACATTTTATAATCCCTATTTTAAGGGAACAAGCATTTTAGACTCACCTCATTCATCCTCATTATATATATAAGAAAAATGTGGGGAGGGGGAAAGCTGTTGTATAACCACATATTTCAAAAACACAAAATATGAAATATGTGGTCATAGAACAGTTTTCCCCCTCCCCACATTTCTTCTTAAAGACAATGTTTAAACCTGAAACAATTGCTGAAAAATTAGAATACCGTGCTTAGAGGAAATGTTGCAGAACATTTTTAGGCTCATTTCTTTACAGTATGAAAAGTCTATCAAGCAGAACGAGTTGGGTTTAGCGTTCATTTTGAAAACATTCTAAAATTTCTTCAAGTAGTTTTTATCGTTATTAAAAGTCTTTTTTTATGTTTCTTATTAATTTTAGTGTCAGTTTGTTCAAACGTGTATTCATACTCTTCTATCGATCTTGTTGACCAGTAAAAATCAGTAAATTGAACACTTCAAATGGTGTAGACATTATTTTGGGACACTGTGTGTGTTTGGGTGTATACATACACATTATATATATATATATTTGTAGTCATAGACATACAGTCCTGTTTCATTGTATCACAACTCATCAGTGCCGCTAGATTAGCATCTCTCCCAAGCTAAGGATTGAACCTAGAACTGCCGTGTTGACAGTCGGCAGTTCTCTCACTCGACCATAGAATCGACGCCCGTAAATAACTCGTCGGAATGTCTATTTAAATCGACACAATCGCCACCACTTTTATAGTGCTCAAATCGCCTGTTCGTAAACAAACAAACAATGAGCTTCGCATTTTCACCCAATTAATATATATGTATATATATATATATATATATATATATATATATAAAGAAGACTTAAATAAAAAAAACAAAATACAAAAATAAAAATAAAGAACGCAGTTTAAATTCCCGAAAAAAAAAAAAAATAAATAAAAATAACTTATCGCAGACTTAGCACTTGCATAAGCTGACTTCTAAAATGTCTACAATTACAAAAGGGAATTCAATTATATAAGGATGATAAAAAGAAAAAACCTTAAAAATTGTTAATTAGAAAACTGGGAGCATCAGCTGCCTAGCACGTAGTTGTCTTGGGGGATTTAAAAAGATAACAGCTGCAAAATACATGGCTCTACATTGGAAAATACCAATTCCCCAATAACAAAATGTACATACAATACAATTACTATTTATACTAATATCTAAAAAATGAAATATTAATGATATATATAAGTAAATTTAATAATAAGACTATAAGATCTATTCTGCAACATGTTAATTAGCATATACATTTTATGAGAATAAAAATGCATAAAAGCTTGAGTACCTTTGGTACCAGACAGGCAAATAGATAAGAGAAAGGAAACCTAGCCATACAGATCGAAAACCCAATAATTTTTACTGGTCAACAAGATCGATAGAAGAGTAAGCAGTACACGTTTGAACAAAATGACATACGTATACACGCGCACATACAAGAAGAAAAATATTGACAATATAAAAGTATATACTGGTGTATATAGATTTAATTAGTGGCACGGCAAAGGATGAGAGCGTTTACCATAATCCTATACCATGTAACTAATATCAAATGTGTTAAAACTCATTCTGGCTTCATTACAATCCCATCATTATACTAATAATTCCTCAGCCATTCCCCCCACTCCCTCTAGTTTATACCCTCTAGGCAAGATATCCTAATATTTCACTTTTAATATACCTATCGCTAGACGTCACATTCCTAATTTGTTACCTAGCACCCTCTCCCCTCTTCTGATGAGAAGCATTAGGCTTAGAAATGCCTATGCATAAGGAGCTTTTATAAACCCCACTCCCATTGATGTATTTTCCTTATTGAATTGATAATTAAATCTATATTTTTGTATTGTTGATTTAAAAAAAATTTTTTTTTTTACTCACTTTCACCTCTAACAAGGTATATCGCCACTTGGACATAAGGGGCTACTATTTGGGACCATGCTCAGGAAAGATTAACAAGATTGATAATTAAATGTATATGCACCAATACTTTTGCATTGTCGATATTTTTCCTCTCTTGCGTCTAAGTTCCACCTTGCATATTTATTATTTTGATAAGTCTCCATCTAAAGAATTTTCAATACTTCTTTTATCTCCTCATATGTATTATTTGAATTCACCACACTTCTTTTTGGTTGATGTAACCTCCGACCTTCTTCAGGTGTATCTTGTCGAACTCGGGGAATTTGAACAGAATTTCGAGTGAAACCCTTTATCTACTTCACGGGGGTAGCATGCTCTTGTTCCATCAGCCATGACTGGATAGAGGTCCTAAGTAATTCGCAATTGTATTTTTCGGTCGCCCACACTGAGAATTGAACCTTCAACCTTCAGGAGAATATCACTTTTACAATTGATTTTTCCAAGTACTCTAACCACTGCGCCACGGGTTCTTGCATGCGATGATACGAACAACCAATCCTCATCTCCAAAATTCAGAAACGTCCCTCACACACATATTATATATATCTATATAATTATAAAACTCAAATGACCTTGTAACGATGTATGTAACCCACTTTCTGGTTTACAACATCCGGTTGCGCATGCGCGCATGACCTGCACACTGAAGTATTAACGTTATTATTTCGAAATTATTATTTAACATGAGAAGAGTGGGGTTTAAAACAACTTAAACGTAATACAGAAATGAACGATGTAAAAAAAAAAAAAAAAGCAGATATATCAAAATTTGAATTTAACTATAAGTATCATGGTATCTGTTCAGTGCACATTTACCTATAAGTATGGCCAACCACTTATAATTCAGTAACTGTAAATTGTTTTTTTCAAAAATAATCAATTATAATAAACAGAACGACTCATAGAAATCTATCTATATTATTTTTTATTTTAATATACTTTCATAGAAATGTTTCTGTTATGTAAAAAAAAACTATTTTCTTTACGTCACAAGTGTCACGCTCATACATGAATTCCATAGCTAATATAACATACTGACCCAACGGGTCATGGGCAGTCTAGTATATATATATATATATATATATATATATATATATATATATACACACACCATACACTAAAAGTCATTTTTTGTGTGTGTCCTACCTTAGGTTCCGAAATAGCTGAGCCTATTTTTCGCAAATTTCACACAAAGATAATTTATGTCAGGCAGTGTTCTTAGATATGTTTTATATGGAAATTCGTCCAATAAGTATCGAAAATCAAAAAAATCCTTTTTTTTCTTTCTTTTAAAAAAGAAATTTTACAAGAGAATATTTTAGTTTGCACTGGCAAGGGAGATAAAATCTCAACAAATAATTTCTTCTAAGAAAAAAAAAACAGATTTGTTACATCTGGAAACATACCTCAGCAGTAGAGTATTCAACTACAGATCAAATGATCCGGTATTCAAGACCAGGTGTACCTCATCATTTTATTTTAAAAAAAATTTATTAATGAGTTCAATTTACGATAAAAGGAAAAGTACAATGTAAAATCATCGCAAATCATTTCTTTGTTTGTAAATTTTAAAGCTAAACATTAATCAGAAATGAGTTTCCAGGGCATTCATCGCCAAGCCCAAATATCAGCTGACATGTAAACAAACACAGACAGAATTTTATGAACACCATTATCATTATTTTTTTTTATATTTTTTTTTCGAATTAGTCCAATGGATAAATTATTTCTCATAATATATAATAATATTCAATAGAGGATTGATTCTATAATAATACTGCATAATATGTTTAAGCATATTGTATGACTGAGCATAGGTGAGCATTTAGCTAGTATATATATATAACATATTTAAAAATACAAAATTCACATCCAATCTCAGAATACAGAAGGAAAAATTTCTGGGATGAAATCTTTGCAATGATAAAAAAATTTTGTTAGGATGGAGTGCGGCAGATATGCAGTTGAAGCTGTCTACAGTAAGAGTATCTGTCTTTAATAAGACAAAGGTGTAACTAATAAGATTATGAGCAAGATAGGAGTACTACTAATAGTAGTAGTAGCAGTCACTGTGAAAAGAGTTCAACATCAAGTGTAATCAAAAAGGGAAGAGGAAGTGAGGATGCTTAAGTGTTCTTAGAAGAGTGATGGTGATGTGAGGGCGGATGGTTACGCCAAGCGAGGAGTTTGAAGTGAGACGTCATGAAATACAGAAACGCACTGTGACCTCGGAATTCTACTTGTTTGATTCTAGGATTTTATAATTTTTTATCATTCTTGTTTGTTGTCCAAAGATTCTTAGGGTTTAAAGGGTTTGTTTTATTTTACAGCATATCGACCCTTTTCAGGTGCTTTAATGCTGAATCCGGTCACTTTGGTGAAAAAATGTTATGTCTCAATTCCTTAATCTCTTCAAATATTTATTCCTGATGTTTGGTTTGGTAGTTTTGTAGAAGAAAATTATTTTTCTTTTTGGCTTTACAGAACATGATTGTGTTTTGAAAAGGGAAAGGGAGAAAATTATTGATGCTTAATGCATTTTAGCTCAGGAAGCCAGTATCTTCAGACAGTCTATTCTGGTAGCAGCAGGTAGGACTTAAGGTATATACCCCATAAGCATATATATTAGGTTGGTGCAAAAGTAATGTCGTTTTTATCAGATATACACACCAAAACGACATTATTTTTGCACCAACCAAATATGTTTGCAAACTACATTTGCCAAGGTACTTGTATGAGAAAATTTCATTTTTATCAAACATTGTGAGGTCAGTTATTGTGCCCAACATCAAAAGGAAATACAATATTTTACTTTATCTGAGTTATAATTTTATAAATAATATTTTACTGTATCTGAGTTATAATTTTATAAATAATATTTTACTTTATCTGAGTTATAATTTTATAAATAATAGGGGTTCAGACTTGGAGCAGGAGTGTACAAGGATTCTTTTGCCTGTGCTTTGACTATAAATTAACAGCAATTTCTTTCAATTAATGTCACTTTACTTAAACTTCTCTCACCTAATCAATGCAGAATACATCCTTGGGCTTCACCTAAAAAAATTGATTAAAAAAAAATGTAAAAAAAAAAAATGTAAAAAGAAAAAAAAAAAAAGAATTATGACGTCACAAGTTGCTTCTCAACCATTTCTGGGCAATACCGAATCTTTCTGCTAGTATCTTATATAAAAAGAGATTTTATACACATTTTTTTTTAAAGTAATAAATAAATTACAGAATTTGTTTTATTTCAAAATATTAGATATTAACTACATTTATAAATAGACAATTTTGCATTAATAGTAAATAAATTTCCAACAAATGAAGCAGATACCATGATGGGAAATCTGCTGAGAAACCTTGAGATCTTCAATTTAAGCTTCTACCAACTGACCTATTTCAACTTTCTTATAAATAGAGCTTAAAGCATTACCTTACAACAAAATAATTATAACTTTGGCATGACGTCATAGATTTATGATTTACTTAATGTTGCAAAACAGGAATCCAGACAATAAATCAGTAAATCGCTAAAGATTATCAATACCATTGAAAATTATTTTAAAAGTGCAAAAGAATTAATTTTGCTTTAATTTTGCTTATTGATATTGAAAAAAATATTTGGGAATAATTTTAATAAGAAAATTGGAAGCCATTACAAAGAAAATGACTACACCTATAAAAAAAAGTTCTCCTTAAGTTTAACTACTAGAGAAAAATTATCATATTTAGCTTTACCCAACACACATTGCAAAAATAAGAATTCAAAGTAAATTTTAATAAAATGATCAGAAATACAAATAGTATATCAATTTACAATTATTCCAACCCTTGAAAAAAAAAAAAAAAAAAAAAAGAATAAATAAATAAATAAAAAATAAAAGATAGTGCAAAAAATATTTATAACAAACCAAATAGAATAACCATGCAAAAATTTTTCAAAAATAAAAGATAATGAAAAAACAAAAACAAAAAAAAAAACAACTATAACAATAAACAAACGAAAAGAAGAAAAAATGAATTGAGATCTCCAAAATAATTAATGGAATTTCAAAATATTTTAAATCAAATTTATTTGAATAAGAGAAAAATACTAAAGTGCCATCAGTATGTAAAGAGACAGAAGATATTTGCATCTATGTATATATATCTATATATAATGTGAATGTCTAGCAAGATCACTTTAACCCTGGATATGATCGTTAATGTCATAACCTCCTTTGTTTTAAAAAAGTATAAATACAAAGAATGTTGTTTCTAAGACGAAAGTAACAGTCATACATCTTTTATGAATACTTTTGCACCAAATTTTCATAAATTTCAGCAGCTGACTTAAATCGTCGAAATAGGCTGAACACTGATCAAGTTGATCAGCCAATTAAAAAATAAGCGATAACGAACGCGTTTAGCCAATAAAAAGTGAAGCAGACGACTTTTAATAAATTGGAAGAAAAAAAAAACTGTTTATAATCTAATTTAATCAGTCCAACCCCCAAAAATTTAGTTTATAATTACACACAAATTTAATCATTTTAATTAATCCTAACCCTAACAATAATGTTAAGTTTTCCTAAAGCGTCTTACAACTTTTTTGAAAAAATAAAAATTCAAAAGCTTTTCTAACAATAAACATGAACAACTCACACAAAAAATTCAAATGTTTTCCTTAAAATTCTTTAAAAAGAAAAAAAATATGTTATTTATTTAAAACAAAAAATATAAAAAATATTTATTCATTAAACTTATGGTAAGTTGTTATGCAGTGGAAGTACTAGTAGGTTAAGAAAGGATAACTAATTTGATATAAGAAGTGCCTTCAATAAGTTTCCAGACTTTTTTGTACAGCCATTTAATATTGTTGTAAACTCTTGAAAATTCAATATGTTATTGCTATACATCTTATAAGATGACTGACCAAGTTTTATGATTTTGGGTACAAATGAACACCTACAGTAGAAATTGGAATCCACCCTACTAAAGCCTGATTGTCACATCTGGTGAATTTCAAAAACGCAATCTGGATGTGAGGACACTTTAGAAGAATGATATGCAATAAAATTGTTTTAAATTTGGAAAAAATGCGACAGTAATGTATGGAATGCTTCAGCATGCTTTTAGACTGTCTTGCATGAATAAAACATCAATTTTTGAGTGGCATAAGAGATTCAAGGAAGGCAGGGAGTCTGAAGAATGATGAGAGGTGTGGGAGGAGTAAGGAAGTAAGAACACCAGAGTTGATTGGCCAAATAAAGAATTTCATGGATAATGACCGTTATCATAAGTGCACAGTTTGATGTCAGTGTGGGAACTGCACACACAATTATTTGCGAGGAACTGAAAATGCGAAAGATTTGCACAAAGTTTATCCCAAGGATGCTCAGAGAAGATCAAATAGAAAGATGTCATGACAGCAAAGAGACAGTTGAGTTAATCAATTCGGATCTCAAAGTTTTTAATGCTCTGGTGACCTATGTTGAAAGCTGGATCTACTGTTATGATCCAGAGACCAAGAGGCAGAGTTCCCCACTTTTTTTTCATTGTAATTAATATCCGATGTTATTTTTGTTTCTTTTTAAATTTAATTGGCACTGTGCATATTCTGGCAGTTTACATCAGCTGCCGTTCGAGCCCCAGCCAACATTTATGAAAATCCAGAGCGCAAGTACCTGTTTATGAGTATCCGTAAAAACTGTGACTTCATGTTGGAGTGATACATTCTCTAGAAGGCAAATTTAAATTCCCATTGAGCAGGAGCTGCTAAAAACAGCCTATCCTGCCTTGACAGAGTACAAAATAGACTTCGTGGCTTAGTGGGGGATGCCCTTTTCTCTACCCTGCAACCTCTCTCCCACAGAAGAGACGTTGCGAGCCTATCCTTGTTTTATCGTTATTTCCATGGCAGGTGCTCGTCTGAACTCCAATCTCTGGTCCCGCCTCGCCAATCTTTCATGAAAAATACCCGTCTAGCTGAATCCACTGTGAAAAATTTCCCCCGCTCTTTATCTGTGCCTAAATCAAAGCGTGGATTCCATGAACAAAGCTTCTTTCTTAGAACTGCATGCCTGTGAAACTCTGTTCCGTCTGCCTGCTTCCCACCTGACTACAACTTGGATGTGTTCAAGTCCAATGTTAACAAATTCCTAATGAACCGCCCCCTTAAGTAAACACTTCATCAAATCTCCACACTAATGTACTGTACTTGCAATAACCCTTATCCCTGAGTGGCTTCCGGGCCTTGATAAGTGGTGACCACCATGTAAAAAAAAAAAAAAAAAGGAAAAAAAAGATATGTTTTGAAGATGAGGATTTTTGACTTGCATACCATATTCCAGAATTGGCCATACTAGAATTGTGTATAAGAAATGGAAAGTATTTACTGCTACATAGAGAAAGGATCTATGGAGAAGGTAGCAAATCTGTCTTTGTTAGCCATCTTAATACGATGACATATTGTGCACAAACGTACCAAAATGCATTAATGACAATACTGAGTGGGTGAGGTGGAAAAACGATAATCATGGGGGAGGGGAACAGGCAGGAAGACGATAGGAAGAAGATTGCATTTTGTTTCAGCTTTAAGATTAGGACAAGACTTTATCGAGATTATCCTGAACTTTATCATTGTTGCATCTTGGTCAATTCGGATGATCTCTCAGATTAACTAATCAAAATAGTTTGGATGATTTGGACAAGGCATGAAGCCATTTGATATAAGAAGCTAAATAAAAAAATATTTCAAAGTCAAGAATCAAACTCAGAAAACAGCAATTCTTCCTCCTTTGTCAGAAACATAGCTCATGGAATGTGAAGACTAAAGGACAAAATACCGGAAATAAAACTGTTCTCATCTTGATTGTTATTTTTGTGACATTTCAGTCGATGTAACCTTTGACCTTCTTTAGGTGCATCTTGTCGAACTCGAGGAATCTTTCTATCAAACTCAAGAATTTGCACAAAATTCCAAACAAAACCCTTTATCTAATCCACAGAGGAGCATGCTCTTGCTTCATCAGCCATGACTGGGTAGAAGTCTTAAAAAATTTGCAATTATATTCTTAGTATCACATGCATTGACTATTGAACCTTCAACCTCCAGAAAAGTGTCACCTACAATTGAGTTTTATCTATTACTTTGTTTGTTACGGTACAGGTCCTTGTGGACAACTTTAGAATGAATTTTAGGAGCCTTAAACCTATTTTTAATTTTAGACGTATAATCTTAAACTACTTATAAATCTGTACTTATTACTACATATTACTGTTTAAACATAACCAAAACAGATACTACTCTTGTTAGATATTGACCAGGCAACGCGAAAGGTGTGCTGGTTGACGATTATTTTGATTATTTAAGCCAAAAAGTTTTGTCAACTAAAATGTTTTAGAATAATTAAAATATTTAGAATAAATATTTATTTACATTAATTTAGGAATCTTAACTTTAAATTAAAAATTAAAAATTTTTTTTTTTTTTATTACATTTTCACTCCAAACAAGGTACATTGCCACTTTGATGTAGGGAGCTACTATCAGGGACATATTCTACAGGGGCACTATGTAGGGAGTTGGGCAGCAAGATGTCTGTTCACATTACACTTGAAATTCTGAATGTCAGTACAGTTGGGGAGTTGACAACTTAGAAATAATGACATGTAAAAAGATCAGGTGATTATCTTAGTAACGTATACTAATGGCGTCATTTAGAAGAGGAGATGGTCTTTTGGAGATATGTGGAAATTAGGTTAGTTGAAGTTGAGATTGGGATAGGGACGGTCTTCAGATCATAATGGCTGCGAGTAGAGGGCTTCAGAAATAGCGATCGCCAGAATCAGTTGCAACTTTCCAAAGGGGTAACAACACTCTGGTTGGTTGGTTGGTTGTTTTTGTTTTACGGCATATCAACCTTTTTCAGATTATTTAATGCCGAATCTAGTTATTTTGAGGAACGATTTTTAATGGAGTATATATTTTTTTAAGTCAGATTCTATTTAACCCATAGTTGGGACCTTAACAGGTACTACCACTCCGGGTCAGACTGGACCTGGGAGCAATGGCAATTAAAGGGTGGCTCCACAGTCCCCAAAGCCTGCAAGATGGGGCCTCACCATCGGATATAGTTTTAGGTCATATCCAGGACCACAACACCCTGGAATAAAAAGTTGCCAAAAATATATATTCCGACACCCAAAAATATCCGATTTTTCCAATCCCCGATTCCGATTAATCACCCAATTTTTTTTTTTTACAAGGTGGTCACCACTTATCAAGGTCCGGAAGCCACTCAGGGATAAGGGTAATTGTAAGTATAGTACGTTAGTGTGGATATTTAAAGTGTCTACTTAAGGGGGCAGTTCATTAGGAATTTGTTTACGTTGGACTTGAAGACATCCAAGTTGTAGTCAGGAGGGAAGCAGGCAGAGGGAACAGAGTTCCACAGGCGTGCAGTTCTAAGAAAGAAGCTTTGCTCATGAAATCTACGTTTTTATTTGGGCATAGATAAAGAGTCAAATGTTAAACCCCAAATGAGTTTTATTTGTCTCTTGTGTTTCAAAGGTATTTATATTCTGCCCATCATGAACTGTATTGAAATGTACATGCACAAATGAGTGTTATTTGTCTCTTGTGTTTCAAAGGTATTTGTTTATTCTGCCCATCATGAACTGTATTGAAATGTACATGCACACACACACACAAGACGATCACAACGCCAGACGATCACAGATGACCACACATACACAAGTCATATAGATGACTGTGACACATATATATGCTCTCATACAATCTAACAGACAACACACTAACTAGATAACACATTGCATATATCAGAACGTTAAAAAGATATCTGTTAAATAGACGTTGTTCATATACACTCACCCTGCTACACAATACTCTTCGTTACTAATTCGTTCTCTTGCCCAGCCTGGTCATCAAAGCATTCCTCCCTCCCTCTTCGAATCGGAATAGTCTAAGCCAGTGGTCTCCAACCGGAGTCGCAATCAATTTTTATGTAGCAGCTTTGGAATTTTTTATAAATAAATTTGAAATTAATCAGGAATTTACGGAATGCATAGTTTCTTCATGAATATATATAATCTATAATTCAATAATTGCAATATGTGGCAGATCGTTGTAGAAAAAAAAAAAATCTATAATTATAATCATGAATATATAATATATAATTATAATATATAATCTATAATTATAATATATAATCTATAATTATAATTATGAATATATAATATTATAATTATATATTATAATTATAATCTATAATTCAATAATTGCAATATGTGGCAGATAGTTGTAGAAAAAAAAAATCTATAATTATAATCATGAATATATAATATTATAATATATAATCTATAATTATAATATATTATCTATAATTATAATATATAATCTATAATTATAATCATGAATATATAATATTATAATTATATATTATAATTATAATATATAATCTATAATTCAATAATTGCAATATGTGGCAGATAGTTGTACAAAAAAAAAAAAAAAGAATGAATATATAAGGTATTCTAAGAATTCGGGCTGCTTCCTCATCACTTGTTCTAAAATGGGGCGTGATATTTGAAAGGTTGGGAATCACTGGTCTATGCATTGTGCAAAGTAAGACCCACTCTTTCCGTTAGGTAATTTAAACTAAATTTTTTATTTTTTATTTTAATCTTACCTTGCTTATCACCTGTTAGCACCCAAATTTTTATTCCCGACAAGGCAAGGTTCGCAATTGTTTCTGGCACTCCATCTTGGAGTTTGTCTTCTATTGCAGTGGCCCCGAGTAAGTTTAAATTCTTTTCAATTTCCTCAAACAGTTCGTTCATTTTTTCATCACGGTTTTCCAAGGAAGTGCTAAAAAAAAAAAAAAAAAAAAAAAAAAAAATGTTTCCAATTATGAATGAGAAAGAAACAGATAAATTGGGAGAAAAGAAAAAAGATTTGTCAGTTCAATGATAGAGATTTCAATTAAAGTTGTTATCCAAGCTGACATCTTGGCATGGCAAAATTGATGGTAGTTTTAATTCTTGTTGATGAAATGATACTGCCAATACTTTGCTGCTTTGTTTTTATACTAAAATTAGATAAAAGGAAAAGGTTGTCATCTGCTAGAAAATGAAACATTGTTTAACGTCTTAGATGATGTGGTTGTTCAATGATCCTTAGCAGTTTCTTGGTTCTAAACTTGGATGAAAATTTGTCATTTGCTTGTTGTGTGTCAATAAAACAGTTAACACGGTACTAGCTTGAACCAACCTCCTTGTGTTCAAGTTACATGCAGAGAGATCGAAAGGTTAAGACAGACAGGCTTCAAGCTAATTGACTCCCATTGATATGTTGCACCTGCATGCTAGCAGGGATCACGAGGCAGGTCAGTGCATTTTGAATGTGAACCAGTTAATGGGGTTTTACCACCCCCACACATACACCTTAAAATAAATAGACGACGCACATACATTTCTAGTCACTTAGAGAGGGTATTGCAGCCAGGCAGAGAGTTCTTCAGTTAGACTTGAACCAGCCAGTCAGAACAAGAGAATCTTGATACAAGATGAGAAAACGAAAAAAGAAGAAAGAGATTGGAATCGATTCAGTGATGTAGGGAACGAGAGAAATCCGAAATAAAGACTTTCTCCAAACAATAATGTCAAAGTTGTGTTTTTGGTAGCATACACGAGTTGTCATGAAGAGGCACCAATCAAGGAAAGGAGATCTTATATGTGACACACACACACCCATAACTGTAGGCACACACGTGCACACACAAAGACAGATGATCACGGCCATGTCATAATTATATATACACGAGAATATATACACCATCCCTCCCACCCAGGTATATAACATGCCGAGTTGGCAATGATTAAGGTATTTTCTGAAAGCTTCTCTCGGGATGCCAAAGGTTCCTTCGGCAAGCTGTGGTTCTTTTTCTTGGGTTTATTTAAGTTCCCCCATTAAGTATCGATCAGCTTGCTCTGAAGACAATGGTTTTCTGATTGGCTGAGGTGGCAATAATGCTTCCTATTTTGCAGCTTTGTGACTCCAAAGACCAATTTCAAGTAGTTTGTGATACTTATTATGAATTTTAAAACAAAAATACAAGAATCGGCCTCTAGCATACAAAAAAAAAATAAAATCGAAATAAAAAAAAAAACACGACCACTAAAAAAAAAATGATGTTTATAATGTTTAAACAAAATAAAATATTTGTCATATTGTTGGGGTGGCACCCTTACAAATTCTGACGATGACCTATTCACAATGTCATTTCTGGTAAGCAGGTTCTGCTTTCAAGTCAGTCTGGGCCCAAGACTCAGAGGGAGAGAGTTGTAACATTACTTGACCGGAATTCCCAAAAATCATAGTGTGTATTTCTGTTAATATATTATTCATTTCACTGTTTCCGAGTCTTCTCTTTGAACATTTACACCCCAACACACATAATTGTACCATTATGCATATATATTTTGGAGAGACCATACATGCATACATACATACATACATACATACATACATTATATATATATATGCATGCAGGGTGAGTCAAAAGTAGGTGGACAGATTAGGATAATAGTTATAATAAAGAATTGCATTAATATAACGGATATATAAACCTATTCAAAATGATGTCCACCTACTTTTGGCTCACCCTGTGTATATATATATATATATATATATATATTAGTAATAAATAAACCGGAAAAAACTTTTTCAATAATAAGACAAACCTATCACCTGTCACATCTCATCTTCGTTGATGATATAGTACTGATGGCACTCTCATTAGGAACTAAATCACATTCTAAACGGCATCCACTCTAATAGCAAACCGGTTAGCCTCAACACGCATCTTGAGAAGACCAAGGTGATGTTAAACCAGCACGTTGCCAAGTCGCCAATAATTGTTGATGGAAAGACCATTGAGGAAGTTGAAAGCTACATCTACTTGGGAAAGAAAATTACGAAAGATGGAGATGATCTCCCTGAGATAAAGAGAAGGATAGCATTGGGATGGGAAGCTTTTAAGAAAGTAGAGAATATCATGAGAAGCCGAAAAGCAAATATGTCAAAGGAAAGATCTTTAATGAATACGTCCTAGCTGTAATGATATACGGTAGTGAAACATGGGCCCTGACAATTTGCCAAAGTGAAATCTTGGCCGTAGCACAAAGGAAGATGGGGAGGATAATGTTAGGCATCACTCTACAAGACAGAAAGACAAACATCTGGATCTGCCATCAAATAAGAATTATTGACAGCAATACTGCCATCAAAACACAGATGGGCAGGGCACGTAGCTAGACAACATGACAGCAGATGGTCCATGAGGACAATGGCGGAGACACCTCATGAACATAAGAGGCTAAAAGGAAGAGCAAGAACAAGATGGAGGGACGGCCTGATACAACACATGGGTCCCGCATGGCAGCAGATAGCTCAGGACAGAGTTAGATGGCTAAAGTCCAGGAAGGGGTTCCTCATTGAGTGATAAAACCCTTATTGATTGATTGATCAGGATAGAAAAGGTTCTACCAGATTAAGAGGAGCAAATACTAGAACAAATTAAAAAGATAAGTAAAGTTATACAGGAACTTTATTATATTATCAGGTCAATAAGGAATAAAGAAAAGGAAAAGAGAAACAAACCTCTTCAGGCCATGACATTTATTAGCTGAATGCTTCTCATCAGAATAGAGGAAAAAGCCAGCATTATACAAATATAAGAGTAAAAAGACAACACCGACTTTAAAGACATTTATATTAGAAATGAAAAAAACATTGGGAGTGGGGGTATATGAATGAGAAAGAAGAACATGAAAAGAGTTTACAAAGAAGAAGGAAATAATGAAGAACTAGAAAAATATATAATAAATGAGGAAGTATATGTAAGGAAACAAAAAGGGAAGAGAAAGAAAAAAAAAAACAAAGGCGAAAAATGAAAAAGTGAAGAAAATTTTTAAAAAATGAATGGTTTATTCATTGTTTTATTAAATAAAAAAAACATAAAAAATAGTAAAAAAATTAAATTAAAAAATTATAAACATCAAATGTTAAAAATTATAAATATAAAAAAAATTAAATTTTAAAAATTAGAAAAAATAGTAAAAAAATTAAATTAAAAAATTATAAACATCAAATGTTAAAAATTATAAATATAAAAAAAAATTAAATTTTAAAAATTAGAAAAAATAGTACAAAAATTAAATTAAAAAATTAGAAAAAAAATGAACCCCCCCTCCCCCCCAGATATTTAAAAACAATTAGAATCAGTAATTTTATGAGAATCAGGAATTTAGAACAGCATTAGAATTGCATCGGAATAGAGAAAATATTGGAATCGTCCTATCACTAATTTAAAGGCATCAATTTGGACAAAAACTTCACATGCCTACCAAATTTTATAGAAATCTGAGTAGTATTTTTTTTCTCGGCTCTTTTCACACACCAACCAACAAATTCGGTAAGACCATTACCTTTCTGTTTGTGGAGGAAAAAAAAAGTTATGAAAGATAAATAAATAAAAAAAGAACCACAATAAAAAACCAATAAAAAGAAATTATATTTACGAAGCTTCGTGATGTCTTTTCTTCCATTCTTGGTAATATTCTGGATCAATTTCTTTCGAAGCAAGGCATAAAGTGCGCAGACCTTCCTGAGCAAATTCCTACGAAATAGAGAAAAAAAAATATTTTAATATTTTTTTAAATAGCAAAACAATCATTTTATTTAATTAACTCTTTATACTCAAGTGGCTTTTGGCCTTGATAATCTGGTGATTTGGCAAGATCCGGTATGTTAACATGATTATCTATATATATAAAAGGCAAATGCACGCACATATTTTTTGTATATCTCGAAAAGGCTTTTTTCACCGACAGTCCAGGGGGGGGGGGTACTATCGCTTAGAAGTGTTTATATAGCCCCTAGATCATAATATGTACGATCTGCGAACACGTGTTCCATCTAGATTTTATTATGTCGATTTTCACAAAATTATTGCTATTTCAGCCAGTCTTGTGTTCGTTCAGCTTTTTTGTATAAAACCGAAACTAATTCAAAGCTAAGAATCGCATTGGGGAACGTCCAGAAGCAATCAGCTTTGATCAATGTGGAGCCAAACTCCTTATATCAGACAATTGTTATTCAATCTGGACAGTAGGGAGCTGGTTTCCCCCCACCCAACATCTTAGGGAAACAACCAGTCAAAGTTGGGTAAACAAACCCAAAAGCTGCCCTGCAGCAAAAGTTAAGTCCGTTACTTCTATTTGACCTCATTAATGAGGTCAAATAGAAGTAGTGGACTTAACTTTTATTGCGGCCATGTTTCAATTCTGTTTTTAATACTTAAATAAATAAATTCAAATGCGTTTCAGTTGCTTTTTGTTGGCTGAGCAGATAACGTGTCAGGTTTTTTGCACACTTCCTTTTCCACCTTCACCTCAAGGCTTCGGGTTCGATCCTAATTACTTACCAAAACTGTTTTTTTTTAGCCCCCTCCCCCCGAACACAAACACCTGGGCAACGATTTTTTTTAAAGAAGTTTTAACGTTGTTTTTTTTTTTTATATTTAAACAGGGTTTTTACTTCGCTTATTCTTTTATTTTGACCCCCCCCCCGGCCAACACGCACACCTCTAAACACCCGGGCAATGCCGAGTACCCCCCACTAGTCTATATATATAAAAGTGAAAATGTGTGTATGTATGTTCGCTTTTTGTGTATGTCCAAGAAAGGCTTTTTTCCGAGAAGCGGTCGGTTGGCTCACAACTTAAAACTTTTTATATCAATAAAATCATAATATCTACGAGTTAGCAACAGAGAGATCGCCTGTCTATTTAATTTGCTCGAATTTGAAAAGATAAATATTCAACATTTTTCACTCGCCACACGTGGATTAGGCTTTTTCATATGATAAAAGCGACATTAATTCTGGCGGTATTTTTCTGGCCACGATCGCCGGAAATGTCTGAAAGCAATCAGCTTTGATCAATGTGGAAATATTTTCCTTATATCAGACAATTACTATTCAATTTGAACAATCTCCTTTTTATGTGGAGCTGGTTTCCCCCCCCCTCAACATCTTGGGAAAATAAAAATTAAAAAAGTGTTCCAGCAGTAAATAAAATACTACCCTGCAGTCAAAGTTGACCTCATTAAGTCATTAAAACCTGCCAATTCTAAATACTTAAATAAATTCAAACATATTTTGCGATGGTTAACGTCGCATGTTTTTTTTCACACTTTAATTTCCAACTTTGCCTCAAGGGTTCGGGTTCGAGCCTCATACTTACCTACCAAAACTTTTTTTTTTATTATTTTAACCCCTTCCCCTGCGGAGTTTTGATTTATCCAAAACCACACACACCTCCAAACACCAGGGCAATGCCGGTACCCCCCTCCCCACTAGTCTAATATATAAAGGGCCAAAAACTTTGGATACACGTGACGGATCCTCACAAGATCAATATCGTTTTCAAGCTCAATCTTTCAAACCACAAATATCGAAAAATTGGCCAAGAACATTTATTCCTTTACCCTCAACTGGACAGTTTTGTATGAGGAGGGGTCACTTTTTTTGTCAACATTTTTGCAAAGTCATCATACGCGCTTGCAATAACTAGCCTTAATTTGAACGGCAGCAAAATCGTATACCATGGTGGCTGCGGGGATTAAGTGGTTTGCTTTTTATCCTCCTTCGCGTTACAGGGTTGAGTATACCTACTTTTTTTTTTTTCTTATTATGTAATGGGAATTTTTCCTTTTTAAACAAAAAGTGAATTATTTTACTGTTCGCTTAAACTATTTTTTGTTTTTTTTCACACCTTTTGAAGTTTTTCAGACAAGCCCTTCATATATGGTATACAAACAGTGGTGAGTTTCTGAGTGGTGTCCTTTTATGTCCGATTTCTTGGAGCTGATGTCATGCTCTCTGGATAGTCGTTTCGGTGGAGGGTTTCTCTTAGACTGTCCTCTTGATATGCACTGCTGTTACTACATATTGCTTTTGCTCAGTGTTGTAGGCAATAGACGATTCCTTTCTTTACATTATATGGATGGTGGGAGTTGAAGTTTAGGTACTGACCAGTGAAAGTTGCCTTTCAGTATACAGATGACAAACTCCTGACCCATGCGAGTTATCAACTAGGAACGATAATTTATTGTTATGTTATTTTTCCATCATGAACTGTATAGTTGGACGGATAGAGTTCACATGGTCTAGTAACGTTTGACCATCTTCCTGATGGCGCCAGAGTATGAATGTGCAATCTACATATCACAATTACATTGTTGGCTTTAGTGGTGTTGATCCTAATGTCATTTTCTAAAAGTATTCCATGTATGCATTGGCCATTACCGGAGACAATGGTGATCCCATCGCCAGACCCTTTTCCCACCAATATATATCAGATCCGATCACAACGTATGTAGTGTCTCCATTATCTTGTCAATTGGGATGCAAGTGTATTCTTTCAGTGAGGCATCAGATGTCAGCTTATCCTGTACCATTGTCAGAGTCATTTTTGTGAATAGGCTCACTACATTGTGACTGGTTGGAATGAATGGGAGCATTGTTTATTATTTCCAAGAAGTGAACTGAATTCTTAACATATGGAGATTTGCCAATGATTGGGGTGATTATATCTACTAGTTGTGGTAGCTTGCTGTAATGTACTGTCTGTATTTTGCTGGTGGTATAAGGTCCTTATTCTTACTGAGGATCTGTGACAGCTTCCTTTCCGTTTTCAAGGTCAAATTCTTTTTAACTTTACAGTAGCCACCAGATTCTATTAAATCTTCCAATGGAATATTCTGCTTTATCCATTAACACAGTAGCATTGCCTTTGTCAGCTGTTGTGAAAAGTGACCCCCCCCCCTGCAAGAAAAGATCAAGTTGACCACCACAGAATTAATATTTTTTTTTTTTTCTAATTTTCAGATATTATGCATCCGGGGGATCGATCTTTCAGATGCTACAAGTTTCGACCTGGTTCAATGTGGCTGACGAAAGTTTTTAGCAAACACACAAACAAACCAATGTTTGAGATTTATACAATAGATAATAGATGGGCAAGGAGTCAGACAGTAAAATAGTAACAAAGTATTTAAGGGGAGAGAAAGAGATTGAAAGGATGAATTTTATTGACTTACATTTAAATGATGTGTCGTTAATTCTTTAAGACTATCACTTTCTGGCGACAATCGTTCAAACACTAATGTGTCAGCACCTTTACATAACAACTGGATGGCGCCATCTTTTTGAACTATCACCTGTTGAATGATTAAAAGAAAAAGACAAAAAAAAACCATTTAAGTAGACATAATATGGGGATTTCTTTTAATTCTTGTTTGAAAGAAAATAGAAATTATATTTGAATATAAATCTTGAAATGGGAGCAACAGCTTTTAAAGAAAGGAAAAAACAAACATGTATATTAATTGAACAATTTGACTCCTGTAAAAATGAATGATATACAAAGAGTAACAAAAGAGTTTTGAACTTTGCCTTCATATGAATTTATGATTGTATATATATATATATATATATATATATATATATATATATATAACAGTTAAAAAGGTAAGACTGAGTTTTTTTTTGTATCCGTGGTAAAAAGGACGGTTTAAAAAAAAATAAATCAATAAAGGAGTAGAGTTAGCTGACCGGGTTTCGCTTGCACGAGGGTTCTTTTTTTTATATATAGGGGAATGACTACGATAATATCAAACTATCGAAAAGGAAAAAAAAAAAAAAAGTAGGGAAACGACTAAAATAAATCTATTGTTATGATAATTATACAATGGAGAGGAAATATATATAATTCAAAATGTAAGTTTAGTAAACCAATTTAGCACAGTTTTTTTTTTCAAATAAACATTTATTTGTCTATACATCAAAGTACTTTTTGATGTAATCACGTCTCCATCAGAATAGACACAGCATTTTTTTTTCATATTATTTATCCCTCGTGGTATGATGTCACTAAGACAAACAAAACCAGTTCAGTGTTATCAACAGTGATTTTTAAACGTCCAGGTTGGGAAATTTGCACTTAAACAACGCTTTCATCATGGAGAAAACATATCAAATTATATATATATGTATATATATATATATATATATATATATACTGTTGAAATATCTTTGTTTTTGATTCTTTTTAGAAAGCTCAACAGTACTAGAGCTATAAATACTAAGAACAAACACATTTTTATGTTCATCTTATATATAAGAAAGGTTATGCGTCGACTAAGAATAGAGGCTGTTTTTTTTGTCACCTGATGAAGTCTTTTTAGACTGAAACAGTAGATTTATTGTCGCAACTAATGGTAATAAAATGATATCTTGCTAATTTTATTGAACACTATCAACAACCTCATGAAATTCAATAAAGTTTATTTTTTAACCTTATATATATATATATATATATATATATATATATATATATATATATATATAAAAGAGTGTAGCCATCAACAATTGTAAGTTTTTCAGACTTATCATGTTTTAATATTTTAATATTTCAAGCCTTGTTCAGCTCTCTCCAGCTATTTTTATATAAAGGTTTTGTTTTTAGTTAAAAGTTTGGAATTTCTTTTTGGAAAACATTTTATCTCTGCCAACACTGATTGTGTGTTTTTCTGAGAAATGCCAATCTGAGACTTATTGTCACCAGTAGTCGGTCCGGTAGGTCAAGAGTTCAATCACTTAGAGTTAAGTCCATTTCACCCACCAAGGATATATGCATGCAAACGTAATAAAGCGAATACGATAAGTGGAATTGAAATTATTCACTTACAGACATGCGTTTCCTGACGTTATTGAAATCTAAAATGCATAAAAGTTCATATGTTTCATCAACGCCATTTACTTCGATAGTAATTGTGTTTGGGGTTCGAGACTAGAATAAAAAAGATAGAAAAAGTTCATTAATGAAAACGGCATTGTTATACAAAATTCAGATAAATAATAACAATATTACCAAATATTTAATAGATCAAGCGGGAGAAAAGAACATATCAACACAAGCACTATGAGATGGTACTTACCCTCACACACAAAGAAAAAAAAGTAAAATAGTTAAGATATTACAATATTCCCATACTACAATAAATACATTCGTTTTTAGCTATTGTACTAAAATAAATATAATTATATTTATTGACATATGGAATAAGTCATCGGTATCGTCGGTTTCAAACCTGATAATAGTATCGGCTGAAGAGAGTTTAATATAAGTATCTAAAACGAATGATTACATGTTACTTGCTCTCTTCATGTCAAAATGTAAATAAAGACAGTCTATCTTTACATGTTAATTGATTTACAGGAACTATCATGACTGCTATAACAGTGTTTTGCTTGTGGCGTAAACACACAGACACAAAATAAGCATGTCAGTATATCACACACAAAAACAATGTTGATCTGGCATTTGACATAGTAACATGACATCTAGGTCATTTCCTTTTAACCTTTTATTTCTCTCTCACTCCATTTGTTTCTTTCCTTTTTCTTTCTCCTTTTCACACCAACGCAAACATGATCGCACTCAATATCACATTGCTCCACAAAGATGTACACAAAGAACTAATTTCCGCCTATAGGTATGTATACATATTCGAGGTAAGATGACTTAATTATATCATAAATACAGGATGACCCCCCCCAAAAAAAAACGGGCCCCGTGTACACTTTATATCTCCATTATTTATTCACTGATTGCCCTTATTTTACAGAACATGGCAGAATCAATGACCGTGAGTACACGAAGACCCCAGTGGGAGTTGGGACAAAGAATACACTGTGTTAAATTTTACTACATGGCAGGCTCGTTTAAGAAAACCCAGGACAGTTTCATGCGTCAGTTCGAATGTGAAAAGGCTCCATCAAAAGCAGAATTCAGAACTGGGTGGACCACTTCGAGAAGTATGGGACCGTGGAGAACCTCAACGCTGCCAGAGAGAACCGTCCAAGCCACTCAGCACATCCCAAGAAGTGAACAGCCGAGCTGATCGAAAGAGCAAGAGAGTCTCTCCAGCAGAGTCCGAAATGCTCTGTGTGTAAGCGAAGTTAGTTCCTCGGTATGTCCCGTGAGACTTGCAGGAGAGTGCTGATGAATGATATCAGGGCTTACCCATACAGAATACAGACGCTGCAGACCCTTACAGCCTCAGACAAGAAGCAGAGGAGGGCTATGGTAGTCAAGATGCTCGAGAAGACACCAAGTTTCCTTAACCTCCTTTGAACCTCAGATGAAGCCCACTTCCATCTTGATGGAAAGGCGAACTCCAAAAAGAATGTCTTCTGGGGGTCCTCCAGCCCCAATGAAGTAGCCACCAAGCCCCTGCACTCTCCTAAGTGCATGGTGTGGGCTGCAATCTCGGCCAGAGGCATCATCGGACCAATCTTCATCGAAGAATCTAGCACAGCAGTGACAGTCACCAAGGAGCGGCATGTGGAGGTCCTCAAAACCTTCAAGAGTGAGCTCCAGACCATCTACCCGTCGCTCATGAGCAAGTTCTGGTTCCAGCAGGACGGGCAAATTCTCACACCTCAAACCTGTCCCGAGATTGGCTGAAAGAGAAATTCGGAGGCCAAGTGATCAGTCTCAAGATTGATTTTGAGTGGGCACCCCATAGCCCGGACCTAAGCCCCCCAAATATTTTTCTTTGGGGCTATCTTAAGGACAGAGTCTACACAGAGAAACTCAGAACCATCATGGAACTCAAGGAAGCCATCAGGGAGATGAGAGCCATTACCAATTCGGCCTGTAAGAACATCATGACCAACTTTGTGCTGCGCCTCAAGAAATGCACGGAGTTAAATGGAGGCCATCTAGAACATATGCTGTAGAACGGAGAAAAAAAAAGGCCAAAGACCCTAGTATTTTGATGTGATGTTTTGAATATAATAAACTAGTTATGACCAAAGTTTAATTTCATTCAGACAAAACACTAAGAAACAGGGCCTAATTAGAGTCGGGGCCCGTTGTTTTTAGGTCTCCCTGTATTAATACTCTCATAAACAATCCAATTCACTTCAACAACTTTAATGAACTTTTCAGAACTAACCTGTTCACATGCATTAACACATAACGAACATTTCAGCATTTTACATGCGCATATGTATATACGCACACATGCTCTTAGGTCTTCTTCCACTGTTTGTAAATAAACGTATTGTTGTATATATTGTAACTCGGTACTTTTTTGTCTCATTTCGATGTCTGAGTCGAAGAGCACATAAGTATCCTTTACAAATTTCTTTTGTCAGCATCAGTATAAATTCCAGTGTAAATCTTATTTAAAACAAATGAGGTATGCTTTTTATTTGATTCCTAATTTTTAACTCATAATTAACCACCACATCAGCATTGTGTTGGCTTCTTGGTTAACAAATTTTCATTCAAATTTGCACAATGCTTTAACAGAGAGAAAAATCTCTCATTTTTTTTCTTTTTAACTTTTGTTTATCTCAAACAAAGCATGCGGCCAATGAAGCATAAGGGGCTTCCATGATATTTATATTTAGTTATTAGAGAAAACCTGCATGCAAAGTTATACACTAAGATGTTTGTTCACATTACATTTAAATTTCTGTCTTTTGGTATCATCGGATAAACAGGAAACACAAAGAAATTCCAAAAGCAAGCAGTCTGAGGAAAGAAATGAGTAGAGCAGAAAATCTTCTAACATCCACGAACTATTATAGTGAAGAGGTGGAATTTTGTTGCTTGCCAAACAGGTAGAGGCTATTTACATTAAGCAGGTACAAATACAATAAGTCGGGGTACAGTGTTGATTTTGAAATTTTCACCGTAAAAATGCATTGGTTGACCTGGCAGGGCTGTTTCTGCCCTCTTCAGCATTTTCTTGGAATTTGTAGAGAAAGAACTGGAAAATCTGTAATCAAAACTGATGTTGAGCAATGAACTCTCTAGTAATATTCATCATTCTAATGATATGGTACTTATTGGTGTTGTCTTGAAGTTTTGTCTTTATTGGATGAGAAGTCATTATTTCTCTTTGGACTATTGTCCTAACAATGGATATTTATATTTTTTTGATAATGCAAAAATCATTGAAATATTTTGTGGAAAAACAGTAATACGAATACTGCTTAAAAACAGTAATATGAATACTGCTTAAAAACAGTAATACGAATACTGCTTAAAAACAGTAATATGAATACTGCTTAAAAACAGTAATACGAATACTGCTTAAAAACAGTAATACGAATACTGCTTAAAATCAGTAATACGAATACTGCTTAAAAACAGTAATATGAATACTGCTTAAAAACAGTAATATGAATACTGCTTAAAAACAGTAATACGAATACTGCTTAAAAACAGTAATATGAATACTGCTTAAAAAAAGCCCCCCCCCCCAAAAAAAAAACACTCCAAACAAAATCTCATTGTGAATCTTTCTCCTAGAAGAGAAATTGTTAGTCTACTCTATTATTTTCATCATAGGTGCTCAACTAAGCTTCAATCTAAAATTTCCTCTGTAAAACATTCACAATAAAAACTAGCCACAACTGCTGAAAATAATTTTCTTTTCTTCATCTGCATAGCTAAAACGGAACTCTTATGAGCAAAGTTTTTTTTTCTGAAAACTGACTGTCTGTGGAACACAATACCATGGGGCTGTTTCCCAACTGACTACAACACGCTTGTTTTCAATATTCAAATTCTGCCCAGCTTCAACCATTGTTACTATTGTTAAGTGAATAGAACGTGATGTTTGGGTTTTGAGCAATGTGTCTGACAAAGAGGGAAGAACTGCTGTGTTCTATGTCAGAATCTATTATTCGATCTAACACTTATCGTTGGCAAGTTTTTGATCTTGAAAGAGTATTTTTTGGTTCATAACATAAAGTGGCTTCATGCCTTGTCTGAAGCGATTTCCATAAAAAAAAAGAAATCCTCACGAAATTTAATTATTCACTCGATAAATTCATTAACTCTCATCCTCGAATGGCTTCTAATAAATGTTGACTCACCAGTACATAAAAAAGAAGCTGCATTAGGAATGTGATACTGTATGGAAATGACTGCTGAACCTCCACCTTCTTATCGCTCGTTCATCTTCGGCATAATTAGAGAGCAATTATGAAATGAATAAGTCAGATCAGATAACTCAGTTTTGAAATCATGTAAATTCATCAAATAATGTTTAGTGCTTATTTTTCATATTCTAAATATCACGTAAATTGATCAAGTAATGTTTAGTGCTTATTTTTCATATTCTAAATATCACGTAAATTGATCAAATAATGTTTAGTGCTTATTTTTCATATTCTAAATATCACGTAAATTGATCAAATAATGTTTAGTGCTTATTTTTCATATTCTAAATATCACGTAAATTGATCAAATAATGTTTAGTGCTTATTTTTCATATTCCAAAAATCACGTAAATTGATCAAATAATGTTTAGTGCTTATTTTTCATATTCTAAATATCACGTAAATTGATCAAATAATGTTTAATGCTTATTTTTCATATTCTAAATATCACGTAAATTGATCAAATAATGTTTAGTGCTTATTTTTCATATTCCAAAAATCACGTAAATTGATCAAATAATGTTTAGTGCTCATTTTTCATATTCTAAATATCACGTAAATTGATCAAATAATGTTTAGTGCTTATTTTTCATATTCTAAATATCACGTAAATTGATCAAGTAATGTTTTGTGCTTATTTTTCATATTCTAAATATCACGTAAATTGATCAAATAATGTTTAGTGCTTATTTTTCATATTCTAAATATCACGTAAATTGATCAAATAATGTTTAGTGCTTATTTTTCATATTCTAAATATCACGTAAATTGATCAAGTAATGTTTTGTGCTTATTTTTCATATTCTAAATATCACGTAAATTGATCAAATAATGTTTAATGCTTATTTTTCATATTCTAAATATCACGTAAATTGATCAAATAATGTTTAGTGCTTATTTTTCATATTCCAAAAATCACGTAAATTGATCAAATAAGGTTTAGTGCTTATTTTTCATATTCTAAATATCACGTAAATTGATCAAATAATGTTTAATGCTTATTTTTCATATTCTAAATATCACGTAAATTGATCAAATAATGTTTAGTGCTTATTTTTCATATTCCAAAAATCACGTAAATTGATCAAATAATGTTTAGTGCTTATTTTTCATATTCTAAATATCACGTAAATTGATCAAATAATGTTTAATGCTTATTTTTCATATTCCAAAAATCACGTAAATTGATCAAATAATGTTTAGTGCTTATTTTTCATATTCTAAATATCACGTAAATTGATCAAGCAATGTTTAATGCTTATTTCAATAAGAATTTTAGATAGTGGAATTTGAGTGTAATCAATCCTCAAGATCATCATGCTTGGAGACTGAAATTGCTGCTAGAAAAGCAACTTGTGACAAATGAAAATAAATTGCTAAAAGGGACGACGATAATGGTTACAAATGTCTGAACTAAAACAATATATAAAAAATGTCCTAATTATATAAGCAAAAAGTTTATAAACTTCAAAAAAAAAAAAAAAAAAAATTATGGACTTTAAAAAAAAATAATCTACTAACTTAAAAAAAAAAAGAAAGAAAAATGTACAGAAATATCCCAAAATGATTGACAGTGATTTGAAGCAACATACCTTGAATACAAATCCAAAATTTCGAGCGGCAGACACAAGGGCGTTTTCGTCAGGAGACTGAGCTTGGTATTCAAGAGCTACAAAAAGACAAACAGAAAAATAAATCATTGCATATGATTGTTTACAACTAGCGATTTTCACTGGACTATACTTATAAGAGGAACATAAAATTTAGCATCCATTTCTCAATAAAATTGCTTGCAGTTTTATATTCTGATATTAACAGAAATTTATTTCAAACTTCAAGTCTTACTTGCATAATATGATTAAATTAACCAACTGTGCACTTTTGTCTGATTTATAAATTATCCCTCGTCAAGTTTGAGCTGATTTAATCATCCAAAATAAAATTATCTCCATATGTTTAATGCATGTAAAATATATTTAACATTCATATGAAAAGTCTTTAGAAGTCATTAAAAAGTCTTTAGAAGTCATTAAAAAGTCTTTAGAAGTCATTAAAAAGTCTTTAGAAGTCATTAAAAAGTCTTTAGAAGTCATTAAAAAGTCTTTAGAAGTCATTAAAAAGTCTTTAGAAGTCATTAAAAAGTCTTTAGAAGTCATTAAAAAGTCTTTAGAAGTCATCAAAAAGTCTTTAGAAGTCATCAAAAAGTCTTTAGAAGTCATCAAAAAGTCTTTAGAAGTCATCAAAAAGTCTTTAGAAGTCATCAAAAAGTCTTTAGAAGTCATCAAAAAGTCTTTAGAAGTCATTAAAAAGTCTTTAGAAGTCATTAAAAAGTATTTAGAAGTCATTAAAAAGTCTTTAGAAGTCATTAAAAAGTCTTTAGAAGTCATTAAAAAGTCTTTAGAAGTCATTAAAAAGTCTTTAGAAGTCATTAAAAAGTATTTAGAAGTCTGTGTATTCATTTTTTTCAGACTTATTCTCATCATCATAGATGTTAGTTCACCACGTTTCGGCTATCTCATCCTCTCGTCTTCTTTAGGAGGTTAACTGCGAGGATGAGTTGGATGAAACATGGTGAAACAACAACAACAACAAAAATGAATACAGAAATTATGAAGCCTCATCTCAAAGGATTTCAAAAAATAAAAATAAAATAATATTTAGAAGTGATTAAAAATCATTCACAAATCATTAAAAAAAACAAAAAACATTTATCTAAATGGATTAAAAAAATCATCCAAATGTATTAAAAACTGATGCAAAGAATATTTCAAATTCATCAAAACATTTAGTAGTATTTATTCTCCATATTTCTGTTCTTTAGATCAGTCTGATAAAAGCGATCATGATGATGCTTTCTATGTCCGGTTTTAAAAACATTCTGATAATAATATACAGAAGTAATATATTGTGTCCTTTTACATGGTTGGATGCTGCATTTCTACTAATAAAATTGATTGATTAAAAAATACATGTAAAACTATTTAAAAACCTGTAAAACCCTTTAAAAATATTTAAAAGTATTTAAATTATTTAAAAAAATAAAAATATTACAAGCAATTATGTATTAAAAATGTATTCATATATCTATAAAAGTGAAAATGTGTGTGCGTGTGTGTGTGTGTGTGTCTGTCTGAATGTGTACACTTCCCTATCAAATAACTATGTCAATTTTCGGTCTACAGACTCAAGATTTGACATAAAAGGTATAGAGATTTGGGAAAATCTGTAATCGGTTTTCGGCCAGAAATTTGGCTGTTAAGGGGTCATAGTTCAACGATTTGACCTCTGAAAAACTCTACCAAACTCCTCTGCCAGTTTTGGGTCTAAACACTTGAAATTTTAGATATAGGTTACTTGGACATGGATCTAACTCTATAATTTGATTTGAGCCCAAAACAATACATGTTAAGGGGTCATAATTGGGGTCAAAGTTTTAAAAAATTGACCTCTGCGGTCTCTACTAAATTACTCAGCCAAGTTTTGGTCTAAACATTTGAAATTTTACATAAAGTGTATTCAGACATAGACCAAGCTTTTTTATGTTTTTCTTGTTTTTTTTCTGAAAATTTGGCTTCCAAGGGGGCAAAGTTCAAAAGATTTGACCTTTGCGGTCTCTAGCAAACTATTAAACCAATTTTGGATCTAAACATTTGAAATTTTACATAAGAGTATTCATACATACAGAAAGCATTTTAATCAATTTTTGGGTGCAAATTTGGCTTGCAAGAGGTTAAAGTTTACAGAGTTGACCTTTGCAGACTCTACCAAACTCCTATGCCAATTTTGGGTCCAAATACTTGAAATTTTAGATGTAGGTTACTTGGACATGGGCCAAACATTTTAATTAAATTTGAGGCCAAAACAATAAATGTTAAGGGGTCAAAATTGGAGTCAAAGTTTTAAAAAATTGGACGTCTGCGGTCTCTAACAACTTTTCTCTATGGTAGTTAATGAAGCCTATTGTATAGAAAGGTATTACTGTACATATTCACACTTTTTAATATATATATATATATATATATATATATATATATATACTAGCAAAAGTACCCGTCGTTGACTGGGTTCAAAAGCAGCCTACAGAAAATGGACTCTGATTTATTAAAGTATGATAGGTTATGAAAAGGAAGGGTTGTAAAGAGATAGCTTCGAATTTGGGGGTATCAAAACCAAAGCAAAATATGATGAAAGTAAAAATGAAATCTTATGTTTTGTCAAATTAAATGCTACTTAAGCCCAAGTTCTAAAATCCCAGAACTGAGATATTAGATTGAATAAATGCTGAACATGTCATAAAATAACGATAATTCTTTTTTTTATAATCAAAGCAAACACAATGGTGTAATTAACAAAAAGTGTATTTTCGAAAGTATGTTACAGAAGTAAACATCATGATTCTGGAGCCATACACATATGAGGTGCCTTCAATAAGTTTCCAGACTTTTTTTTACAGGCATTTAAAATTGTCGTAGACTCTTGAAGATTCAGTATGTTATTGCTATACATCTTATAACATGACTGACCAATTTTTATGATTTCAGATTCAAATGAACAGTTGCAGCAGGAATTGGAATACACCTTACTAAAGTCTGACTGTCACAGCTGGTGAATTTCAAAAAATGCAATCTGGATGGGACCACGCTTTAGAAGAACGATATGCAATAAACTTGTTTTGCACCTGGGAAAAATGCCACAGAAACATATTGAATGCTTCAGACTACTTTTCAACCATCTTGCATGAATCGATCATCAGTTTTTGAGTGGCATAAGAGATTACAGGAAGGCAGAGAGTCTGAAGGATGATGAGAGGTGTGGCAGGAGTAAGGAAGTCAGAACACCAGACTTGATTGGCCAAATAAAGAATTTCATGGATAAGGACCATCGTGTGTCTATAGAGACAATAAGTGCACTGTACACACAATTATTCGCGAGGCACTGAAGATGTGAAAGATGTGCGTGAAGTTTGTTCCAAGGGTGCTCAGAGAAGATCAGTCCCCAACTCCATCATTGTACCAGACTATTTGACCAAGATGGGCATCAAGACAGTTCCTCACCCTCCCTATAGTCCAGACCTTGCTCCCTGTGACTTTTGGTTATTCCCTAAGCTAAAGAAAAACCTTAGAGGCTGTCGTTATGAGACAATTGAGGAGATGGAGGAGGCTGTATTGAGGGTCAATAAACTGCTCTCACAAGAGGACTTCCATGGGGCCTTCCAGAAATTGTGGGAACGATACAACACGTTCATTGCAGCCGGAGGAGATTACTTCGAAGGAGACTAGAGTTTCATGCATGTACTGTCAATAAAAGTGCCTATAAAAAAAAAAAAAATCTGGAAACTTATTTCAACCTCTTCTCTCAAAATGCAAATTTCTATTGTCATCAAAATTTATTTACATTGCATAGCTTTATAAACAGAGATTAAAACTACAATTTACATCTTAGTGAGAAATGTGTACTTTACACTATGTTCTAATTCACCACAAAATAAAAATTAGATTTCACATTTTTTAGGCGATTACATGTACACAGCTTAAAAACAATTAAAAATTTTTTTTAATGTTTGATATATACTGGTGAGAGGATGAGTTTCATACATAAATTTAATATAAATTGATCACTCTTTTCGAGGCAACCAGCTGGTAATGATATTTAGTGTGTGTGTGTGGGGGGGGCATACATAATATTGTAAGCATAGTGATATGTTTCTTTCTGTGATTATTCTTGTCAGCTTTTAGTATTCGTGATACAAACTTTTATCTTCTTTTGTTTCAACCATAACAGTATGGCACAGCGCCAACAATGTGAAGAATTCAGAAACTTTGGGACTTTTATTTTCAACTTCATCAAGCAGACGTTGGTCATAAAACGCAAAGTTTGGCTCGGCATATGGATTGTTGGAAAAATCAACTTTTATCGTCCGCTGAAAAAAAAAAAAAAGAATGAAAAAAGTTTTTGTTTAGTGTAATGTAAAAGTTTATGAAAAGTGCAATGAATTCAACCAGATTTAATTGTTTTATGGAATATCAACCCTTTTTGAGTTCTTCAATACCTAATCCAGTAATTCTGTAAAGCAAAATGTAGTAGGCAAAAAAAAAAAAAAAAAAAAATCAGGAACACAGATAGGAAATAGTATCGCCAACCTCTAGAAGAGAGGGAATTCTTGGCTGTAGAGAAAGAAGAAGGAGACAAAAACAAGAAATAAAAAAAAAAGCAGAAAGAAAAAACTTGCTTCTCGCAGACACGTGGCTCATCACAAAGAACAATCCAATCGCCAGAACCACCTACACACAATCTGCAGGACCCTCCCTGACTGCTTTCCAACGTCATGGCTTTGTAGCAGCCGGGAATTATATATTTGCATAATTGCGCGAGAGCAGACGCGATTCTACGAGGTCAACGCTAATAAAAACCCATGGACGCCATCGTGGAACTCTCTCTTCCGCTCATCCCGAAACACAACAGATGTATCCAAGGTAAGCTCTCTATTTCCCCTCATTCTGCTACATTCTGGAAAAAAAATTTATGTTCTAAAGTCTTTATATTTTCAAATGGAAGAAAATTGTTGTTTTTGAATTTGCTGAACATGTTTGAATTTTATAAAAGGAAAGGAAAAAGAAAAAAAAAATCATAACATCAACGTTTGAGAGATTTTAAATCAGGAAGCCAGTACCTTCAGACAGCCTAATCTGATAGCACCAGGTCAATGATATTAGATCAGCCTCCTTTCCTTTAATAATTATCAAAAAAAACAAAAAAAAACCCTCCAACCATAGACTAGATTGCCACTGCTGATAGCAGCCTTCAACAGTCATTGATGGGCAGAAGTCCAATACTCAAAGTATCAACACTGGTATGCCTTAAGGATCCATCCTGGGCTCAACTCTCTTCCTGATCTTCATCAATGATCTCCCAAATCACATTCTAAGATCATTCATTAATATTTATGCAAACAACTCTACTGTCTATGGCAACACTTCAAAGGCTGACAATGATCAAGATCTCTCCAAGTCTCTCTCCTCTGACCTTCAACACGTAGTACAATGGTGGCTGGTTACTTTTAATGTGTCCAAAACCAAGCTTCTATCTTTTCATCATAAATGCTCTGATCCCCATTTAGTCTAAATTTAAATGAATAGCACTCGTCTCAAAAAAGCCCTTTGCTTCATTCAACAAGCTTCTGGAACAGACCTTCACTCCTGACCTGAAATAGAAAACCTACGTCAAATCTGTTGCCAATATAGCTGGAAAAATGGTTGGATCATTCTGCCGCTCTAGAATATATATATCACTCCCGATGCAATCTTCTAACTATATGAGACAAATACATGCTAAAATGGAGCATGGTTGCCAAATCTGGGAAGGCGTTGCTCAGAGCACTCTCCTGCCTTGACAGAGTTTAAAATTGGCTTCGAAATCTAGTGGCAGATGTCCTTTTCTCCTCCTTGCAACCTCTTTCTCACAAAAGAGACATTGGGAGTCTATCTCTGCTCTATCGTTATTTTCATATTTTCAATTTTTTAACTGATCTCCAATCCATGGTACTCCCTCCGCAAAACATTCATAACACTCGTCTAGCTACAACCACTATCATCAATTTCAGCTACTCTCTATCTGTGCCTAAATCTAAACCCAAATTCCATAAACAAAATTTCTTTCCTAGAACTGCTTGACTGTGGAACTCTGTACAGTGAGACTGCCTTCCAGCTGACTACAACATGACTGTAAACAGGTTCTTGTTGAGCCGTACCCTTAAATAATTAAATTCCACCACTACTAATCACCACGCTGTTGTCTTACTGACCACCTCACACTCATTAATCCTTATCCTCGAGTGACCTTCAGGCCTTAATAAGTAGTGCTCCCCCTTATTAATTATATTTTATTTTAGTAATAAAGATAACGCGACAGTAATTCGTTTTTACTAAACAGTTATTACGGATGCTTTAGGAAAAAATTTTTTTTTCATTTTGTTTATGCGTTGCCAATTCCATTTTGTAGTTTACAAGTTTTTTTGGTAAACATAAGGATACGCTACAATAGAACACTGACCACTCTAATTTGTTTTTTAGGGGTAATCGAGATTGCCGATAACGAATCAGATAATCAAACCTGTCAGTAAATTTGCGACGGGTTTGATTATCTGATTCATTATCAGTGACCTCGATTACCCCTAAAAAAAATAAACAAATTAATTAGAGTGGTCGGTGTTCTGTTGTAGCGTATCCCTATGTTTACCATTTTTTTTTATAGTAAGAATGCTTCACAAACTTTAAATGGCTAAAATTAAATCACGCTAATATTTCACATGTTCAGATGTGGTTAACAATTATTATAAATTTACCTTTTACTTTAGTAATAAGGATACCGCAATAGTATTTCGTGTTTTTTTTAAATATTACTAGGGATGCATGCATTATTACATTATTTAACAAATTTAAAAAAAAAAAAAAGGGTAAACCTGAAACTTCTTTCCACCTTCAACCAATCCTGTAAAATTAACCCTTAACAGATTTTCTTGGAGTGCTAAAAACAAAAATAATGTTTAAAATTCTGGCAAACAAGTAGTTTCAATAATATCAAAAGTTTCAAAAAAAGTAGGGGATCACTTGTATATAATAATTTAACGTACAATGAGCACCCACTTTATAGCCACCTTTTGTTGGGGAGGGGGGAAGGTCAGCATAAAATGAACAGAATTTCACGTAAAGTGCGCACCTACCATTTGGGGGGGGGGGCAGCAGGCATTAATAATCGATTTGACGTGCACTAACCTCAAACAAAAACAGTGGGTGCTCATTTTACGTTAAATTGTGTTCAGTGTATGTTGAACCCTCCCCACCAAAATATGTTATATTACTATAGAAAAGTGATCCCCCACTTTTTAGAAATTAACATTTATTCAGATCTTGAAATCTACTTTTATGCCAAATTTTTTTGTATTTACACATTATTTTCGTTTTCAGCACACCTAAAGACCTTTAAAAGTGGTAATAGGATTTTTCGAGGGTGGAAAGATTCTTCGTATTTACCAAAAAAAAAAAAAAAAAAAGAAATAATGCAAGATGAATTTTTACAATGAATAAATGTGCATCATTTTATGATTTATAATTAAAAGCGTTGAACAATACAAAAGTACAAGAGAGGGTCTTTTGTAAATATTCTGCCACCTTACGATTGAATGTTGGTTTTCAAAAATATATCTCATTTAATTAACTTTATTTTTGCTATTAAATTTATTGGTTTGGATTCCTCATTATTGGAACTTATTCTATATATAAATATTGACTGTTACTTTAATTTGCATTTTCAAAAAAATTTCATGCTTGGACGAAATATATTGAATCAAATCATATTTCTGTGTTCATCTCCTTTTGTTTTAATTAATTAGTCTCTTTTGTTTATTATTATTTTCTCAATTTTATGCTTATAAATTCTGTGGGATATTCACCCTCTAAAAATATCCTAAAGAAAAATGTAAAAACTTGTTCTGATATTGTAAACGATATGCTTCATCATAAATATTCAGCTTTGTTAATCTGTGTATCAACTTACCTCTGTGATTTCGACTATATTTCCATATTCATCAATGAAATCACCAAAGCATTTCCCAGCAATTGAGCATTTATTGAATGTCATTATATTCTGAAAAAGAAAAAAAAGACAAAAAAAAAAGAGACTAATCATCATCATCATCATCATCATCATATTCAGTTTAGCACCCATTTTACAGGCTTAATATTAACAAATACACCAATGACTTTTGAAGAATGAGAATAATGCAGTTTGATTTGGAGCAGATGATTAAAAACTTACAAGATTCTGGTCTGCAAATAGCCAACAGATAATATATGATCTGTATACTTATCTACTATCATGTATGCGAAACGGTGTTTTATATTGATATGTTCAAAGCGTACACACCTGTATTGACCAATACATTACCTAGTGTTTACTGAGAAATTTTGAGAAACGGTGGTTTCAACAGAATGGGGCAACTGTGAATAATTTAAATGACTTGTTGGAATAGCTGTGAGGGCATTTTGATGATCGTCTCATGTAGGTTTGATTCTGAATAAGTTTTCCCACTCGTTAAGTATTAGCACCTCGGATGTTTATCTAGGCCATTGCACGGTCGTAAAATATGCTTAAATATGATATTGTAATTCATGCAGATTTTGTATCTATTATTAGAGGCAATTCTCTATTGAATATTATATTGTGCCCAATATATAGTCATGGTTTCAAAAGTTAAAAAAAAAAAACAACAAAAAAAGATGAGTTGGGTGACATCAGCTTGAATCAAAAGTTTGATTGCTATTGTTTGTTATCAACAGATGGATAAGAAAGGCTAAAAATTAAGCAACTTCAAGTTATGGATGCATATTTGCACATGTACAGAAGTAATAGGTTTAGTCGACTTACTCCTTCCAAGATTAATTTAATTTTAAAAATAATTTTGACCCCTAACCAGCTATTTTTAACAACTAAAACCAAATCGAAAGTTTTTCACAGGTCCAAATGTAACACCCCCTCTTATGAAGTTCGCTAGGACCCCTGTTGTCTTGAAAACTTTGGCTCGGATCGTCTGGTTCTTCTCAGAGGGTCGTTACATTGAATCCTGTATGCTGAAAGCGAATATCGAAGCTGCAGGCAAAAGAAAAACAGACACGTGAAGTCTATTCTATTTCACAAATATATTACAGGTCTTTTTACACATATATGGTTCAGTTCTTAGTAAGTTTTTAAAAATCTCAAATCTCTCTTCTCTTCACAGACAGTGTCAGACGGGTTTGGAGGAGGGGTCACATCTTCAGGGAACGGTGTGGCTACTTCGAGTTCCGCCCACAAACTCTCGCTGGAAACTGCCTCGAAACTGACTAAATTCGCGCCGCATTAGCACTATATAGTAAGGTGTGTGGTTGGGGTGGAAAATCTCCAAGCCAATAAAATTACGCCACGAAATTGGGAACCCCAAATTTTGCAGGTGTGCAATTCGGCCCTATCACTAATTTTGCAATCTGAGATTCAAGTCAATATTAAATTGTTATGACCCTTAAGTTCACCAACTGTCAGTCGGACATCTGGCTCGGAGTTCATTGAGGCCAGACAATGTCAATTGTTATTTCCAGATTTCTATCGTCAATTTTCAATACAAAATATATCTGACTTCCAAATAATAAGCAAATATATCTATTTTGACAATGAAATAAAATATATATTTATATCCTCTATTTTAAATCTTCGGGATATCTGCTGTTACCCGGGATCGAGTAAAGCTATCTTAGCATACCCGGCTCCCCAATGAGGGCAAATTGCTCCCTCAGGTTGATCACGTTCCCAATATATCAAGTCTGAGGACCAAACAGAAAAGAGTTGGTAGAGATGTTCCGTGCACAGACAGAGAAAAGTCACTTTATATATATATATATATATACTAGCAGGCCAGTTGGAATTGCCTGGTCATAAAATATGCATAAATATAATTCATGCAGATTTCATGTTTATCATCATAGAGTCAATTCTCTATTAATTATTATCCAACATATAGTAATAATTTCAAAAGTTATAAAAAAGAGTATGATTTGAATACCACTCACTAGAATCGGAACCAGAACGTTTAGCACTCCAGCCATAACCATTTATTTCTCCAGCATTTTTATCATCTGAGCTACCAACAGATGGATACGAAAGGTGAAAAATTTTTAATCAATCATTTAATGTTGCTTTCCTCCAGCCAGGTGTGTTTCTATACCAAGCATATCTATTGCTGTCAAATGACCGTTTCGGTATTAGTGAAACTTTGATGCTACTTAACTAACTAATACAGCCTTGTCTTGAAAAATTAGTTGTTCAATTTTTAGTAAGGATATTCACTTTTTTTTAGTCTAAGCAAATATTTTGTAATCTGTGTTTTTACTTACCTGAGTAAGTGTACCCGTTTTGTCAGAAAAAATATATTCAATTTGACCCAATTCCTCATTCAGGGTTGTCGTCCGTGCCTTTGCAGGTGTATCAGCCTTTTCGTAATACATTTTCACATCCCAATTGATCCAAAGACTATGAGCAAAACGGATTAATTCAACACTGAAACATAATTAAAAAAGAAACATTAAATCCATGAATCAAACTATAAAGTTCATCTGCTTTTGTGATCAGAAAAAAATAGATTGATTCTAATTTTCTTTAACTGACTATATCATTTGACCATAAATCCATTTTAAAGATCTAATTTTCTTCAACTGACTGTATCACTTGACCATAAATCCATTTTAAAGATCAATCTAATTTTCTTCAACTGACTGTATCACTTGACCATAAATCCATTTTAAAGATCAATCTAATTTTCTTTAACTGACTATATCACTTGACCATAAATCCATTTTAAAGATCAATCTAATTTTCTTCAACTGACTGTATCACTTGACCATAAATCCATTTTAAAGATCAATCTAATTTTCTTCAACTGACTGTATCACTTGACCATAAATCCATTTTAAAGATCAATCTAATTTTCTTTAACTGACTATATCACTTGACCATAAATCCATTTTAAAGATCAATCTAATTTTCTTCAAATGACTGTATCACTTGACCATAAATCCATTTTAAAGATCAATCTAATTTTCTTCAACTGACTGTATCACTTGACCATAAATCCATTTTAAAGATCATTCTAATTTTCTTCAACTGACTGTATCACTTGACCATAAATCCATTTTAAAGATCAATCTAATTTTCTTCAACTGACTGTATCACTTGACCATAAATCCATTTTAAAGATCAATCTAATTTTCTTCAACTGACTGTATCACTTGACCATAAATCCATTTTAAAGATCAATCTAATTTTCTTCAACTGACTGTATCACTTGACCATAAATCCATTTTAAAGATCAATCTACTTTTCTTCAACTGACTGTATCACTTGACCATAAATCCATTTTAAAGATCAATCTAATTTTCTTCAACTGACTGTATCACTTGACCATAAATCCATTTTAAAGATCAATCTAATTTTCTTCAAATGACTGTATCACTTGACCATAAATCCATTTTAAAGATCAATCTAATTTTCTTCAAATGACTGTATCACTTGACCATAAATCCATTTTAAAGATCAATCTAATTTTCTTCAAATAACTGTATCACTTGACCATAAATCCATTTTAAAGATCAATCTAATTTTCTTCAAATGACTGTATCACTTGACCATAAATCCATTTTAAAGATCAATCTAATTTTCTTCAAATGACTGTATCACTTGACCATAAATCCATTTTAAAGATCAATCTAATTTTCTTCAACTGACTGTATCATTTGACCATAAATCCATTTTAAAGATCTAATTTTCTTCAACTGACTGTATCATTTGACCATAAATCCATTTTAAAGATCAATCTAATTTTCTTCAACTGACTGTATCACTTGACCATAAATCCATTTTAAAGATCAATCTAATTTTCTTCAAATGACTGTATCACTTGACCATAAATCCATTTTAAAGATCAATCTAATTTTCTTCAAATGACTGTATCACTTGACCATAAATCCATTTTAAAGATCAATCTAATTTTCTTCAAATGACTGTATCACTTGACCATAAATCCATTTTAAAGATCAATCTAATTTTCTTCAAATGACTGTATCACTTGACCATAAATCCATTTTAAAGATCAATCTAATTTTCTTCAAATGACTGTATCACTTGACCATAAATCCATTTTAAAGATCAATCTAATTTTCTTCAAATGACTGTATCACTTGACCATAAATCCATTTTAAAGATCAATCTAATTTTCTTCAACTGACTGTATCATTTGACCATAAATCCATTTTAAAGATAAATCTAATTTTCTTCAACTGACTGTATCACTTGACCATAAATCCATTTTAAAGATCAATCTAATTTTCTTCAAATGACTGTATCACTTGACCATAAATCCATTTTAAAGATCAATCTAATTTTCTTCAAATGACTGTATCACTTGACCATAAATCCATTTTAAAGATCAATCTAATTTTCTTCAAATGACTGTATCACTTGACCATAAATCCATTTTAAAGATCAATCTAATTTTCTTCAAATGACTGTATCACTTGACCATAAATCCATTTTAAAGATCAATCTAATTTTCTTCAACTGACTGTATCACTTGACCATAAATCCATTTTAAAGATCATTCTAATTTTCTTCAAATGACTGTATCACTTGACCATAAATCCATTTTAAAGATCAATCTAATTTTCTTCAACTGACTGTATCACTTGACCATAAATCCATTTTAAAGATCAATCTAATTTTCTTTAACTGACTATATCATTTGACCATAAATCCATTTTAAAGATCTAATTTTCTTCAACTGACTGTATCACTTGACCATAAATCCATTTTAAAGATCAATCTAATTTTCTTCAAATGACTGTATCACTTGACCATAAATCCATTTTAAAGATCAATCTAATTTTCTTCAACTGACTGTATCACTTGACCATAAATCCATTTTAAAGATCATTCTAATTTTCTTCAAATGACTGTATCATTTGACCATAAATCCATTTTAAAGATCAATCTAATTTTCTTCAACTGACTGTATCACTTGACCATAAATCCATTTTAAAGATCAATCTAATTTTCTTTAACTGACTATATCATTTGACCATAAATCCATTTTAAAGATCTAATTTTCTTCAACTGACTGTATCACTTGACCATAAATCCATTTTAAAGATCAATCTAATTTTCTTCAACTGACTGTATCACTTGACCATAAATCCATTTTAAAGATCAATCTAATTTTCTTCAACTGACTGTATCACTTGACCATAAATCCATTTTAAAGATCAATCTAATTTTCTTCAACTGACTGTATCACTTGACCATAAATCCATTTTAAAGATCAATCTAATTTTCTTCAACTGACTGTATCACTTGACCATAAATCCATTTTAAAGATCAATCTAATTTTCTTCAAATGACTGTATCACTTGACCATAAATCCATTTTAAAGATCAATCTAATTTTCTTCAAATGACTGTATCACTTGACCATAAATCCATTTTAAAGATCAATCTAATTTTCTTCAAATGACTGTATCACTTGACCATAAATCCATTTTAAAGATCAATCTAATTTTCTTCAACTGACTGTATCACTTGACCATAAATCCATTTTAAAGATCAATCTAATTTTCTTTAACTGACTATATCATTTGACCATAAATCCATTTTAAAGATCTAATTTTCTTCAACTGACTGTATCACTTGACCATAAATCCATTTTAAAGATCAATCTAATTTTCTTCAACTGACTGTATCACTTGACCATAAATCCATTTTAAAGATCAATCTAATTTTCTTTAACTGACTATATCATTTGACCATAAATCCATTTTAAAGATCTAATTTTCTTCAACTGACTGTATCACTTGACCATAAATCCATTTTAAAGATCAATCTAATTTTCTTCAACTGACTGTATCACTTGACCATAAATCCATTTTAAAGATCAATCTAATTTTCTTCAACTGACTGTATCACTTGACCATAAATCCATTTTAAAGATCAATCTAATTTTCTTCAAATGACTGTATCACTTGACCATAAATCCATTTTAAAGATCAATCTAATTTTCTTCAAATGACTGTATCACTTGACCATAAATCCATTTTAAAGATCAATCTAATTTTCTTCAAATGACTGTATCACTTGACCATAAATCCATTTTAAAGATCAATCTAATTTTCTTCAACTGACTGTATCACTTGACCATAAATCCATTTTAAAGATCAATCTAATTTTCTTCAAATGACTGTATCACTTGACCATAAATCCATTTTAAAGATCAATCTTATTTTCTTGGTTGTTTTTGCTTAACCCTAACCCTTTTTTGGTTATTTAATGCTGAACCCAGTAATTTTGGAAAAGTTTCTATGCTTCAAGTTCTTTATACTCCAAATATTTAATTATGATGTTTGGTTTGATTGTTTTGTAGAAGAAAATTGTTTTTATTTTTAGCTTTGGTGAACATGACTGAGTTTTGCGAAGGAAATAATATCAATGTTTAATGCATTTTAAGTCATGAAACCCCTGCAACTTATGTCCCCGATAGTAGCCCTCTACTTCAAAGTGGCACTGTGCCTTGTTTCGGGTGAAAAAAAAAAAAAAGAAAAAGAAAGTCAGTATCTTCAGATAGCCTGATCTGGTATCACCAGATGCTGTAACAGGTATTATCACCTCAGGTCAAAGTAGCCCTAGGACGAATGATAACTAAAAGACAACTTCATATTCCCCACAACCCCAAATGAGGCCTTACCATTGAATGTCTTTTGAGGTCATACTCGGGGCCAATCTCATTTTTGTTTTCATTTGAACTAATCTGGCACAAGATTTTTTTTTTTCTTTTTTTTACACAGGCATCACTACATTATCAAGGCCAAGAGGTCACTCGAGGATAAGGGTTAGAAATAGGACAATATAGTAATCAATTCGGTAAATTTGTTAACTTATATGGAACGGCTCATCAAGAACTTGTTTACGTTTGACTTGAGGACAACCATATTGTAGTCAGCCAGAAAGCAGGAAAATGGAAGACAATTCCACAGGTGTGCAGTTCTAAGAAAGAAGCTTTGTTCATGGAATCTATGTTTAGGTTTAGGCACAGATAAAGAGTGGGTGGGTGGGGGGAATTATTGATAGTGTTTTCAGCTAGACGAGTGTTTCTTGTGAAAGTTTGGCGAGAGGGGACCATAGACTAAAGCTCAGTTGAACACTTTCCATGAAAATTACGATAAAGCAGAGACAAACTCGCAACAACTCTTCTGTGAGATAGAGGTTGCAGGAAAGAGAAAAGGACATCTACGAGGCTACGAAGTCTATTTTGAACTCTATCAAGGCAGGACAAGTCCTTTCTACCAGCTCCTGCCCAGATGTGGCAACAGTATTCCATCCTTGGACATACCTGACTTTTATACAGATAGAGAATTGCATCAGCACTCCCTTTCACCCCCATGACATGTATTACATAAAAAAAAATAACAGATGTACAAATGTCTTACCTGACATACAACGAAATAGGTACGACTGTGTTTAGAATGATGATGTATGAGAGAAACACAAGTAAGGCAGTGACAGTGGCTCCGGCCGCCTTGGACCCTTCTCTATCCCCAATGAAACTTCCAGGAATGAAATGTTCCCAAGGAAAGAATTTCTGGAACCGGTAACCAGTCACACTTTCCCAGACGCCACAAGCAATGGTACAAATAAGACACATGCAAAGAAGGAAGACAACAATCTGGAAAATAAAAGAGAAAGAATTTCTCCAAGAATCATAATTTTATCAAATTGACAACTGAAAGTAACGAGTTTAGCACTGCACCATTATGTGATATTTCTTTTTGCAATTTTTAAGATGACAATTGATAATTAGTCAGGCATGTGTATGTAGTGTGATGATGTTATGGAAGTGAAACTTGACCAGTGAGGGTTGAGGACATGTGTTGCATGGAGACAATCATATGAGAATGATACGATGAATATGTAATGTGAGTTAAAGGTGAGCTTAGATCTGGTGACCTCAGAGGAAGATTAGTCTAGAAATTATAAAAAGATGTGTTCAGAACAGGATAATTTGATGACATGAAAGTGAAACCTGACCAGTGAGGGTTGAGGATATGCGTTGCATGGAAAGACATGATATGATGATGATATGATGGATGTGTAATGTGCGTCATAGGCAGGCTTAGATCTGATGACCTCAGAGGAAGATTAAAATCTTGACAGTATGGAGAGATGTGTGTAGAAGTGGATACTTTTATGGTATGGCCATGTTGAAAGAATGGATGAGAGGTTTTGGATTGATAGATGTACAACAACATGGGGTGAGTGGTAATCGGATGGAATGAGACCCTTTGACGTCGGCGGGCTTCATCATGGCGGCAACTTTTCTGCTAGCAGTTATCAAGTGACTACCCAGAACCCAGGAATGGCTAAAGTTGAGGATGTCACCAAGAAGAGAACAAAAAATGGTACACTTTGGCTAATAGTATATTTGGGCAACATTTTTTCTCTTATGCATATTTCATTTGTTATAGAGTGGCCGAGCAGAGGCAGTGAGTTATCTGTGTATCTATCAATCTATATATCTACCTATCTATTTGTCTATATAATTACTTATCTAGCTAGAGTTGTGTGGACAAGAGATTGAAGTCATGTTTTGACAACATGTCAAATCTTGTCAAACTTGGTGACCGGTCAAGTTTTCACCAGAAGAGGTGACCAGAAGTTTATGTGTCACATGTCATATGTTCCGGTTTGTGCAAGCATCATTGGCAGTTGGATTCGAGACATCAAAAAAGACAGATGGGCTAGAAATTGGTCTTCCATGAGAGGGAAGAAGTCTCAGAATGGAGAACTAGAAGACCCCCCCCTCTCAAGCCAAAATCATGTCACTACATTTCTGCTATGACAAATATCTGGGAGTGAATAAAATATATCTATATAAAAACATAACATGTCTTGCGTCTGTTTTTAAGCGTTTTTGTTTAAACAGAATCCAGCTCCCCAACATAGCTGAAAAACTTCCATAAGAAACAATAGCAGAACAGCTATGTTGTTATGTCATTATATGTAATTATGATGATACACACGCATCAACACCACTAGATGAGATGAATCATGGGCCATAAAAGGATCTAAGGACAACAGTCTGTTATACAATGTACAACGTTACATACATATGGTCCATTTATGATAAGAAACATTAAAAGTGCCACATATACACATTCAAAAACACCACAATTCAAATATATACACTGTATGTTATTTAGTACCAATATATACACGGATATATCCCACCACAAACCACAATGCAACGCGCTCTGTTTAAGTGTAAAAATAAATAGTATCAAATGTTTTCAACTCTCATGAGTTGTCTTCAGGTGCATGATGAATTAAAAAATTATGTTTAGTGAATTTATTGAAAAAGTCGATTAAAATCATTTAAAAGGACTTAAGCATACCCTCTCCCTCAAATTGAACCTGATTGATGGTTGGTTTGTTTATGTGAATGGGTAGGACTCCTATGATTGGGAGGCACAGGTTATAATATGAGACAGGTAAAATGGTGGTATTTTTAATGTAGAACAGTTAAGGTAGCAGGTTCAGTTCATAGGGGAAGGTCAAGGAAAACATAGGAGAAATTGATAAGAATGGACATGACATAAAGATGGATAAATAAAGACCTGAACAGAGATAGGTTCATTTGGACGTCAGTTTCTTAAAGCTGTCCAACACATGCCAGCATGTACAATGAGGATTAAACTGATGAGGATGGCATTATTTTAACTTTCATCTTGGATGCTATTCTTATGTTTCAGCCAATTTAACCTCTGAACTATTTCAGGTACATCTGATCGAACTTGGGAATCTACACAGAATTTGAAACTGATCTAGTTAATCTATAGAGGTAGATTGTTCTCATTCCATCAGCAATGACTGGATAGAAATCTCAATTAATTTGTTTTATTATGGACATGCAACATAACAGATAAAGGTGGCAGCAAGTTCCAAGTGATGGTCTTCTGGATATTGAAGATGCAATCATCACTACAAGCAATACTATGAATAAAATTACTTAAATTCTACCAGGTTATGGCTGATAGAATAAGAACACTCTACTCCTGTGAATTAAAAAATTTTGTATCAATTCTAGAGTTTGATAAGATACAACTGAAGAAGGTCAAACGTTATATTTGTAGAAATTAAATTTAAAGTTCTGAATTTTTTAGATGAGGCCTGATTGTTTATTTTTATTACTTGTATTGATCGGACTATTGTTCTCATCTTGAGTGTTATTTGCGCAACGTTTCGGTCGGTGTACCCATCGACCATCGTCAGGCATATTGATTGTTGTCTTGGAAAAGATGGATAAAAGTTACAGGCTCAGTAAATATTTTTGTATTCTTGGAGTCAGTCTAGAGTTGCATCCCCTTTCTCAACCAATTTTTTTCCACACACACGAAACTACAGCCACAAAACAGAGACTAACTCCAAGAATATAAAAATATCTACGAGGTCAGTAACTTTTCTCCTTTCCATTCCCGGATAACAACCAACATGCCTACGGATGGTCAAAGGCCAAACCGATTGAAACATTGCACAAATAACACTCAAGATGAGAATAGTCCAATCCAAACAAGTAATAAAAAGAATATTTTTATTCTCGTAAATGATCATAGATTCTTTTCAGAATTGATTAAAAACTGATTTTATGAACATTCATAAGATATGCCTCGATTTGGTGGATTTGAATGTCATGTGACATACTCCACATTTTTACTTTAGAGAAAGAGGCAGAGACAGAGATAAGAGTGATTCAAAGTATTCTGAATTTGTGAAATTCTTCGACTTTGTAATAGAATGATGTAAATAATCTCTCTTCCCAAGCCCCCCCCTCTTTACAGTCTCTTTTTTCTCTTATTTACACCATTCCATTATGAAATTAAAAGATTTCACAGACTCAGGATATATTGTGATGTCATAATATTGAAATAAAACGTTTTTATTAATGGTACTTTCCAAACAACTCATTTCATCTTATTTTAAAAGTCTCTTAGTTCACCATGTGGTTAATAAAACTCTACCGTGTTGAACATATACTTTTTCCCCTCCCATGTCTGCTCCATTCCAATCACTGCTATACTGATTAAAAAAAAAAAGTCTGCTTTTCTTTCTGCTGCTATGTCTGTAGCACTCACCCCATGCACACCGTCATCCAACCAATTTTTTTTTGTTTAAAGTTCGAATTGCATCTTGTTTCAAAATTTCCTCTCGCATTGACTTGTGCTTCCAAGTTCTCTAGTCACCCACGTGGTTCCTTCTTTTGTCTCTGCTTTTTTTGTCTCTTCCTCTGCTGTGACGTCACCTCACGCATCAGCTTGCTCATTTGTATATGTGAGATACTGCTGCACATGCATCTGCAACTGTTACAAAAGGAGGATCAAGAGCAAGTGGAGTAATCCTGGGAATGGAGTGGTGCTTTCACCTACATTTCAGTGCAGCAGCTAATGAGAAGGGAGCCTTTGGGTCATCCTTAAGTATATTCGGCTACTTAGTTTCTATCCTATCGCACAGATGCTAACATTTTAAAATGTGAACTGATTGTAAATGAGATTTGATAAAAAGGTTAATATGTGAACGTTTTTTTTGGAGGGAAGCTTGATTAATTATTCTGTACGTTCACCCAACAATTTAATAAACAAAAGGAACCATATTCTGCATAAGTAATGAAAAGTCATATCTTACCCCAAGAATAAGTGTGTTCATGAGACGGTCGATGTGTGTATGTTTAAAAACGGACCGCCCACTGTTCATCATAAGTTTGGTGTCACGGCCAGCAAAGATGACGAGCCCGTAGCACCATTTAGTGTTTCGTAAAATACAGCCCCTCAGCAGCAGTTTGTCGTTATCAATGGAGAAGGTCTCATCTTTCCACTTCATGGTGCCCTCAAACCTATTGAGCCGGTTGTTTGGGGGTTCGCACACAAATTCAGCTGAAGGAGAAAAAAAAAAGGAAAATTAAATTAGGTTTTAAATTTAGGTTTTACCATTTTAAAATATAGCGGATCATGAATCCACCAAGGACTTTCGCACTTGTTATTACTTTTTGCCATAGCCATTGATTGAGTACGCAAAAAGGCAACCAAAGACTACGATGTAATGTGGGTCGAAGGTCATAGACTTTGCAGATGATATTGCTGCATTACTAGAGAATATAACTGACTTACAAAGAGAATACCATTGACCTACAAAGAGAGGACCACTGACCTACAAAGAGAATACCATTGACCTACAAAGAGAATACCACTAATCTAAAAAGCATTGTAAAAGTCGGAGCAGGAATGAAGCATTTGTCATAATCTTGTCATGCCAAGGAAACTCCAAAGATGCTCTCTGGGACACACCAACCACATTTCATTTGTTTTATGGAAATCACTTCAGACGAGATGTAAAGCCACTAGATGTAAGGAATGAAGAATAACGAAAGATGATTATCGCGAAAACAGGAGATGCTTATTAACCTTAGTCTTTTCAAGATTATGGCTATAGGTAGGAAGAAAACAGACAGCAAGAAGAGACTTCTACAAGCTTCTGGAAAAGAAGCTGCATTACAATGAGGTATCCAAACAGAGAGCCGGACTAAAGAAAAAGAATAAATCAAACAATAGTTTTTATAGACGCCTGTGAGACAGAGGTTGCAAAAAAAGAAAATGTTACGTTTCTTCACTTTATCAATAAATGAGGCCAAGATTTAACAGCCCAAATAGGACAACATACATCGTCTGATAGTAGATTTGTAGAGATAGAAAATAGCCTCAGGTATGATACAGTGTTTGTAGTGATAGAGAGAATTGATTTTACTCACAAAAAAAACCCAAACATATTTGACAACTTTACCTATTTATAAAACACTATAAACAAGAAAATCAATACAAGTTGCAATGGAGAATAGAAAAAATTTTGGCAATATTTTATCAGATTTGCAAGATCTGAAGAAAATAGCAAACTATATTTTCAAGACTAAACATTTTACATCAGCAAGAGTGATTGGCAGAAATAGCGAGTTCGGTTGGAAAGTCTTGAAAACAGCAGGATGGAAGAAGAAATGACTTGAGCATCGATTATAAACAAAGGCTCCCAGAATTTGTGGACCGATAAGTCACACCTGCAACTCCACCCGTCGCTAACAACCTAATAAATGGTTCTTCTCCACACTGAGCATATTCTTATCTTCCTTGTAGCAACTTTAATTCTAGAGTGAAACGATCATGGGTGAAGTGTCTCAATAACGGAATAACGCTGTAGTTGTACGTGAGTGACATCAGGTACAATTTAATTAGGCTGATTGGCTGATTTGCATTTGATAAAATTTTATTTGATCACTTAGCCTGAGTGCCCAGCGTTGCCCGGGTGTTTGGAGTTGTGTGTTGAGCAAAAAAAAAAAAAAAAAAGTGGTAGTAGGCAGGCTCAAACCCATACCGTTAAGGAGGAAAAGAATGTGAGAAAAAAAAAAAAACGTGATGCCTTTGCTGTTGAGCCTATCACCAAACTGGAAGTTTAAATTAAGGCTAGTCAATCGAAAAGAGGGGATGACTTTCGAAAATATTAGTGAAAAAGCGACCCCTCCCTGTAAAAAAATGCCCAGTTGAGGGTGAAGGGATTAATGTTTTTAATCAATTTTTCGATATTTGGCGTCTGAAGGGTCGCACTGCAAAACGATATCAATCTCATAAAAATCCGTTGCCTCTGTCGAAAGTTTTAGGCAGACATACATACATACATACATACATACATTTCCACAGACAGGCGAGATTTATATTATAGATGACATACAATACATTATACCTCTCCTTCAGAGATAATGCAACACTTGCGTTCTAGAATATTTCATAATTTCTATCAATATACTAATAAACTCTTGGGTTGGTTGGTTTTATTTTATGACATATCAACCCTTTTCCGATTATTTAATGCTGAATCCAGTAATTTTGGAAAAAGGTTTTATGCTCCGAATTTTTTATATCTTGAAATATTTATTCATGGTGTTTGGTTTGGTTGTTTTGTCTTATGGCATATAAATCCTTTCCGGGTTATTTAATGCCGATTCCAGTAATTTAAGAAAAAGGGTTTTATGCTTTAAATTCTTCATATCTTTAAATATTTATTCATGGTGTTTGGTTTGGTTGTTTTTGTAGAGAATATTTTTTTTGGGGGGAATTGCAGAACATGATTGAGTTTTGAAAGTAATAACATCAATGATTGGTGCATTTTAGGTCAGGAAGCCAATATCTTCAAACAGCCTGATTTGCTAGCAACAGTAATAAACTGTGAGGAGCTTGTTTGTTGTCTTGTATGTTTGTTTTCTCTGTGCACACTGGATAACATTAGAAAAGGGATGACGTCATCCACTTGGAGTTGGAAAACAGGGATGCAAACATGTGACAAAGTCAAAGAACTTTGACATTTTCGAGCCATTTGGCCCTAAAATTTCTGATCAATGGGTTAAAAAAAGTCCACGATCTAATAAGGTCAGAACAAGGCTGGAGTCATCCCCTTCTCCCTAACATTTCATCTTCTCTCTAAATGTATAAGAGCTCTGGCTTTTGAAAAAAAAAAAAAAAAAAAAAAAAAAAGGATTTGGTTTGGGTTCCAGCATCAGAAAGACGAGACAATTCTTATTCTTGTTTAAACCCTTTTCCATTTAACTCATCGTTTTTTTAAAATCCTTTCTGCGTGTGAATCATCCAGACCAAAACAAGCGACAAATACTTTATCTAATGTCACAAAAGAGAAACCATCATAAGGGATAAATTATAATAAATAATGATGAGAGTAGATTGGTTATTGTTTGGTTGTTTTTGTTTTACGGCATATCAACCCTTTTCAGGTTATTTAATGCCGAATCCAAAGATTTTGAAGAAAAATTTTTAATAGAATATTTGTTATTTTCAAGTCAGTTTCTATTTAACCCATAGTTGGGACCCTAACAGGTACTACCACTCCAGGTAAGAGTGGCCCTGGAAGCAATGGCAATTAAAGGGTGGCTCCACACTCCCCAAAGCCCGCAAGCTTGGGCCTCACAACTGGATATAATTTAAGGTCATATCAAGGACTGATGAGAGTAGAAAGTGGATTTTTCATCAGTCGCGTAACTCTTGCTTCCCTTATTTTGTCCTTTAGTCCTCACATTCCAGAAACAATGTTTCTGACAAAGGGGGAAGAATTGCTGTCTTCTATCTATCTATTCCATCTAGCTGTTTTCTATCTATCTATTCCATCTAACACTTACCGTTGGCAAAATTTTGATCTTGAAGTACTATTTTTTTTTTTAAACGCCTATCATCAAGTGGCTTCATGCCTTGTCCAGAGTGATTTCCAAAAGAAAAAAGAAAAGAAAAATTTAAAAATGAAATGCTTTAGTTTCACATTTTTAGATGAGCCGTCATTGCAAGAATATCTTTTTGTTGCCTTCCTGTCATTTCTCTGCGAGCCTAATGTCTTCAGATGGGCAGCCATCTTAAATTCTTTGCTCCATTTTATGGCTGCACATTTGCATTCTTTTTGAGAAAAGGAGTTCACCTCCGAAATTATCAAAGCTCTTACACCATCCCAGATATATATATATATATATATATATATATATATATATATATATATATATATATTTAATATTTAGCAATAAGTCTCCCATATTTACTGATTTGACCTACTTAATGCAATTCTGAATTTTTGAGATGAGATGCGAATGCTTGTGTTATGTTAATTAATCGGACTATTATTCTCATCTTGGGTGTTATTAGCACAACATTTCGGATGCTACAACCTGCGACCTTCTTCGGGTGTTGAAAACGTGCTTTTTTTTCTCTACTAAAAACAAAAATACGCATGGGTATCGATCCTACATTTTTTCATTAATATTAACAATTAGTATAGATATGCCCCAAAAAATTGAGTTTTAAATTTAAAAAATATCTTAGTGACCCTCTGAAGATTGAACTTCTTTTATGATCTAGAGGCCCACCCTCAAACCCACGGTTCAAATTCTTGTAATGCAGAGCTAACCCTCTCTTCCTTAGCAGAGAAAAAGAAGCATGTTTTCAACAACCGAAGAAGGTGTGCCAGTTGACATGGTTAAGATTTGGATTAAAAATTGTAATAAAAATAAATACAATTTAAGCGCGCAGTATGATTATGATGGCGCGTGAAAAATAAAAAATAACTCCCACGCAAATTCCGGCGTGGCCTTATATATTAAATCAACTCAAAACGAGCGGACGTAGTACAGAGCACCCCACGTGATGTTTCCGTCCAATGGGATTTCTCCAAGGACATTTTTCTAAACTTTTCTTCTTAAGGTCGCTGGGAGCCAGTCCAAATAGTATTTAAGCACACACAAACATCAAATCTCTCTCTCAACTGCACTCTCATTCGGACGTTCCACGCGTGTTACTATCACTCTTCCATTTTCACCGCTCCACGCGCTTCATACAATTTCACAGGCGAACATTACCTATTGCCTCTCTTAACAGGTTTTAACATATGAACAGTTCAACAAAAAAAAGACATTCTCCTTTTTTTTATACGAACACTTAAAAAGGACTTCTGAACTCATTATAAAGAGAATTATATTTTATTTGTTAATGGTCGGTTTCTGTGAATAAACCTCCGTTTGTTTTGCATGTAAGTCTTCTTTTTATTTTTATTTATTTGTGGAGAAAGTTAGTTCCTAAAAAGGCCTGACGACCCCCACAAAGGTCACAGGTTGCAGCGACTGAAACGTTGTGCTAATAACACCAAAGATGAGAATAATAGTCCGATTAATTAACGTAACACAAGCACCTACCTATTTAGTTCTTGTTTTCAAATGTGGACTATACTCCTGCCGGTAGATTCGAATCAATTGCAAAATTAAAAAAAGGATAGAAGGGTGTAATAAGAAAACAAAAACTAACAGGTAGTGGATGGGGGGGGGGAGAAAATGGTGTCACTGCGTCTCTTGGTTAATTACCTCACTGTCACTTTTTTATGAAAAAGAACGTCGCCATGAGCATATGTGGGAGTACACGTAAATAATATAAGGTAAATAGCTACAGACGATTGAATCGTTACGCCTAGTGCAAATTCTATTGGATCATTTACAGTGCATACTAATACTTTGGAGAAAGGTATGAACACGTGATCACCTACCCCCCCCCTCAAACTACAGGGTGACCCCCCCCCAAAAAAAAACGTGACATCTCCATTATTTATTCACCGATTGCCCTTATTTTACAGGACATGGCAGAATCAATGACTGAGTACACCAAGACCCCATTGGAAGCTGGGACAAAGAATACACTGTGTTAAATTTTGTTCGGATAAAACACTAAAAAACAGGGCTTAATCAGAGTTGGGGCCAGTTTTTTTTGGGTCACCCTGTATAAGTAATATACCAAATTTGTGTTCAGCATTAAATAGACAGCTTATCAATCATTTAACTAGCAGGGTGACCTCACGTTGCCCGGGATGGAATGATGATCAATGAATGTTTCACACTCCCATATTTTTATTGTCATTGAAATCGATGAAATAGCCCATTTTTCAATCAAATCAATTGATTGCTTGCTCTAATTGGGGACCCATCGCGATGCACCTGGAGAAAGCTTTACATGCCTCTCACAGTGACTAAGTTCACAATATGTTGCAGTTTACATTGCACTGTAGAGAACTTACTGTTGATTTCATAAAAATTTTTTTATATATAATGGCTTGAACTAAAGTTTAAAATGCAAAAGTCAAGTATTATGCTTCAATTGTGCTCTAAACACAAACATTTATTTTGAATGTGCCCTTGTCATATTAAAGAACCTTCTGTTGATTTTATATGCTTGGCATTACTGCTTGTGCAGCAGTAATGGCTTGAATTTAAGTTTAAAGTGAAAAAGTCAAGTATCATGGTGCAGTTGTGCTTTAAACAGAAACCTTCATTTCGAACGCGCCCCTGTCGTATCAAAGAACCTAGTTGATTTTATATGTTGGGCCTTTCGGCTTGTGGAGTAATAAAACTTCTCAAATGCACTTGTGATGTTAGACTGGGTAAGATGTAAACTTTGGTTAAAATCACCTGTTCCTTCTTTCATCGGATTATTTTGATTATCGATACTTATCAAAGACATTCCAATACAAAACCTATCTAAGAGCATAAAGCCACATAAAGTACCATCGTGTGAAATTTCTATAAAAATCGACCCAGCCATTTTCGAGTCCATAGGGAGTGAACTCAGACACATGTATAATATTATATAATAGTAGAGATCCATCACTAATTACCAAGGCTACAAGACACTCAAGGATAAGGGTTAATGAAATTGTCATCTGGATGATCAACAATACTATGAGAAGATTGGAAAAACTGCTTTAGTTAGCAGAGAGGCAGCTGCAGGATATTATGTCCCACAGATCAGAAGTTCTTAGAAAGAAACTGTTTATAAAAGTATCGTTTGATTTTAGGAATACAGAGGAAGAAAAACGAACATTTCAATGCCAGTGTGAAGAATTCAAGGATGCAAGCAGCTGATGACAAAAAATTCTGAAATTACCTGAAATTAATGTGGGTTTTCCAACCTGTGGGCCAGACTATTTTTCATCATTTATTTTGATGAGGCCACAATAAATGACTTGTACAAATGAATGACTTGGCGAAGTTGTGTTTGCGATAATAAATGCAAATATTGTACAAGTTGACCCCCCCCCTCCTGAATGCCACCGATGGAATCGTTAATTAAATACACAAGCCTTTCATAAAGTCAACCTTATTTGGTACAAATAAGTTTCAGTCTATGTCTAACTTGTCCTCCAAGTGTCATCCCTGAATATCCAACAGTTTTTTTGTTTTATTGCAATGATATGCTCCAAATGTGAAAGTATGATTTTCAAGTATACAACTGGATACAACCCATTTTGGCTAGGATGGTCTTGTTTGGTTGGGAAATAATTTGGGGATTGCTTGAATATAAAAATTGTGGTGGGGGTTTAAGTCTGGCGAGTCTGAAAGTCCATGAAGGATCACACCTAACGAGACGGTCATCAAAGTGTCCCCCATATCAGTGAACAGCAATAAAATAAAAACTGTTGGACATTCAAGGATGAAACTTGGTGGACAAGTCATGCCTATACTAAAATTTATTTATGCAAGATATTGTTAGATTGCAGAAAGGACTGTGAATTTTATCGATAATTCCATGGATGACAAGTTTTTTTAGGAGAGGGGAGTCATCTCGCATAAGATAATAAAAATATCAAGAAAATATTTTTCAATGAGCACTTCAGCAGTTATTTGTGATGGAGATGAATAGGCTAATGAGGATGCCTAAAAATGTAAAATGGAAAAGAAACAATCCTAAATTTCAATTTGCGAAAAGTAGGAGAAACGCAATTGACAAATGATGAATACATGTGTTGTAGGTTAACCTTACAACACAACGTTAGTTATATTTCATCTAACATCTTACAACACAACGTTAGTTATATTTCATCTAACACCTTAAAACACAACGTTAGTTATATTTCATCTAACACCTTACAATACAACGTTAGTTATATTTCATCTAACATCTTACAACACAACGTTAGTTATATTTCATCTAACATCTTACAACACAACGTTAGTTATATTTCATCTAACATCTTACAACACAACGTTAGTTATATTTCATCTAACATCTTACAACACAACGTTAGTTATATTTCATCTAACATCTTACAACACAACGTTAGTTATATTTCATCCAACATCTTACAGTGCAACGTTAGTTATATTTCATCTAACATCTTACAACACAACGTTAGTTATATTTCATCTAACATCTTACAGCACAACGTTAGTTATATTTCATCTCACATCTTACAACACAATGTTAGTTATATTTCATCTAACATTCCTCTTTGGCCAAACACTGTACCAAGCTTGAATATGTCCCTGATACGGTAGAGGCATTCGGCTCTTGGGACCTTAGTGCTCATATACAAGTATGTGGTGATTTTATTGTTCACTATAAAGATTGGCTTGGTTTCTTGAACAATATATACAGATGTAGATAACATTTCAAAAACTAATTCTCATGACTCACCTCCTAAGGATCAAAAAGTTTCCCTTATGGACTTATACTTAACACTGCTGAGGCTTATTTACCTATTAAACATTCAAGTTAACAATCAATCCTAACGCTCCAGCTAACAGTCAATCCTAACGCTCCAGCTAACAGTCAATCCTAACGCTCCAGCTAACAGTCAATCCTAACGCTCCAGCTAACAGTCAATCCTAACGCTCCAGCTAACAGTCAATCCTAACGCTCCAGCTAACAGTCAATCCTAACGCTCCAGCTAACAGTCAATCCTAACGCTCCAGCTAACAGTCAATCCTAACGCTCCAGCTAACAGTCAATCCTAACGCTCCAGATAACAGTCAATCCTAATGCTCCAGATAACAGTCAATCCTAACGCTCCAGATAACAGTCAATCCTAACGCTCCAGCTAACAATCAAATTTATTATCAAAGCTAACAGTCAGTTTTAACGCTAAAGCTACAAGTCAAGCTTACAGTAAAAACTAACAGTCAAACTTACCATTAAACTTTTAGCATTAACAGTCAAACTTACCATTAAACTTTTAGCATTAACAGTCAAACTTACCATTAAACTTTTAGCATTAACAGTCAAACTTACCATTAAACTTTTAGCATTAACAGTCAAACTTACCATTAAACTTTTAGCATTAACAGTCAAACTTACCATTAAACTTTTAGCATTAACAGTCAAACTTACCATTAAACTTTTAGCATTAACAGTCAAACTTACCATTAAACTTTTAGCATTAACAGTCAAACTTACCATTAAACTTTTAGCATTAACAGTCAAACTTACCATTAAACTTTTAGCATTAACAGTCAAACTTACCATTAAACTTTTAGCATTAACAGTCAAACTTACCATTAAACTTTTAGCATTAACAGTCAAACTTACCATTAAACTTTTAGCATTAACAGTCAAACTTACCATTAAATTTGGACATCTGTTCCAAATCATCACCCATCTCAGCAGTTTCAATAACCGATTGCCTTACTTTTAAATTTGTTTCTCTGAAATACGGAGAGAAAATAAGTTGATTATTAAACGTATTACTGAAGACATATTTTGTTAACAAGCTTTGAGAGTTCAACAAATGGGAGAGGTGGAATTTACATTTACTACAAATTTTTGTCTGAGGTCTATCTGACGTATGTAAACATACAATTATTTATAAAATTTAATACCCTTATTCATGTTATCCTTGCTATGATGATTTGTTATTACTAACCAGCAGAGCGTTATCATTGTCAACCAAAGAATAAAATCTATTAGCATGTGCGCACAGTGTGATGATGCTTATAAATGAAATCTGATCAAAGTTGAGGACATGCGTTGCATGAGGAGAAATGATATAGATGTGTAATGACAGTCTTAAAGGATCGATTTACTAGAACATTGTTAGAAACACAGCACCCCTAACCCCTAAAAAATGTAAATATTGAATTTTTTTGTATGATTTTTGATAATCTATTAGATTAGTTACCATTCGATAATAATCCGGTGAAAAAAAAAAAAGGAAAAAAGATGAAAATGAAAAAATTACAGAGGGAAGTACCACTTTCATATGTGCGCCTTTAATTGAAGTAAGCATTCATTTTATTTTTAATTGTATATTTTTTAGACTTGGTTCATTATTCACGGTATCTTGCGATAACACTTTCTATGCAAAATTCATTATATGACAAATTAAGACATGAAATGTACGACAACTGCTGCTACTGATTATGCATTTGAGCAGCATGGGATTCTTATATCAAGAACAACAAGATGCACCCAATTATAATTTAGATGGACTGGCATGCTGTTTTTTTTTTAGACTATAATTAGCTAGCGAGTAGGTTTATGCAAAAAAAATTTAAATCCAAAGCGGGGTTATGAAGAAAAGTGCAAACAAATGAACGGGAGTGAATTACTAGGTCCCTTTTTGTCGCAGACATCAAAAATGATACAATCAGGTTTTAAGGAGAAATAAATTTTATTCATTTGTAAAGGAGTCACCACTTATCAAGGCCTGGAGAATATTCGAGAATAAGGATTAATGAGTGTAAAGTAGTCGATGGGACAATAGTGTAATAATCGTTAGTAGTGGAAATTTAGTAAATTGGATTATTTAAGGGGACAGCTCATCAAGAATTTGTTCACGTTGGACTTGAAGATGATCATATTGTAGTCAGCTGAAAAACAGGCCACTGGAAGAGAGTTCCACAGGTGTGCATTTCTAAGAAAGAAGCCGTTTTCATGGAATCTACATTTAGGTTTAGGCACAGATAAAGAGTGAGGGAAATTATTGATAGTGTTTTCAGCTAGACAAGTGTTTCTTGTGAAAGTTTGGTGAGGGGGAACCATAGATTAGAGCTCAGACGAGCACTTGCCATGAAAATAATGATAAAGCAGAGACAGGCTCGCAATGTCTCTTCTGTGGGAAAGACGTTGCAGGGAAGAGAAAAGAGTATCCCCCACTAGGTTACAAAGTCCATTTTGAACTCTGTCAAGGTAGGATAAGCTGTTTCTAGGAGTTCTTGCCTAGATGTGGCAACAGTACTCCATCCTTGGACATACTTGGCTCTTATACAGGTAGAGAATTGCATCAGCAGTGAGATATCTACTGGAGCGGTAGAATAATCCCACCATTTTTCCAGTGACCTTGGCAACAGATTTGATGTATGTGTTCCATTTCAGATCAGGAGTAAAACCATTGATGACGGAAAGATAGAATTTTAGATTTAAATTAACCTCTTTCCCCATTGCACCACATGCTCAAGATCAAAGGAGAGAGAATCAGAGAGAACTTGGTCATTTACGGTCTTTGAAGTGTTGCTATAGATGGTAGTGTCGTCAGCACTAATGTTTATGAATGATCTTAGGATGTGATTTGGAAGATAATTGATGTAAATAAGGAAGAGAGTTGGGCCTAGGTTGAGGGACTCCAGCATTAATATTGAGAGCTTCTGATTTCTGCCAATCAACCACTCCTCTTATGAACCTATCAGAGAGAAATGATTTAATAACTGTGAAGACATTTCCAACTATACCATAGCTGGAGCTCTTAGGAGTAAACCTTTATGCCACACCCTATCAAAAGCCTTTGATATGTTAAGAACAATTGCCCTAGAAAGGAAGCCTCCATCAAGAGATTTGCTACAAGATATAACTGTTAGCACACATGCTGTAGATCTAGCAGAACGGAAACCATATTGCATGTCACTGAGGAGATTATTTTTCCTGAGATGGTTGACTACTTCTCTATTTAATATGGATTTCAGTGTATCCTGTGCATCATGCGTAAGTTGCTGAACTTACGCATGATGCACAGGATACATTGGTCTGTACTGAAAGAGAGATGACTGATCACCTGAACTTTTAAATATGGGGCACACTGATGAGGTTTTCCAGGGTGTTGGGAAGCAATTTTCCTTAAGACAATGCTTAAACAGCTTTGTAAGTATGGGTGCTAGTTTTGGTTGAAGCTTCTTCAGCACTATAATTGGAATGCCATTAGAGTCAGTTGCTTTACTGGAATCAAGACTTGATTAGCTTGGCAACATCATGCACAGATATTTGTATGTCACATAATGTGTTTTCAGATACAGGAGGAAATATGGAGAGTTGGCAGCCTTGATTGCATAGGGTAGAATTAGCTGCAAAGTTCTTGTCCAATGCTGACGAAATTACCTCAGGTCCATTGATGATGGTTGGGATAGAGCTTCTGTTCAGAACCCTGTTTGTTATTTGCCAAAACTGGTGGGAACCAAGCCACTACTCAGCTACTTTGGACTTGACGGACTGAGCATACAACTCTCATGTTCTTTATTACTATTTTACAGTGGTTGCTGGCAGTCCTGAAGGCAGCTTTAATCTCAGTACATCTATTATGTGGAAGTAATGATATGAGGAAAGAGAGAGAGAGAGAGAGAGAGAGAGAGAGAGAGAGAGAGAGAGAGAGAGAGAGAAATGCAGAGATAGGTATTACTGAAACAGGTTCAGGCTCTATGATTAGCTATCGAGTAGGTTAGTTTCACAAATAAGCAAGTTTGCACATTTTAGCTTGAGAATAAACATTTTTAAAATTAGTAAACATTTGACAATCACAGAATTTGTAGCAATAAAAATCAGACTTCAATCTATTACAAGAGTTCTCCTTGGAATCTATGCCAGAAAAGCAAATAAGGAGATTTCAAACTTCCTCGGCATCAACAGGAAGATAGAAAAGGTCAGGAAGAAATTGAAAGATTCAGGATTTGACTAAAAACAAACAAACAAAAAACGCATGACCGACGATCTTATGTCATAATATTCAGTTAAGGTGACATCAAGCAAAGAGCAACTTTTTGTGTGAGAGATAAAAAAAACGTCCATCAAAGATGTTAAATACATACCCATCTAACTCAGCAGTTTCAATGTAACACAGACTGTTAGGTTCACTTGTCGAAAGAAGGTAGAGATCAGCCTGAAATGAAAATAATGTTCTATTTATTTAAACAATTAATACAACAGGCATGTTGGGTTTGTGGTAGGAGTAATCTCCCTTGATAAACACTTCAATTCAGACATACATCATTCTTAGTCAAATGAAGCATAAAAAAACCTAATTCATAATTTCATTACAATTTATTCGACTCAAGAACCAACATAAAACACTGTATTTGATCACAAAAATTCAAAGTTGACAAAATTGCAGTAAAATCCTTGGATTTTGATGTTTTCCAACGTCAGTGAGAATTGATGATATGCGTTGCATGAAGAGAAATCATGTGAGAATGATACAATGGATGCATACTGTGAATCTTAAGGACAGGCTTAGATCTGATGACCTCAGAGGAAAATTAAAACAATACGAATATAGAGTGATGTTTGCAGAAGAGTAAACTTCCATGATATGGTCAAAGTGAAAGAGTAGATGAGAATTTTTGGGTTAGTAGATGTACAACAGTTTAAGTAGCAGAGTCAGTTCAAGTAAGGCACAAAAAAAAAAAATGATACAAATGGAGTTGAGGGAATGGGAATAAATTAAGACCTGGCCAGAGATAGTTTAGTTTGGAAATCAATTTCTTTAAGTTGTACAACACATGTCAGCATGTAAAACCGATGTTAAACTTTTGCTGTTGATTATAAGTCATTACGTAAACGCGCATCATGGCCAAATGCAGAATGAGAAGAAACTGGGAAGTTGTTTGTTTGTGGGGGATGGTGGGAGGTAGATGTATTTAGATAAAGATGAGTAAATAAAAATACATATAAAATACATATAAAAAACATATAAAAGATAAAAATGAATAAATAAATAAATAGAAAAATTAAAAAAAAAACTATATCTATAAAAGTGAGAATGCATGTCAGAGAGGACAATTCTCAACCTATATACTCAAAGATGTTTTGATCTACAGACTTCAAATCTGGTATATAGGGTATTCAGACATTTGGAAAACGTTTTAATTGGTGTTCATCCAGAAAAAAAAAAAAGGATGCTAAAGAATAAAAATTGAAAAAAATTGATATGGGGGGGGGGGGTTCATCGGATTTTCATCTGTTAACTGTTTCACAACTGTGCATGTGTGGTGAATTGTTCACATAACAGTTTCTTTATGTAAAGAATAAATAGGTTTGAAAAAACATTTTAAAGATTGTGACAAGCTGGGCTTATGGTTATCAGCTCAGGTATTTTTTTTACTGACAAGAAGTGAACTGTTTAGAAAAATAGAATGCTGACAAGCACATATTTCAGTTTCTTTCCATTCTTTTTTATTTCATTTTTTTTTGGAATTTAATGTGATGCTTAATGCAGGTCAATTTGATATATTTAATTCTGAATATATATGCATGTGTCTGCCTGTGTGTGTGACTGTCTCAAAAAGATACACACTCCACTTGCCTGCAACCTTATATTAGGTTCACAGAATCTAAATTTTGGCAATTTACGTGTGGTCATCTCCTTAGGTACCCAATGTCTTTTCTTGGAAGAATTCCAACTAGAAAGATATCGTAGAAATGAATGCCAAAAATAATCATCCCATTCATTTGAAAGGATGCTCAACAACGTTCAAATTTAAAAAAGCACCTCCCCTCCAAAAAAAACAAAACAAACTGCAATACTAGACATAAAAAAAGTGAACTTACTGCAACAAACTGGTTGTTCTCCATGCGAATGATATCCCCAACAACAACCTTGTGCCATTTCTCCTCGACCAGTTTACCATTCCGAAGCACGTACGAGATGCGATTATTCACTTGGTTGTCGCTCCGATGACGTTGCTTTCAGAGTGAGAAAGAGAAGACATTTTTTATTCACAAAATACAAAAACACAAAAAAAAAAATTAAAAAAAAATGCAAACACATAAAAAAAAAAAATACAAACACACATAAAAAATACAAACACACATAAAAAATATACAAACACACACATGAAAAAAAATTTTTTAAAAAGTATTAAAATTTAACACTTAAATTGGATTTGCATTGTTTGGAATCTGGATGTGAGGACACTTTAGAAGAGCGATATGCAATAAAATTCTGTGTTAAACGTGGATAAAAATGTCACAGAGATGTATGGAATGCTTAAGACTGCTTTTGAACCATCTGGCATAAATCAAGCATCAGTTTTTGCATGGCATAAGAGATTCAAGGGAGGTAGGGAGTCTGTGAGGGATGATGAGAGGTGTAAAAGGAGTAAAGAAGTCAGAGCACCAAATTTGATTGGCCAAATAAAGAATTTCACAGATAAGGATCGTCGGGTGTCTATACAGACAATAAGTGCACAGTTTGATGTCAGTGTGGGAACTGTACACACAATTATTCGCAAGGAACTGAAGATGCAGAAGATTTGTATAAAGTTAGTCCTAAAAAAATCCGAAAATCAGAAAGAAAGACGTTGTCATGACCACGATGAGCATCAAGACAGTTCCTCACCCTCCCTATAATCCAGACCTTGCTCCCCATGACTTTTGGTTATTCCCTAAGCTCAAGGAAAACCTTGGAGGCTGTCGTTATGAGACAATTGAGATGAAAAAGGCTGTGACGAGGGTCACCGATACGCTAACACAAGATGACTTCCATTAGGCCTTCCAGAAGTTGTTGGAATGGTACAAGGAGTGCATTGCAGCCAGAGGAGATTACTTCAAAGGGGACTAGAGTTTCATGTGTGTCTATCAATAAAAGTGCCCATACGAAAAAAGTCTGGAAACTTATTTAAGGCGCCTCGTAAATTGCATATAAACGTTTGTGGAAAATTCAGTAATTTTCCTAAAAATATTTTAATAATCTTATCATATTCGGTTTAAAGTTCGTTTTACCTGCTGGCATGAGTCGGACGACTTTGAGTAACTAATGTTAAGCTGAGTTAAAACTGTTGAATTGTCTCCTCTTGATAAAAGGAATTCTGTTTAGAGTTATCCCCCTTTTACTTGTTGCCGTTCCCTTTGACGAGGCTCTGGCTTCACATGTAACAAAACTTTCTATCGTCACCATAATATTCAGTTTAAAAGCTGTTTTGTACGCTGGCAAAAGTTGAACAGCTTTTAGAAACTGACATCCAAAATAATCTACGAGTCTTTCTCAAATCTGTATGTTAGTTTGGAAGTCAATTTCTAAATGCCGTCCAACATATGTCAGCATGTAAAACAGACGATAAACCACATATGAAGAGTTATGTAAAATAAATGTGATAAACAATACCCAAAACGAAGAATAAAAAACAAACAAAACAAAGATAAATAAACAAAAAAAAATAAAAACAAAACAGAAAACAGAAAATAAAACAAATAAAAAATAACTGGTAGATACATAACATTTCCTTTGTGTTTTTGTCTGTTAAGTAAAACAAGGGTTGTTCCAAAAGTAATGCCTCCTATTTTTTAACTCCAAAAGTTGAAGAGTTATGAAGACGGTAGTGGTACCATCAAAACAAGCGAAATTTTGTGCTCCAGAATTTATTTATTCATCATTCTCAATGCAGTTTTGGCAGGAAGTCAATAACACATCTCTGCTTGTGATGCATGTTCATGACAGGGGTTGCTTTCTTAGAGTCCCATACAGTCAATATTTGCAACAGAGATGAAACTTTAATGCATAATTTCAGTCATCATAACAATACAATCTGCATCCTCTGATCCATTTGGGCGAAATAAAAAAAATAGGAAGTATTACTTTTGGAATCGCCCTCGTATGTCACATGCAAGTCACTTTAAACTTGAATCCTTCCAATTCATGACATCAGGGCTGTTTTGGATAGATGAATATTGTAGTGTCCACCTTACGGATAACAATGAACCCTTCCTTTCTCACTCTTTATTTGTTGTTGCCTTTGCAATATATTTTGTTTCCCCTAAATAACAAGTTGTGTCTTTCTTCTAGACGCATGCGCATGCCAGTCCACAACAATACACTTCCATACGTTTTTTGTTTGTAAAGAAATATATTACATGTAAGTCATTTGAAACAAACTTTTTCAACTCATCAAATCAAAGCTTTTTTCTTTTTTTTTTTTTTTTAATAAACCAGCCAATTTGAATTAATCCAGAAATTTCAGAGTCTCTCTTCCCCTTTCTCCTCCTCTCTCTGCCACCCTTACTGGCAAATGTTGACAAACTGTCAGCTTCAAGGAAAACAGAAGGAAAGCAACAGTCTATATTTAGAAACTGTCAGAAAATGATTTGCGGTCAGCTTAAAATAGAAAAAAAAATCAAAAACGGAATCATTAAATGTACATGACGAAAATAAAAATATTGACAAGATCAAGTCAAACCCTTTGAGGTTTCGCCAGCATAATAGCTCTTCAAATTAACCCGAGATACAGAGATAATCTTCCCTGGAAGCTGAGAAGCTGACAATCGATCATCTAAAAACAGAATTGGTTCTATTTAATTGGAGATGGCGGGGGGGGGGGGAAATTTGTAGAGTTTATGCTCACAAGATAAATATTTATTCAGACAGATAAAAAAAAAAAAAAAAAATAATAATAATAATAATAATAATAATAATACACCCAAAGGTCGAGGTTGACGGACTATGTGTAAAGGAAAGACGGCGGGAGAGGACTGGTTAGTATAGAAGACTGTGTGAATGACATAAAAAAAGAATTAGAAAAATACATAATGCAAAGCACTGAAAAAATAATTATGACAGCGAGAAACATGAAAAAAAAAATCAACAAAACAGACAGAGGAGAAGACGAGAAAAGAAAAATGGGAAGAGAAACAACTACACAGAAGATTCATAAGGATGACAAAAGATGAGAATAACGAAAACACTCGGACATGAATGCGAAAAGGACACATAAACCGAGAAACTGAAACCCTAATAACTGCAGCACACGATAACTTGACAAGAACCAATCACATCAGAGCAAAGATCGACAAAACACAAGAAAACAGCAAATGCAGACTCTGTGGACAAAAAGACGAAACGATAAACCATATAGTAAGCGAATGTAGCAAACAGGCCCAAAATGAATACAAGAACAGGCACGACCAAGTGGAAGGGCAGTACACTGGCAATTATGCAAACAACTGGATCTTGAATGCACAGACAAATGGTACAAACATAAGCCGACAAAGTACTTGAAAACGAGAATCACAAAATCCTATGGTACATAGACATACAAACAGACAAACCCATCCAAGCAAGAAGACCGGATGTCATAATTAACAAGAAAGAAAAATCCTGCCAAATCGTAGACTTTGTTGTACCAGCTGACCACAGGGTGAATATCAAAGAAAAGGAGAAACGAAGCAAATACACAGTTAGCCAGAGAGCTGAAAGGAATATGGATGATGAAGAAAATTATGATAATACCTATAATAGTAGGAGCACTAGGAAGAATTCCGAAAAACTTTCAAAAAAGAATGGGAGAAATTGGAATCAGAGGAATGACTGGAAAACTACAACGAATAACAATAATGTAAACAGCTGAAATATTACAAAAATCCTTGAATGTGAAAACTAATACACATGAGCCACATGTGTGGGCCAGACAAACTACTGCAGAGGCAAAAGATGAAGAATGACAAGAACATTGAAGCTGCATGTCTATAAGTTTGCTGCCCCCCCCCACCAAAAAAAAAGAGTGATGCCAAACAGCCGAGAAGGGTCAAGGAGGATGGAAAGACCAAGGAGAGACAAGCGCGAAGAGAACTGGGAACTTAGGGAGGCTTATTGCCATTCAAATTCTAGTGGAGACCAATGGCCGCTGCCAGCAAGAAATCAATGGTAAGCAGCTGTTGTGATAATGCAAAGTTATTTGCAAAAGTTATCGAAAGAGGTGGAGAGTACTGGCAATCTGAGGAAACTAGTTATCACTCAGCTTCTAGGGAACGCCACAGGTTGGTTTCAAGGAGAGATCTTTGATGACCTGTGTGAAAGCTCCTTTTGAGCAAATAATAATAATACAAACGACAATTAGTTCCCAAAAGGTCTTCAGCTAATGATGGCTCTAGAATTTCAGAATCGAAACCATCCATCTAGGCATCATCACCAGCATTATCACATGATTGTATTGTTCGCATTGGTTTCCCTGATATTTTTATAATCAAAATTCTTTCTAGAAAGACACCAAGTACTTACTTAGAGGAGGGACCGTTTGAAAGTTCGCAACGTCCTAAATGCAAGTGAGTTCTTGTGGAATGAAGTGGATCAAACTTGGGACACCCAGGTTGTTAATCATGTCATTAACCACTGGACCACTGTTATCTCCCAGGACACTGAATAATGATGATCCCATATTAAACCTGCTTTATTCCGTATCAAAGCTTATGCGAAGGATTTCTTTTTTTTTGCAGGGGGAGGGGGGAAGGCACAAATTGTCAGAAGCTTATTGGTATAATCTCTGCATGAATATATGCCATAATCATATTGCCATTCAATTACCGAAGTTAAGCAATGTTGACCATGGTCAGAACTGGATGGGTGGGAGTTTAGAAATATCAGGTGTTATATGTACTCTTTTTTTATCTCTGCATTGTTTCAAGTTGTCCTGGACATTCACTGAAATCAAGCAGTGCTGCTTCAGGAGAGATATGGTTGGAGATTGTGCAACCTTGGCTTCAAAATTACACACACATTCCTTTCAATGTGGTCTACTTTTTTTTCCTTGGGAGTCACCACTAACCAAGGCCTGAAGGCCACTCAAGGATAAGGGTTAATGAATATAAGGTGGTAGTATACTTATTGTTAATAGAGTAAGTGGGTAGAATTTGATTATTTATGGGGACAGCTCAACAAGAACTTGTTTACATTGTATTTGAAGACTACCATGTTGTATTCAACTGGGAAGCAGACCAGCGGAACAAATAGAATTTTAAAATCTTAACATGCGATATTCTTCTGTACAAGATTTAATTTTCCTATGAGATTATAACAGCTTGTCTTTAAGACTCCCACATCTATCCCATCATTTTTATATAATTTCTCCTCATGCAACACATATCCTCAATCCTCATTGATCATATTTCATTTCCATACATGATCACACTGCATATACATGCCGGATAGATTGCCTGAAAATGCAAGGATAAGCAAAATGGCATCAGTAAAAGAAAGTTCTCAAATTCTATTAGTTCGTAAACTGCAACATTGTAGCAATGCTTTGATGTGAACCCCTGGGAACGACACAGGATAGGAAAATTTTAACTTTAATAAAATGATGTAAAGAAATCGACAATGAAGGGGGCAGTAAAATCTTTTTCAGGTTATGGAAAAGAAAAAAAATCGAATGCAATTCAATCTTTTGCGGTAACTGTAACCATTGGGTACCCAGGAAGTTATTAGGTTGATTGGTTTGGTTAGGTTGTTTTGTTTTACGCCCTTTTCAGATTATTTAATGCTGAACCCAGTTATTTTGGGAACAATTTTTATGCTTCAAGTCCTTTTTTTTTTTCAAATATTTATTTGTAGAGTTTTTTTGGGTTTTTTTTTTGTTTTAGAATCGTTGGTAAATTGAGAACGAATAATGTAAATGTTGTCAGAAATAAGTGAAATATTCTCAATTTTGTGTCTTGCCTATTCCTCTCTTTTTCAATCGTCTTTTTCCTTGCAATAAATAAACTGAATTATGTTTAGCATTAGGTTGCTTGTATCAACTCCTATAAGTCGATCAGCTCACAAGTGGGTGGTGGTTTTACTGGTAATTCATTATTCGGGTTTGTTTTACTATATGCAGATTCGAAAAACTTGTCAAAAAATAAATATATAACAAATAAATGTTATCTAATGTAAGATAAGTTACTTTTATACCAAACTGGATAAGTTTTAGTGTTTTTATTTAATGTAAAACGTTTATTCGGTTCATAAAACGAGTAATGTTAGAAACCCACCCAGTAAATGTTACAGGGACATTGGGTGGGTTTCTAACACCATTTTGTTTTATCTCTTATTTTGAAGTGAATATTGAGTCTTCAAAGACATTACAGCCATCTTTTCTTGTTCACCGGCAGCCTTCAACATTACTCGTTTTTGGAACCGAATAAACATTTTACATTAAATAAAAACACTAAAATCTTATCCAGTTAGGTAGAAAAGTAACTTTTTTTTTTTGTCTTTGATAACATTTAATTTTATATATTTGTTTTTTGACACTTTTTCACATTTATGAGTATAGTAAAACAAACCCCATCGTTCATATCAGCTCCATTACATCCTGCTTCCTCCTCCTCCTCCTCCTCCTCCTCCTCATTACATCCCGATTCCTCTCCTCCTCCACCTTACTATCACCAAATTCTGCAAAATCAAAAAGAGATGCTCCTCATGTTATGTTGTTAATCTACTGGAAAACACCAGTTGCTACCCAACATTGGAAAGTATTATAATGGTCAATTATTATGATTGGTAAAAGTAGAATGTCAGAAGGAATCTTATCAAAGTGAAATAATTATTTATGTTAAATAGTTTTCAGGAATGTAACTTGATGGAGGAAATGCCATTCTGATAATCATGTTATTCGCCGAGAACGTGAGAACAAACAAAGATACGTGACAAAAGCCTAGCAAGGTTCTTTAGGCCATGTGTAGTGATGACATGATGAAAAAAAAGATAGATCTTGAGACGTACAGTTTTAATTATGAGGGAGATCAGTTCGATATACAATGCATTAGCGGACGAACAGGGGTTTTGGACAGGACACCCATGGAAGTAAGAAGAGGGCAAATTAGCAAGATGTAGTCATCTACAAAGTGTGCCAACTCTGAAAAGAAACCCAGCAAGGAATAAATGATTCTATCACAGTTTATGCATGGAATATAAACTTTTGTCATTCATTCATTATATATACAGACACATATTTAGGTAAACAACAACATTATTTTTGAATCGACCTAATATATATATAATATAATATATAGCGACTTGACTATTCAAAGGTTCAATGAATAAATGATTATTCATTGAACCTTTGAATAGTCAAGTCGCTGCCTGATGATATCTGTTGTTTGATTGAAACAAGTGGCTATTTGTAGCAGGAGGATGTGACCATGTTTATATAACAATAAACAAGTATTATCAGCTCTTTTTATTGAGCACTATCTAACAACCTCGTTGAATTCATTAGTCCATTACTTTTGAATAAAAAACCCGAGTATATATATATATATATATATATATATATATATATATATATATATAGTGGTAGCCAAATTGAATATTGAAATGCTCATATCTTTTCTACCTGAAAATTTGCACATCATTTGAAGATTATAATACTATTCTACGGTTAAAATTTTATGACAATTGACACAAAAGAGCCTATATTTTCAAACTAATAAAATATGTCCAAATTTACTTACATTTGTATACATATATTCAGTTTTCCCCACCGTGACCTTACCAGGCCACTAGTATATATGCTCGTTCTCCTGCATATCCAACGCTCACTCGTCTCTCTCCTCTCCATAAATCCTCACTTTTCTAAGTTACTTTGCCTTGGAAGAAGTAATAAAGTGCAAAGAAAAACTACAAAAAAAAATACGCTTAGCAACTAAATTGTAAATTGTAAGCTAAACTGAAAATGGAAAAGCTTTTTTATTCTCCTCATAAATAAGCAATAAAGACAGAAGTGGACAAAAAACGAATGGAAAAGCAGACATTTTCTAACCCCCCCTTTCCAATATAAAAAAAAATACAGCAGAACATAAAAAATATTTTTTTTCCAGTTTATTTAATTAGACAAAGGATTTTCTGGACAAATAATTTTTTTATGGATTTTATGTTATGTTGAAGACTTACAAATAGTTCCTTTTGGCAGACAGCCAAAGACCACCTGTCATCAGCAAGAAAACTCTCAAATAAATATTTCTGTGCTTAGAGTATTTGAACATCTTATATATATATATATATATATATATATATATATATATAAAGATATATATAAAATAAAAGTTACAATAAGTTTACTAAGGTAATCAAAATGGTAAACTTAAAATATATTATAAATATTAAAGAGTTAATATTTACAAGTAAAATAAACTCAGCCAGATATAAAAAGCTCAATAAAACCGAAAAGGAAATAGAGCTTATAATATGAACAAATGATTAATAAGATATGTTAAAAGACATCTTGAAAAAGAGTTAAAAACATATTTAATTTTAAAAAAGGAAGCACAAGATAAGTGGATAGTCCTTAATCCACGGAGTTTCGAAGAAATACTCTCCTTCTCATCAGAGGGCAGGAATTAGCAAAATGCAGGATCGGATTTTGCATATAAAAGTATTTAATGAAACTACAAGTAAGTCAAAGATCTTACTTGGTTAAAAAAAGGGTGAGGTAAGGGAAACAGGAGGCAAAAGAAAAATAATAAAAAGAGTTCACATGAATATATATATATATTTCATGGTTCTTTGGGGTTGGGGTACAGAATTTAAATATCGCAATCATGAAGGAAAGAATTTTATAATTCATGATTAAAAACGTTTTAAAATAAAGTAAACAAGGTGAAAAGGAGAAAGAAAAGAAAAAAAGTGGGGAAGTCAGCTGATCGGTTTCGCCCTCACTTTCTCAAAGCTGTATCAAGGTTTTTTTTGTTTAAGAAAAGGCGGGGAGGTCGAAAATATGTACAATTTAAAATAAAATCACGTTGCGCTATGTTATGTGTGTGGAAAAAAAAGAAAAAAAAATGGGAGGGGGAGAGCAATTAAAAGAAAGCAACGTTAAATTACTCGAAGATCCTAGAGACTAATCACGGCATTCCCTCTGTTTACAGACAAAAGGCCTTCTCAATGGAACGTGAACAGTCTCTAAGATCTTTAAATGGAATAACTCAGGATAGAAAATGAGTTTGTGCTAAAGTTCGTTCTGTATGTGTTGGCAAGTACGTCTGCTGCTTCGTGTGTCCTATTTCTGATTTGTAAGTATATGCTGTCGGACTCTTCCATCCAATCTCAATGTTATTTAACCCACATAGTTGGCACTGCAACTACATTCAAAATTGTACATTACATTATTATTATGATGGGGGGTTAGAAAGAACATCTTTTCGAGAGGATGGCATTCACATTCTTGTAGAGAACACAACACGTACATTTGAAGCAAAATAACAATATTGCACTCTTGAGCCGATTTGATTTCCTAATTTCTCACTTACTGCCCCCAATACATTACATATAGATGTAGTGGCAAATTTCATCTGCTCAACAAATATACTTTCAGAAATGGGAGGAGACAATACCTGGCTACGATATAAAAATCTGTACAGACATCTATAGTCTCTAAAATCGGGACGCAACTAAACAGGTTGCTAATGGCATAAGAACACACATTTATTAATAACCTTAGACCTTTGAATAAAGTCTGCAAAACAAAATGAGTATTTACTGTAATATTTTAATGCAGGTCGTAAAATGTTTAAGATCCATTTTGCAACTTTATGCTGTGATGATTCTACCATAGATAAAATAAGCCTTAAAGGAATACCTACTTTGTGAGTTTTCGGTAAACCATATAACTTAGGACGGATCGATCCTGAGGGTCTAATCTCATTAACTATGCTAGAAGGAAGTTCTCTACTCTTAACCCACTTAACTAATTTCTTTAGGAATTTGGTTTCTAAAGAGGTTGCACAATCAGGAGTTGCAATCGAGCCCATTTTTATAAATTTCTCCGTGTTGTTCAGTATGATAGACATTTTGTCGACATAATTATGATTTAGTACCACAACCCCTGAACCTTTATCCGATCTAGTAATGACTAACAATTTATTTTCTCGTAGAGTTTTAATAACTGCATAATGCTCTTTACGCCATTTAAACTCTGAATGAGATACGGGTGTATTTGCATAGCTGTGGACAAGGTCGTTTCATCTGCCTTAATTGAACCTTGGAGATCACAATTTAAATTATTATTTGATATATTTACAAATTAAATTGACTTTACTGCAATCAGCTCATATCTCGGATTGCAGTTTCTTCTGCCTGGGTCATAAAGAATATTACTTCATGGGTTATTTATGTTCAAATTTAAATAACCTTTAGGATTTCAATATAATCCATTCAGATTCCAGATTCTTCCTTGATTATTTATTGCAGTTTTTTCATTTTCATTCTTTTATTATATTGAAAAAGCCTACACAAAATTCTTTTTTATAAATATTTTCAAAATCACAAGAATTAGTGATACAATTTTTTTTTCTTAATATTTATCCTTTGATAAGAAGTGTCTATCTTTGAAAAATCCATGGGTTAAGCATTTTTCGTTATAATAAATCCTTGTCTGAATTTTCGATGGATTAAATATCACACTTTATTCAATTTTTATTTTCATCAATTTTTCTTGTTTTTTAATTGTTCTATCTAGTCTATCGAGCTTTCTATTATATCGATAGGTTCTAATATAAAGATATTTATCTTTGTAATTTTATTTAATTACATAAGCATGATATAAATAAAATTATATAAAAATATAAACATCTCAGAAAAAAAAAATAGGTGTGATGTTCATTACATGCGATTAAAACAAAATACGAAAATGTGGTAAATAGAAATAGCCATTTTGATGTGGACAATAGCCCAAAGATAAACATTTTAGGAAAATTAAAATGGATGGCTCTCATCTTGGGGAGGCTCCATGTTTTGACAAGCTTCTGGGTTTCACCTTTACTCCTGATCTGAAATGGAACACTTACATCAGGTCTGTTGCCAAAGATGCTGGGAAAATGGTGGGATCCTTCTACCGCTCCAGAAGATATCTCACTACTAATGCAATTCTCTATCTGTATAAAAGCCAAGTACGTCAAAGAATGGAGTACTGCTGCCACATCTGGGCAGGAGCTGCTAAAAACAGCCTATCCTGCCTTGACAGAGTACAAAATAGACTTTGTGGTTTAGTGGGGGATGCTCTTTTCTCTTCCCTGCAGCCTCTCTCCCACAGAAGAGACGTTGCGAGCCTGTCTTTGTTTTATCATTAATTCCATGGCAAGTGCTCGTCTGAGCTTCAATCTCTCGTCCCCCCTCGCCAATCTTTCACGAGAAACACCCATCTCGCTGAAACTACTGTCAATAATTTTCCCCAATCTTTATCTGTGCTTAAATCCAAACGTAGATTCTATGAGCAGAACTTCTTTCTCAGAAGTGCACGACTGTGGAACTCTCTTCCGTATGCCTGTTTCCCACCTGACTACAACTGGGATGTCTTCAAATCCAACATAAACAAAATTCCTGATAAACCACCCCCTTAAGTAAGACACTATCAAATCTCCAATACTAACGATTACTACAATACTATCTCATTGATTACTGTACACGCAATAACCCTTATCCCTGAGTTGTCTCCGGGCCTTAATAAGTGGTGACCCCCATGTAAAAAAAAAGACACAGAATAAGAAGTATAGAGATTAGGACAAACATGGATAAACCAAAATTCCAACACTTCACTCTTACTTGTATAAATTCAGATCATAAGCAAACTCTTGAAATTCTGCAGCAGACAGAGACCAATAAACACAAAAATCTTTATTTTACGTATCAATCGCAATTGCGATTCAAAATGTTGCATTGTTGAGTGAAAAACAGATATAAAATTTAGAATACAAGTTTATTCCGTGAGGTATAAAAATAGAAGTCCGTATCGGGTAGCAACAACTTGTATGTGACTTGACAAGTGAACCACATTCCAACTCATAGCTTCAATCAACTCCAACGAGTTTTGCTCTCCTTAAATGTACCTTTCAGTCCATGAATTTTCTAAACTAAGATTCTCATATTTTTTTCCATGCAACACATGTCCTCAACCCTCATTTTCCCTGGTTTCACTTCCATATGTCATCACTCGTCCCTTAGTCGACTGTGGTAATAGTCTGCTTGTTAATAATATATATACATACATATATATATATATATATATATATATATATATATATATATAAACAATGAAACAAACAATATAAAAGAAAAGGAGAAAACTCACAATGTCATCGGCCAAGTCCTTTATTGCTGTGATAGCAAATACTGCCACCAAAGGGATCACCGTCGTCAAGGGGGTCAACGGAGAGATTGGGGGTATAACCTGGGAACAAAAAGAAATTAACATGAAAGAGGAAAAAAAAAACAATAGGATAATATCTAATATGAAGCTAACATAATTGTTATATTGTCAAATTTTCAGCATCAGACCCAAATAGAAATAAGACATATTGATACTTGTGTCTGATTAGCCTATTTTTCACTTTTTTTCTTCCATTATGTTATTGACATGAATATTTTATTTCGCTTCATTTTTTTTAATGAAAATACTTATTCTTACAACGAAAACAGTTAGAGTAGAGACATTTTCCCTTACACATTGAAACAGATTAAAAGAAAGTCATTATGTAGAAATGTACAGAATTCTCCAAACAAATATGTACACACACACATTATGCTTCAAAAAGGTTCATTTTATTTACTATATAAGCATACAATTGTTTCAGCCCATACTAATATTTTATAATATATAGATCACTATATATATATATATATGTTTTATCTGTTTGGTTACATATGTTTCGGATGTTGGACCATGTTTACGATCCAACAGCCTCGTCAGACCTTATGGTTGATAGTATTTGGAAGAAATGTTTTAGAGGAAATACGAGAAAAAAGGGGGGGATAGTAAGGGGGAGGGAGGCGGGTATCGACAATATTTAAGTTTTGAAGGTTAAAATACATTAGTGGTGTGTGTGGGGAAGTAGCAGATTCAGGTAGACGAGGGGAGGAATTTCAATTTTTAGGTTTTCAAATTTTGACCGCTTTTCAGTTGTTTAGCCAGGTATATGAAATAGATGAGAGAGAGAGAGACAAAGAGAGAGAGAGAAAGGGTTTGGGTGTGATATGTGTTTGACAAGTAAAAGTCGACTTGTTCATTTCAGTTGAGAACGAGTTGTTTTTAGATAGTAAAGGTTTAATATATACGCCAACGCACGTGCAAATACGCCTGGTCGCCCCCCCTTCTGCCATTGATGAGGCATCTGTCAAGTTGAGGCTGCCATACATGTATATATACGAGGGGCGTGCAATAAGTAATGCCCCTGACCCACTTCCAGTTATCTGATCTAGCTGAAATTTTGCATGTGCAATGATTTATATCTCTACGGGTTATGTGGCAAATTACAGCTCTGAACTAATTGTGGTTTCTGTTTTACAGGTGTTTGAACTGAGTCAGGTGTGAAATGGAGCCTGTTGAATGTCGAGCAGTGATCCGGTTTTTGTATTTGAAAGGACGCACACCACAGGAGACTTTATGAAATGAAAGAAATTTATGGTGATAATGCCCCATCATATGACCTTGTAAAACGCTGGCATCATGAATTCAAACATGGCTGGAAGTCTGTGAAAACAGCTCCCAGACCTAGTCGCCCCCACTTCTGTCATTGATGAGGCATTTGTCCATCAAGTTGAGGCTGCCATTTTGGAAGATCGGCGCATTACTATTCGCCAAATAACCAAAGATGTCAAGATTAGTACAGAGTCTGTGGAAACTATCATTCATGACCATTTGCATATGCATAAGATGTCTGCCAGATGGATTCCCAGGTTGCTCACACCATTCCAGAAGCGAAAACACATCGAGTGCTCGAGGATGAATTTGGAGATGTGCCAAGAAGATGAGTCAAAGTTTTTCAAAAGACTGATTACACAGGATGAAACCTGGGTCCATCACTATGATCTAGAGACCAAATCCCAGTCAATGTAGTGGAAGCACTTGGATTCACCACCAAGAAGCACCAAGAAGGCAAGGGTGCAGCCCTCCGCTGGCAAGGTCATGCTCACAGTCTTCTGGGACCAGGACGGAGTAGTGATGACAGATTTCCTGGCAAAGGGTACCACAATTACAGGAGCCTATTATGCTTCACTTTTGAGGAAATCAAGGGAAGCTATCAAAATCAAGAGGCGGGGCAAGATCAGCAAAGGTATCCTCCTCCTGAAGAACAACGCTCCAGTCCACAACTCGCATGTCGCCAGATCAGAAGCATGGGCGTGTGGTTATGAAATCTTTCCCCATCCTCCCTACTCCCCTGACCTTTCATCCTCTGACTTTCACCTCTTCCCAGCCATGAAGTTGTTTTTGAAAGGAAAGCATTTCCTAGATGATGCAGCCTTGATTTCTGAAGTCACGTCGTGGTTGGAGGACCAACCTGGGGTGTTCTACAAAAACAGTCTCCAGAGCTGCATCAAACGATGGGAGAAATGCATAACTCTAGGTGGTTCCTATGTAGAGAAAGACTAATAACCGTGCCAAGTTTCATAGCTCTACTGTTATGGGAAGTGCGTCAGGGGCATTACTTATTGCACGCCCCTCGTATATATACGCACACTAGTGGGGGTGCCCCGCGTTGCCTGGGTGTTTGGAAAGAAGTGTTAGTAGGCAGGCAGGTAGGCTTGAACCCATGACGCGAAGGCAGAAAAGCAAGTGAAAGAAAAGCTAAGACGTGAGAAAGTGAAAAACGTTCTAATTTATTGATGTCAAACAAAAAATTGACTTGAAGTGATTAAGTTAAGAATCACGCAGGTGCAGAAATGAACGTTGGCTGCAGGCCAGTTTTTGCTTCTCCACGATGTTGGAGGAAACTAGCTCCCCCCAAGGAGGAGGAGCTCTCCAAATGAATAGCAATTGTCTTATATGAAGGGCTTTCCTCACATTGATCAATTCTAATTGCTTTTCTGGAGGTCCCGGCCGAGAAGGCCAGCAAATGACATTCGTTTTAATTGGCTTCACTTTATTTACATGAAAAAAAAAACCAACAAACACACGAAAGGATGGAATAGAGGAAATTTTATAAAAGTTCGTCCATTCGCAAATCGTACATATTATAATCTAGAGAGTATATAAAAAGTTCTCTAAAAAAAACTCTTGCAAAAACACCCCGAAAAAAACCTTTCTGGGGCATACAAAAATGCACACGCCATTTTTGCCTTTTATATATATAGATAAAAGGCAAAATGTGTGTATGTGCGTGGGTGTTTGTATGTCTGCCAAAAACTTTCGACACATGCTACGGATCCTGCTGACGAGATTGGTATCGTTTTAAAGCTTGATGTCTAGGACGACAAATATAAAAAAAATTGGCCAAAAACATTAATTCCTTCACCCTCAACTGGGTAGTTTTCTACAAGGTTGGGTCGCTTTTTTCATCGACATTTCCACAAGTCATCATCTCCTCTCGATTGACTACCCTTAATTTCACCACTGCGACTTCCGGTTTCACCATGGACGCATCAGCTAAAATGTTACCTTTTTTACCTTCTTTTCCTCCTTCACGTTACAGGTTCGAGCCTAGCTGCCTACTACCACTTTTTTTTTTTTTTTTAACACCTCTCTCCACCCGGGCTGCCTACTGTTGTTTTGATTCTCCCTCCTTGCTACTACCACTTTTTTTGTTGTTTTATCACCTATCTCCACCCAGGATTCCTTATTACATCACCTCGACACACCCGGGCAATGGCAGGTAACCCCACTAGTGTGTATATATATTAAAGTATGTGACTTGTGATTGGATAGATTTGTATACAAATAAATACACAATCGTTTTTATAGATTGGAGTATAAACAGCTAAACAAACCATCTTTTTGCAACTCTTCAAAATTCCAATCTGACCCTTTCTCCTGGACACATACCATTTAGCGTTGGGTGAGTTTGATCAGGCGATGAGGTTCTAAAGTCAGGGATTAACAGTTAGGAATTCACAAGAAAAACGTCATATGTCTGGCTCTCGTCATTCCTCTCCCATCTCCTGCTAACCTCACCAGCAACTGGTCAAACAGGTTTTCGAGTCATAATTGTCTAGTTTCTATAGTTAATCAATATCCCCCACTGAGCACGACACCTGAACATCTTTTGCTTCATAACAAGTGAGTATCGATAAAAATTAATGTTTATCTTGAATTTGGTTGTATTTTGATTCTTGCAACAACAGAATTCTCTCCTCAGAAGATAAAGAAACACACAAGGTAACAAGAAAAAAAAAATGGCGTCTATTGAATTGTTGATAAAAATTCAATTTTTTTTTTGTATTACCTGGATCATTCAAAATATTTTTATTTGGATTTAACAGTTGTGAACTTAAAAACTTAGAATTTAATCAATCAGTATTTTTATCAACCGGTTAATCATGTCAAGATACATGTCCAGCCAGTACCAAAAGTCAGCATTAAACCGCTACAAATATATCATGGAAGCCAACCATACAAAATTTGGTTTGTTACATGGTTTCATAAATATGTAACATTTTATATCTGAACTCTCATGTTTCTTTGATTGAAGTCGAGCTGTAGAGGCAAAAATTTAATTTCCCTCAACACCAACACAAAATGGTATACCTATTTACAATGCCTCCCCACGGGACAGAGTTAGACACCAGGGTCGTTTTTTAACGTGGAGAAAAGGTACAAAAATAAAAAAATTGTTTCACCGAAAGAGAACAAGAAATGAAAGTGCAGCATCTGAAAACAGATACTACACTTTGATCTTGACCAAAAGGCCAAGTAATATAGAATTTGCTTCCAAGAAAAATGGAAAGCCTATTCAATTAATTTTGTGAAAACAGTAAAATAACATTTCTTTTTAGGGAAATAATAAAATTAGTCCCCAAAGCTTAAGTGCATTTTCTTTTTAGTTTCCAGGCAAAATGGAGAGCATGTTCTAAATTTGAAGGGAATAAATAATTCATTGTTTCACATTACAAGAAGGAAACTTTTAAAACCATTCATCAAAAGAATAGAAATTTATATCACACATTTTTAGAAAAGACAGTATATTGCATGTCTTTCGAAATGATAGATAATCTAAGAAAAGACGTAATTATCTGTGAAATAAGAGACAATATGATTTGTTACTGGGAAAAAACTTATATATGCATGACAATCAGCAGAAAAATTAACATTAGAATCGAAACTGTTGAACTTGAATGAACCAGAAATAACTAATACAGGAAAAAAAAAAAAGAAGATAATTGTACTTTAAAATAAGCCGAGAATGCTGGGCCCCCCTCCACGAGTGAAAAATTTACTTTCACCATGACTAATGTTTGTGCAAAATTTCAAAAAGATCCAAGGTGTGGTTATTAAGAAAAGTGTAAACAAACAAATGGACGAATGATTTGAGGGCAATTTTACCCTTATAATGCCCTCTAGGGGATCAACCAAAGTTATCCCGGAAAATCCATTCTGGCAAAAATTTACTTTCACAATGACTAATGTTTGTGCAAAATTTCCCAAAAATTCAAGGCGTAGTTATTGAGAAAAGTGTGAACAGATGAACGAGAGTTAATTCCTAGGTTCAATCCTTCCTTTGTTGAAGGACCAAAAAAAAATATTTTTTAAATAAAAAAAAAATTCACACAAAAAAATATCATTCGGATTATTCAGACTACTATTCTCATCTTGTGAGTTATTTGCACAACGTCTTGGCTGATGTAACCTACAACCTTCTTCAGATGTATCTTGTCGAACTCGGGAATCTTTGTGCTGAACTAGGAAATCTACATAGCATTTGGAACAAAACTTTATATTTAATCCACAGAAGTCGCATGTTCTCGTTCCATCAACCCTGACTGTCACCAATTGTGTATTACTTTATCACTTAAGACTTTTACCCAGTTATGATTGGCAGAATGAGAGCATGCTATGGCAGTGGATTAAATAAAGGGTTCAGTTCAAAATTCTTTATGGATTCCAGAGTTTGACAAGCTACACTTGAAGAAAGCTGTAGGTTACATCAACCGAACCGTTGTGAAAATAACACTCAAGATGAGGATGGCAGTCTGAAGAATCCAAATAATATGAATAAACTTGTTGCATGCAGTAGAACATTAAAAAATTAAAAATTAGTAACAAAATACAGTAAAGTATATAATACACATGCATATAATCAAATAACATTACAAATAACATCGTAAGGCGGGGCAAATACCGTAACTAGGGGCCGGAAAAACGTATTCTACATCGTAACCTGAAGAAAACGTATACTAGGGCCACTGTATCCGAGGGTCCTACTGTATAATCTTGCAGTAGTTATATATTTTTGAGGTTAAGTGTAGATATGAATCACCAGGTGCAGTGGGTTATACGGTATGATTTATGGAGATAATATTCAAGATGAGAACACTTGCTTATAAAATACAAAAAATACAAATAACACAATCCTCATCTCGAAAGTTCAGAATTTCAAACTATTTGCACCAAATGTAAACCCCCTCCCCAAAAAAAGACAGTAAAAAAAATGTGCAGAACAAATAAAATAGTTGATTAAACAGAAGAAAATAAATCTGTATTTAGATTCCATGAATGGTGATAAAACTGACAAATTAAAAGGATAAATATGAAAAATCAAATTAAAATGCAACAGAAAATCGATTCTGAAGGAAGAATAAATATCTAAGCAGAAACAGAAACTACTTCCACCCACTGCAAAAAAAAAAAATACCCCCCCCCAAAAAAAAACAAAAAAAACCTAAAAACATTGCCAAAAGTAAATAAAATGACAATGGAGCTAACGGCTTACAACGACATAAACATACACATGTTAGGCAAATGTACTGCATGGATAATATAAAAATAATAATTTTAATCGCAAAAAAACTCAACTTCAGAAGCAGATTCAGCAGAGAACTCAAACATAATAAATATAATATATATAATAAAATATAGAAAGAGACTCAAACTATTTTGTTTCGTTTCTGTATTGACTGTTGCGTTATTCATAAAACTAGCCAGATCGTTAGTCGGGGATTGTTGAAATCCGTACAATAAGGCATACCTCTACAATAGATGTGAACACAAAACAAAGTCTCTTGTACTTTTAAATAATACGAAGGTTGCGAAACCAGTTTTGAAATCTAGCAAGGCAGAATAGGGCATGCTGAGCAGCTCCTGCCTACATATGGCAACAGTACTCCATTTTAGGACGTATTAAGCTTTTACATTTTATATTTGCATCTCTGGATCATTGTCAGCCTTTGACGCTTTTCTTTTTTTTAAATTTCCACCCTATAAACAGTTCCAGTTTAAATACCAATCTAACAGGCATATATTTCCAGCTCATCTTTCGTCATGACTTAGATGAGGGGCGAGACAAAATACAGGGATTCAATTACATTTTCTATAGTCATACCTGTCGGACAAACTAGTCTGTCACGTGTTCTTGTGTTGATGCAGCTGTTGGATGATGTCAGTATAAATTGTAGAAAAGACGTTTGTTTTTTTTTAAACTTTAGTCACCCTTTTTTCTTCCTATCAAATAAACGCAGTCAGATGTATACAGATAAATGGTTATCTTCGACAAGCATCTCGCCACCTCATCAAAAGCTGAAATGAATGACATTGGTAAGCCCCCATACACACATCACATCATGGTAAACAAAAATGTATTACCAACGACACGTCCACAAACAAAACTCCCAATTACAAGAAAAGGAAACCCTTATCCTCGAATGGCATTTGGCCTTAATAAATAGAGATTCATAAAAAAAGTTGCTGGATTAAATTTAAGTATCATCAGATACTCACTCCTTAAAAAATATATATAGATTTGGTGGGGTATGATTGCTTAATGATTGCACTGTGTATATTAAAGTAAGACATTCTTACAAGAACAATGGGTCCATACCATCTGGCATAGGTTAAGCACTATCCAGGTATAAATCCTTGTAAATATGCGGTAGTGTGGACTAGGACTCACACCATAATGGTTAGTTCCTTCAAGATGTAAGAGCTCTATTTCAACCGCCATTAATGGTCCAGACGTGATTTCCCTCATATCTGATAAAGGCAAACTTTTTGCAAAGAACATTGCATCAAACGCCACCCTTTGTAATCAGAGCTACCTGCTTCCTCATATTCCATATATGGCGGTAAACACTTTGAGCGCCCTTGCTGTTGTGTTGTCGCCAATGGCAGGGACACAAAATCAGTGCACTTTGTTGTCCCCATTAGCTAGACTACCCTTCACCCAATGGTATGTCTTGTTTACTATGAAATATAATATTTGAAAAACAAAATGGCAGACAAACTATATTGAGATCAAAGAGATTTAAACAAATCCAATTCAAAAAAAAATTATACATTCTCAACTACACAAGAAATTTTTGCAGAAATGAAAAATGTAAAATAATCTTCAAACTCAATGCATACAAGCAAATCTACTGGTGTTACCAGATCAGACTGTCTGAAGGTAATGGTTTCCTGACCTAAAATGCACCAAAAATTGATGTTATTTTTTTTCTTTTCCCTTTGAAAAACTCAGTTATGTCATGCAAAGTCGTCAACAAAAACGACAATTACAAAACAACCAAACCAAACACCATGAATAAATATTTGAAAATGCAAAGAACTTGAAGCATCTAAAGTTTTGCCAAAATCACTGGATTTGGCATTAAATAGCTCCAAAAGGGTTGGCATGCTGTAAAACAAAACGACCAAACCAAACCAAACCAAACCATCTGACTCAATTCACCATTTTAAAGATATAGATTTACAAGACTTTCATATGGAATAGTGCCAGTGAAATATTTCAAATCTAAATATCCATAAATCATAGAACTGCACATGTCAACTTATGATTAAACACATAAGATCATGTAGAAAACTTCAGAAAATGTTTCTGAATCCAATTTTTTTTAATAGAAATAATATATCTAAGTGATCTACTAAGAAAGCAATAAAGCCAGATCGATCCAAAATCCATTTTAGGCTTAAAATTAAAAAGAACAAGTAAAGCACGCATTGTCCCCCGTGAATGGGGCATAAAAAAATGACTAAGTTCAACCCCCCCCCCATTTAGCCCCAAAAGTCCCCAGGGTACATCAAATCCTGGTAAAAATGAACAAACAGTGCAGTTTTAAGCCTTAACATATGTAAATTTGAATTCAGTACCATGCAAAAAAAAAAGAAATGACTAAGTCCATCATTTGCCCCCCCCCACCATTAAGCCCCAAAAGTTCCCAAGGCCTTAACATATTTAAATTTGAGTTCAGCATCATGCAAAACTGCTAAATAGACATACGCAGAAAATTTTGGACAAATATGGTAAAATAGTACCAAAAATGCCCTAAATTAGCCCTAAAAGAGCCCCTGGGGCACACTCAAGAGTGATTGCGAAGTATAAACAAACAAAATTATATAGAAATCAGTTAGTTACAACTTTTCAGAAAGTTTTATAAAAATCCGTGGCATACAATTTTTTATAATAAGCAAAAAAAGTGTCAATTTTAGTCATTTTCACCCGAAAGGCACCCCTAGGAGGGCAACCAGTTTCCCCAGAATATCCGTTCTGTTACTATTTTACTCATATCATGTTTAATGTCTGTGCAAAATTTCAAAAAATTCCAAGGCATAGTTATTGAGAAAAGTGCAGACAGGCGAACGGACAAGGGTGAATTTACAAATCCACCCACCTTTTGTTGGAGGACCAAAAATTAATTAGATATTAATTTTACAAAAATGCAGATGATAAATACACATCAATACCTGTACAAACTGGAAGAAGAGATATTATCCACTTCTCTTCTCCAATGTTTTCCAGATACTTTTCTCTCGCATTAAATTATGTTTATCCTCATTAAAGTGTTTTGAACGATTAAAGAAAAAGAAGTCAAAATTTGGCACAATAATGTACCGCAATCAAATGCAAGGAAAATAACATTGAAAGAACAAACAATTAATTCCAACAAATATACAATCAACCAGCTACAAAGAAAAGAGAAAGTATTACAATACTCCACCCAGATACAAAGAATATCAACAATAATCTATATATTAAGTACACTAACATTGTTTTAATGTCAATCTGAATGAATAAACAAATTGTCTCCCCTTACTAAGTACTCTTCCGTTAGTAAGATTCCTTTGTTATTGCTATTTCCTATCTGCTTATAGGAATTCCATTATTTAACCCAAATCCACCCTAAACTGTCAGACAAATGTAACGTACAGACTAACTCAGGAAGGAACAAAAAGAATATTATATAGATTTGAATTCTTGTCTGACCGTTTAGGATGGATTTGGATTAAATAATGGAACTCCTATAAGTAGACAAGATTATTTTCCTTGCATTTGATTGTAGTTGTTACCTTGTCAAATTTGGACTTCTTTTTCTCTTCAGTTAATAAAATCCCTTTGTTATTGCTATTTACTATCTTGTTAAAAATGTGCACATGCTTGTGCGCACAAAAATGGTCACTACTGATAATAAAAGGAATTACATTGCTTAATATCCAGAAAACTACTTATTTGTGGTAAATTTAAATGCAGTATTCATTTTCAGCATACCTGAATATCTATTCAAGCCATCATTTTAAAGATGAGTATTAAGGTGGAAAGTAAGTAGAAATTTACCAAAAAACAACAAAAAAAAAACAAAAAAATTATCACTAGGTTGCCAAAAAGTGAGTGCCCATTTTACATTAAATTTATATTGAAAAGTGATCCCCACTTTTTGAAAAAATAATTTCTTTATGACATGAAAACTATTTCTCTGCGCCACTTTTAAATGTTAATGCGTTTTCAGCATACCCGAAAACCGTCAAAAGGGTTTTTTGGAGTTGGAAAGAATCTTTTCATTGACCGGAAAGTTTGAAAATACTCCACCCAGATATAAAGAATGGCAACAATAATCTATTTATTAATAACAGGATACTAACATTGTTTTAATGTACAAAAGATCAAATCTAAACCAATAAAAGAAGGACGCTACATATGCAGATAGGTTGTCTCCCCTTACAAACTGCTCTTCAGTTAACAAGATTCCTTTGTTATTGTTATTTCCTATCTTATCTACTTATACGAGTTCTATTATTTAATCCAAGTCCATCCAAAACGGTCAAACAAGAATTCAAATCTAAAGCATATTCTTTTTGTTCCTTCCTGGCTTAGTCTGTACGTTACGCTTTGAAAAGGTGTAACATACAATTTTTGAAGATCAAACTGCTTTAAAAGAAACAAATTTGCAAAAAAGCTAATCTAACAATACTGGATAAGAAGAAGAGAATGGCCTCCTTTTGATGTAACCTTGTTTTCGAATATCATTATAAAATAATATACGATCGTTGTAATGGTGTAAGAAAAAACTCATGCAGTGGTTTTTTTCACCGAAGAAAGTCAGCGTAATGTTACATAAAAAAAGGGAACATTTGAAAGAAACATGCAAAAAAAAAAAAAGAAAATTGTTTGTTAAGAGGTGCTGAACTCAAGGATCAAATTAAAGAATGTCTCTTACAATGCGATTTTATTATTTGTATTGAACTATGTAGCACAATATTACTTTTTGAGTATTTATTAGTAATTCTTAACTGATCTCGTTTGAGTCAGTTCTATATTTAAAATACAATAGACACTATTTTCATAGAAATGTTAATAAACCCATATTTGCTGTGCCTTATTAGTTTTTCTGTCCGAAATCTAATTTTTTGCGCTATCCAAAAAAATCAGCTTTATCAATATGTTGATTACATATATTTCTGAATCTGTGGAATTTCCACAGGTTTTACTAATATAAATTATTGTACTATTACTGCAAACTTGTAGCAGAAAATACACAGTGAAAAAGACCAACAAATACTTCTTCAATTTACCTGTTATAGTTAAAAACTCGGCCATCATTCATCACTGGCAAAAATGCATTGAGAATGGTGGCAACTATGTAGAAAAATAAACAGGTTGCTCGTTTTAATGGTACCAATCTCAGCATTGTAGTTTTTCAACGTTTTAGTTTTTAAGTTAAAAAATAGGAGGCATTACCTTTGGAACAACCCTCGTATTTGTCCAAGAAATTCATCACCACCTTTTTACATTTTTTTTACTATTAAACACACGAAGAAAGAACTCTCTCCCCTTAAGAATCAGACAAATCGTCCGTTAACCATCATTCACACCCATCATCGCTTATAAAATAGTTTGAGTGATTCTTTCAGCCTTATACAAAGAACATATTTGCAACACATGAAAAGTTAAAATCAGAATGGAAACACTACTTTTTGTAGTGAATATTTCGAAATTGGATAACAATCGGCTTATTAACATTATGTGGGAATGGTGTAGAGAGATAGGAATAAGTGACCACGGTACACATGTGGTTATTGTAAGAAAATGGTGGCACAAGAACATATTAGGTTGAGAAGAAAGTTCTTGCAGAATTTTTAATTTTGATTTCAACTGATGTATTTTCAAATAAATTTGTTATAAAACCTTTACTTTATATATTATATTAAAGAACGTTTTTCTCTATCTATTCACTTGAATAAATTACAATCGTTTTAAAATAATTGTTTTCTTTTCAGAACGTTGAATTCAAGATGGGAAAAAAAAAAGACGCAAATTCGCACAATTTTTTTATTTCAATTTAAGCTAGACCGAAAAACTGCTGAAACAGCTTGTGATATCAAAGAAGCGTTTGGCCCAGGAATCACTACTGAACACACAGCACAATGGTGTTGTAAGCAATTTTATGTGGTAATTTTGCGGAGAGACAGAGGAATAAGCGGTCACAGTTTGCATGTGGTGGCTGTAAGGAAATAGTGGCATGCGAACCTAGTACCATCCGAGTACGAGGCATACATTATTATGCAAATTTAGTCCAAAATGGCTGAATAAAAGGAGACAGGTATTTTCTCTACAGTTCGTTTTGTTTTAGATGTCATGTCGTTTGCATCTGTTTTGAACTGTTGTTGTTTATCTTTGTTGTTTGTAAAAAGAGAAACTGCTGCTGTTGCTAATATTAAGAGCGAATGTCTGTCGTGAGTGAAGAGATGGAAATAATCAAACACGAGTATTCTTTAGACTAAATAATTTACGTGTCTAAGATAGAAACTAATTTCCTAAATATATCTTTCACTCTCACAGTCTGCATATCCTTATTACTTGTTTTGTTTTATTTTACTTCAGTCGAAGTTCTCAGAAATCAAGGGGCCCACGACCTGGAGCTAACACTTGAAGTTTATATGAGATACGTAGATATTCGAATGTTCCATTAAAGTTCTTTATCTCTCAAGCACTGAGTTAGTAAAGAAATTGAGAACATAAGAGTGCAGTTTTAAGCCTTAACATATGTAAATTTGAATTCAGTACCATGCAAAAAAAAAGAAATGACTAAGTCCATCATTTGCTCCCCCCCCCACCATTAAGCCCCAAAAGTTCCCAAGGCCTTAACATATTTAAATTTGAGTTCAGCATCATGCAAAACTGCTAAATAGACATACGCAGAAAATTTTGGACAAATATGGTAAAATAGTACCAAAAATGCCCTAAATTAGCCCTAAAAGAGCCCCTGGGGCACACTCAAGAGTGATTGCGAAGTATAAACAAACAAAATTATATAGAAATCAGTTAGTTACAACTTTTCAGAAAGTTTTATAAAAATCCGTGGCATACAATTTTTTATAATAAGCAAAAAAAGTGTCAATTTTAGTCATTTTCACCCGAAAGGCACCCCTAGGAGGGCAACCAGTTTCCCCAGAATATCCGTTCTGTTACTATTTTACTCATATCATGTTTAATGTCTGTGCAAAATTTCAAAAAATTCCAAGGCATAGTTATTGAGAAAAGTGCAGACAGGCGAACGGACAAGGGTGAATTTACAAATCCACCCACCTTTTGTTGGAGGACCAAAAATTAATTAGATATTAATTTTACAAAAATGCAGATGATAAATACACATCAATACCTGTACAAACTGGAAGAAGAGATATTATCCACTTCTCTTCTCCAATGTTTTCCAGATACTTTTCTCTCGCATTAAATTATGTTTATCCTCATTAAAGTGTTTTGAACGATTAAAGAAAAAGAAGTCAAAATTTGGCACAATAATGTACCGCAATCAAATGCAAGGAAAATAACATTGAAAGAACAAACAATTAATTCCAACAAATATACAATCAACCAGCTACAAAGAAAAGAGAAAGTATTACAATACTCCACCCAGATACAAAGAATATCAACAATAATCTATATATTAAGTACACTAACATTGTTTTAATGTCAATCTGAATGAATAAACAGATTGTCTCCCCTTACTAAGTACTCTTCCGTTAATAAGATTCCTTTGTTATTGCTATTTCCTATCTGCTTATAGGAATTCCATTATTTAACCCAAATCCACCCTCAACTGTCAGACAAGTGTAACGTACAGACTAACTCAGGAAGGAACAAAAAGAATATTATATAGATTTGAATTCTTGTCTGACCATTTAGGATGGATTTGGATTAAATAATGGAACTCCTATAAGTAGACAAGATTATTTTCCTTGCATTTGATTGTAGTTGTTACCTTGTCAAATTTGGACTTCTTTTTCTCTTCAGTTAATAAAATCCCTTTGTTATTGCTATTTACTATCTTGTTAAAAATGTGCACATGCTTGTGCGCACAAAAATGGTCACTACTGATAATAAAAGGAATTACATTGCTTAATATCCAGAAAACTACTTATTTGTGGTAAATTTAAATGCAGTATTCATTTTCAGCATACCTGAATATCTATTCAAGCCATCATTTTAAAGATGAGTATTAAGGTGGAAAGTAAGTAGAAATTTACCAAAAAACAACAAAAAAAAAACAAAAAAATTATCACTAGGTTGCCAAAAAGTGAGTGCCCATTTTACATTAAATTTATATTGAAAAGTGATCCCCACTTTTTGAAAAAATAATTTCTTTATGACATGAAAACTATTTCTCTGCGCCACTTTTAAATGTTAATGCGTTTTCAGCATACCCGAAAACCGTCAAAAGGGTTTTTTGGAGTTGGAAAGAATCTTTTCATTGACCGGAAAGTTTGAAAATACTCCACCCAGATATAAAGAATGGCAACAATAATCTATTTATTAATAACAGTATACTAACATTGTTTTAATGTACAAAAGATCAAATCTAAACCAATAAAAGAAGGACGCTACATATGCAGATAGGTTGTCTCCCCTTACAAACTGCTCTTCAGTTAACAAGATTCCTTTGTTATTGTTATTTCCTATCTTATCTACTTATACGAGTTCTATTATTTAATCCAAGTCCATCCGAAACGGTCAAACAAGAATTCAAATCTAAAGCATATTCTTTTTGTTCCTCCCTGGCTTAGTCTGTACGTTACGCTTTGAAAAGGTGTAACATACAATTTTTGAAGATCAAACTGCTTTAAAAGAAACAAATTTGCAAAAAAGCTAATCTAACAATACTGGATAAGAAGAAGAGAATGGCCTCCTTTTGATGCAACCTTGTTTTCGAATATCATTATAAAATAATATATGATCGTTGTAATGGTGTAAGAAAAAACTCATGCAGTGGTTTTTTTTCACCGAAGAAAGTCAGCGTAATGTTACATAAAAAAAGGGAACATTTGAAAGAAACATGGAAAAAGAAAAAAAAGAAAATTGTTTGTTAAGAGGTGCTGAACTCAAGGATCAAATTAAAGAATGTCTCTTACAATGCGATTTTATTATTTGTATTGAACTATGTAGCACAATATTACTTTTTGAGTATTTATTAGTAATTCTTAACTGATCTCGTTTGAGTCAGTTCTATATTTAAAATACAATAGACACTATTTTCATAGAAATGTTAATAAACCCATATTTGCTGTGCCTTATTAGTTTTTCTGTCCGAAATCTAATTTTTTGCGCTATCCAAAAAAATCAGCTTTATCAATATGTTGATTAAATATATTTCTGAATCTGTGGAATTTCCACAGGTTTTACTAATATAAATTATTGTACTATTACTGCAAACTTGTAGCAGAAAATACACAGTGAAAAAGACCAACAAATACTTCTTCAATTTACCTGTTATAGTTAAAAACTCGGCCATCATTCATCACTGGCAAAAATGCATTGAGAATGGTGGCAACTATGTAGAAAAATAAACAGGTTGCTCGTTTTAATGGTTCCAATCTCAGCATTGTAGTTTTTCAACGTTTTAGTTTTTAAGTTAAAAAATAGGAGGCATTACCTTTGGAACAACCCTCGTATTTGTCCAAGAAATTCATCACCACCTTTTTACATTTTTTTTACTATTAAACACACGAAGAAATGAACTCTCTCCCCTTAAGAATCAGACAAATCGTCCGTTAACCATCATTCGCACCCATCATCGCTTATAAAATAGTTTGAGTGATTCTTTCAGCCTTATACAAAGAACATATTTGCAACACATGAAAAGTTAAAATCAGAATGGAAACACTACTTTTTGTAGTGAATATTTCGAAATTGGATAACAATCGGCTTATTAACATTATGTGGGAATGGTGTAGAGAGATAGGAATAAGTGACCACGGTACACACGTGGTTATTGTAAGAAAATGGTGGCACAAGAACATATTAGGTTGAGAAGAAAGTTCTTGCAGAATTTTTAATTTTGATTTCAACTGATGTATTTTCAAATAAATTTGTTATAAAACCTTTACTTTATATATTATATTAAAGAACGTTTTTCTCTGTCTATTCACTTGAATAAATTACAATCGTTTTAAAATAATTGTTTTCTTTTCAGAACGTTGAATTCAAGATGGGAAAAAAAAAAGACGCAAATTCGCACAATTTTTTTATTTCAATTTAAGCTAGACCGAAAAACTGCTGAAACAGCTTGTGATATCAAAGAAGCGTTTGGCCCAGGAATCACTACTGAACACACAGCACAATGGTGTTGTAAGCAATTTTATGTGGTAATTTTGCGGAGAGACAGAGGAATAAGCGGTCACAGTTTGCATGTGGTGGCTGTAAGGAAATAGTGGCATGCGAACCTAGTACCATCCGAGTACGAGGCATACATTATTATGCAAATTTAGTCCAAAATGGCTGAATAAAAGGAGACAGGTATTTTCTCTACAGTTCGTTTTGTTTTAGATGTCATGTCGTTTGCATCTGTTTTGAACTGTTGTTGTTTATCTTTGTTGTTTGTAAAAAGAGAAACTGCTGCTGTTGCTAATATTAAGAGCGAATGTCTGTCGTGAGTGAAGAGATGGAAATAATCAAACACGAGTATTCTTTAGACTAAATAATTTACGTGTCTAAGATAGAAACTAATTTCCTAAATATATCTTTCACTCTCACAGTCTGCATATCCTTATTACTTGTTTTGTTTTATTTTACTTCAGTCGAAGTTCTCAGAAATCAAGGGGCTCACGACCTGGAGCTAACACTTGAAGTTTATATGAGATACATAGATATTCGAATGTTCCATTAAAGTTCTTTATCTCTCAAGCACTGAGTTAGTAAAGAAATTGAGAACATAATTTTCCTCTCCCCAATTAACCATTTTATACATTGTAGTATATCTTTCATGTTGGTCTCATGGTCTTACTGGATTCCAAGACAAGAATTTATCTAGTCTGGTGGAGTATCCAGCTTTGTTCTATTACTTGAAGTAATATCACTTGGAGAAGGTGCACCATTCCTCGGAATAGCTGTGGGGTAGCCGTAGTGAGGAGATCTTATTTGGGCTGCGAATACTATGTGATTTTGAATATTTGGTCAGTGTTTACTTCTATGGAAAAAGTATCCTCATGCCAGATTATTCTGACAAACCCCTGTATAGAGAGACCTTAGACACTCGAGGATAGTGTCTAGTAGGCATTCAAGTTCTCTCTTACTTGCTGTGTGTGTGTGTGTGTGTGTGTGTGTGTCTCCAACTCTGTGTGTTGTGTTTCACACAGTCTGTAATAAAGTAATAAAAAGTTTCACTTACCTGTAAAATAAGTAGAACAAGGAAATATGCATTGGCCAATCTCTGCAATTGTTCAAACAGATTTTTCGGCAGGAATGTGAGAACGTTGTACTTTGAAGTGCTGATATGATTCGTCTGAAGAAAAAAAATAAAAAAATAAAAAAAAGATTGTTTTAGGAACAAATTATTTTGATAAAAATTGATTCTTTGAATAAAAATTGATTCTTTGAATAAAAATTAAAAAAAAACAAAACATTTTTTTAAAATAAATAAAAGATGTCTTTATTCATCAAGAAGACTGCTTAATGACTTGCTTCACTCCCCCCACCCACCACTCAACCACATGAAAGCTAATCTTTCTTACATACTTGAATCCACCGAATCAACCATGATGACTTACTTTCAAATGAAAATGAACCTCATCTACAAAAACAAAACCAAAACAATCTCAGGAGTGCAAATTGATTTAAAAATAAATGTTAAAGTAACCTGGAAAATCTTGTCAGTCTGCCGAGTATTTAAAAAATACTGGAAATTAGTTTTTTTCCTCTCAGTACCAACAGTCTCCGGTTCATCATGAGCAAATTGTTTGAATCTGTAATAAACCAAGAAGTCAATCCTCTCAGCAGAAAGAGCCAATTCAGTGACAAACAATATGGATTTCGTCCCACAGGATCTACAGCTGATGTGTCAACTTTGATATCACACAAGATCAGTGAATCTACAAATAAAGGCGTCATTCCCAAAACAATAACTCGACATATCAAAAGCCCTTGATAGGATTCCGCTACAGCCTGCTAGCTATGGAATATCATTGGCCTATTCCTATTTTTTTTATTGTTTATTTATTATTAATTAATGTTATTATTGTGGGGAAAAGAAGTAAAGGATACAGGGAGGACCTCTGATGATAGAGGGCCCACTGGCGGGGGGCGCAACTGCCGGAGGGGAAGTTAAGGGAAAAGTGATCGGCAGCGAATTTGTTCAAGGTGCGACCGTCTATATTTGTCCTAATGAATAGGTGAGTACGGGTGGGCAAGGGCTCTGCCTGGGCGTATCACCATCGATGGGTGGGACGGTTCCACACCGGATCCTTTGAAGCTGGAGCACCCTAGTACCGAGAATACCCCTGGCAGGGCGGCACGAGGCCAGTGTCCGGAGGAGAGTTGGGGGCGACAGGAAGTTGCGACCCGCCAACTCTATAAGCACGAAGAGATGGATTAGAGAGAGAGCGCCCTAGGTCACGATGAAGATAGATTAGTTGGAACTAGGAATAGAACACTAGGGTAAGCTCTCAGACTAAATCTATTATAAGAGATACGAGAATAAGTCGACCGAAAGCACGAGTATCGGCCGCTTAGTTAAATGCTAGTTGTCTGGAATACGCATTAGTGGAAAGGAAAATCTAACAGGGATCGCATGTTAGGAAGAAGATAAGCACCCTTAACGTTTCAGAAGAAAAGCACAAGAAGGAAGAATTCTTCAGAATGTCTTCTCGTTAATTCGAAGGACGCCAACGGTAGTGGTGTGCACGGGCGGAGGCAACATTCTGTAACAGTCAAAATAATTGACTGAAGGATCTAACAATTGTAGGCAGACATGCCTGAAGGTCTCAGTAACAACAGGTAACTAGAGAAGAAGTGAACTCGGAGGTCGATAGAGTGGGCGATAATACCTATGACAGGTAGGGCCCTGAGAACTCTGGTGGTGTGGTCGCTTAGGGAAGATATCGGAAGTGTCCGATCAAGATGGAGAGCCGTGGAAAACGGGAAGAAAATATTAGCCTATGTAGATGGAGCGGTCTCTCCGTACTCAAAATGAACTTCGAGCGACACTTGTCACCCTTATCCAAACAGTTTTTGAACTCCTGAAAGAAGGAAGTGAATAAAATTTGGCAGAAAAGCAGGGAGGTCTCAGTCAAGAATGGTTGACTGGAGAATAAATAGACTTGGAGTTCGACATAGGCGGGCGGTAATACCTATCATAGGTAGGGCCCGGGGAGCTCTGTTTGGTGTGGTTGCTGAGGAAAATGTCGAAAGTATCCGACAAAGATTGAGAGCCGTGGAAAACGGACAGAAGACATTAGCCTATGTAAAGGGAGCGGTCTCTCCATACTTAATATGGAAATAAAGCAACACTTAAGCACCCTTATTGGGCGTTTTGCACGCCTGCAGGAGGAAGTGTTAAAAATTCGGCAGAGAAGCCGGGAGGTATATCAGTCATAAAGGCTGACTATACAATGAGGGGACACAGGGTGTGCCCCTTCCCAAAATGCCACGGATGGGCATGCGCATTCTAGGGTTGAATGCCGCAAACATCCTCAAGTAATTGAAGTCTGTTGTCTGACGGTCCGCAGTGCATGATTTGAACCCTACGAACCACGAACCAAAAGAGAAAGATTACGAGATTAGCCCTATAGGGGTTAGAGCTGAGGTAACTCCGAAAGAAGGTGCTTCTTAGAATAGTCGAAAAGGGACAGTTAAGACTAGAGTAGTCTATCGGAATCGCCTGGTTATGATTAGACAGCTTACAACGTCAGTTGGACCACATAATTAAGCAGGAGTCAACGAGCGACCCTACTAACTTAGTGATGGTGGGGGTTTGACGGGTGGAATAGGGGTTATAGCGGGGCTATTAATGGTGGTAATGTGCTTTTTGAAGAAGTGGATGTATGGAATTGAGTGTTCGAAATGCCTCTTGGCGACCCATGGCGCTGCAGGGAGCAGCCCTGGTCAGGAATCACAAAGGGTCTGCATTAACCTGGCGAAGCTACAGACGAGCGACGGGGAACCCGCCCCAAATCCACCCCTACGACAAGAAGTTGAACCTACAGAATATTTTTAAACACTATTAAGTGATGTCAATGTAGGACTAATTGCATGCTTAATGTTCCAAAACGAAGAAAAAAAAAAAGAGACACTTTTCATTATTACCGATTTTGTTACACGAACTTTGTACTTATGAAACCACCACTACGAACTGTTATTGAACACTCTGAGTTAAGGCAGTAGCCATTTATATGAACTTTCAACTTCTGCATGACATTTATTTTTATTTGTTTTGCATGTAATTCAGCAAATTCTCACTTTCAGAGTAGGCCAGAATTGTGTTATGAGATGAGAGAATCTCTTTGAGTGTTAACGGACATGGGGTGCCGTTATCCTGTGGAGAGCGTCGCCCCATGGGGGGCGAATGTAACACTAAAGAGAGGCCACATCAGACCTGTAGGGTTGATGTGACGTTTCTTTTGGTTAAAAGTAATTTTTTGTTCCCGGACGATGATCAGGTTGAAGGAATAAAAATTATTATTAATTTTTTTTTGTCAATAAATTCTGAGCTAAGTCTGTTGTTTAGATGGCGGCGGCAAAAGTGCCTTTGTAGCGAGAGGTTAAATCACATTCTAGACTTCAAAAGCGAAAAAGAATGCATAAAATATTTTAGCCAAAATGCACAGGCGTTTGATCTACAATGGCCGAAATCATAGTTGTGCAGTAGCCGGAGGGGTGGGGATTTCACACCCGCAATTGGCAAAACTATGAGCCAAGTTGATCTGTGAGGTAGACAAGCTGAAAAAAGTCGGGTTGTTTTTGATCTGAGAGAAACACACGCAGTGACTCGGCATTATGTTTTAGAACAAAGAATAGGAAAAAAATGAATTGTCCGAAATTTCAAAACAATAATATGACGTATCGAGAATTGTCATTTGGTGAATCAGGTCGAACGAAAATTGAAGTTATGAAATATTTTTGCTCGGATGGGAAAATGTGTTGTCCGATAAGTTCAAAGCGACAAATGCATTCTTGGTCTTTTGACGTAAACAAAATGTCTGATATAATGGAATGGCCGACAACCAGAACTTAATTCAAAGATAAACTAAAATTCCTTTGAATTATCAAAGCGAAAAATGAGATCAATAGATAATTTTAAAACAAATAAAATTGCGTGATTTACTAGATATGGAAAAATTCCATTAGTAAGCCAGGGAGGAGTTAAATAATACAACGTGTAAGTTGGGCGTTAATTAAGGGAGGAGTCAATCAAATTTTGGAAATGGACCAATGAAAAAGGGCCCTGTCGAAGTATAATCAACCAATGAGAAAAGGCCCCGTCAGATTATAATCAAGCAATTTGATTGATCGATGACGAACATGGGTGTCGTCATCATTCCATAATTGTATTATAAAAGAAATGAAAAATCAGAGATAAAGTCAGAAGAGAAGAGAGAGTCCGGAATCAGAGTCAAAGAGAGCTAAGTCTCGGCAGAATCACCTCTCCTCTCTCTCCCCCTCGCTTGTTGCCTGATAACTCAACGCTTATAACGTGTCGATCACTTAACGAGAATTACGCAAAGTCCGCGATACCGACCAGGTATTTCAACAACAGAAGCTCAGTTGTAGAACTAACTGCTTGCTTGAATTAATTGTCAATTATATGTATATGCTGTAAATACTTTTTTTATGAATTTCCGAAATATATATTATATTAACCAACCTCCGGAGTTTTGTTGCTGATGTGCGTTGATCCCTATATGTGTATATTTCTTTATTTGCCATTTGTGACACCGTATCCGTCAATGAACACCCAGAATAACTAGACGATCCACGGAGAACAGGCCTTGAGGACCGAGCATCCGAGAAGAATCCCTAACGCCTTAACGAAGAACTCACTGGGTGATGCGACGTACTAACGGTTGGCAGACCTGGTTGCCCTGTCGACATATCATAACTGTACCGGCCAGGGTGCAGATCATAGCTGGGCCGCGATTACAGGGGTCAAGGACGTGTAAGATCACACGTTTCAAGGTCACAATTTTGATGGATTTTTTACTAAGTTTTTTGTATTGTTATTTGTTTGATTTTATTAGTTTAATGGGAATGTGTTTCTTGGTGTAACTTCTGCATTATGTGTTTTGTTTTTAACATAATTCAACATTTTTTTTTGCTTTCGAGTAAGATATTTCTTTCATTTTTTTTTTTTTTTTACAAACGGATTCCCGCTTATCAATGCTCAAAGGCCACTCGAGGTTAGTGTGCATCAGGTGGTTGGTGATACATCATCATGATGACAGGTAGTGGTGAAATTTGGGGAGAATTTGATTATTTAAGAGGACAGCTCAACTCAAGAACTTGTTTACATTGGACTTGAAAGCAACCATGTTGTAATGAACTGGGAAGCAGCCCCACAGTATTGTGTTTCACAAGCAGGCAAGTCTAGGAAAGAAACTTTGCTCATGGAATTTTTGTTTAGCTTTAGACATAGACAGGGGAAATTACTGATATTGATTGTAGTTAAATGAGTGTTTGTTGTTTCTTTCATTTATTGGTTTATTTTTTACAAGGGAAGTCACCACTTATCAATGCTTAGGGCTACTCGAGGATAAGGGTTAATATATGTTAGATGGCCGGTGATACACCCCTGTAATGATAAGTAGCGCTGAAAATTTGGTAGAATTTAATTATTTAAAAGAACTCAACAGGAACTTGTTTAAATTGGACTTGAAAACAACCGTGTTAGAGTCAGCCGGGAAGCAGTTCTGCGATTTGAGAAAATGAATATTTCTACAACAAGGAAGAAGATGAAAAAGTTTGGTTGTATTGTCAAGACGATGATCAGCAAAGTTCAGAGGTTAAAGACAAAAATCTTCATTCATATATGCATCTGTTGGGAGAATGACAATTTATACTCCTATAAGTATTTTCATATTAAAAACACTTTTTTTCTATTTATTTAAAAAGAAAATACAACTTTGTTATATATGGGTTGTGAAATTGTATTCATCTGCAAAAGATCTAACTAATTTGCATATTCTTTTCAACATTCATTTTTAAATCCCTATTAGTTTTGTCAGTTTTCTTATGGGATCTTCAGTTTACTATTACGTGTAATTATATTCATGCAGATATTCTGCATGATTTATACTTGCGTAATATTTGTGTAAAAAAGGTTATAGTAAACAGAAACCTCTTTCTAAATATATTTATGTATGTGTATATATATATTTGCTTAAAATAAAATGGCCTACCAAACTCCTTTATCAGTTTTTGGTCTACAGACACGAAACTTAATATATAGGGTATTCGAACTCATGCAAAACTTTATATTTGGGTTTTAGCCGGATAAAATCGGTGCAAAAATGTGAAAATTAAAGAAATGGAATTTGCCAGGTGAAGGTCGAACGACGGCATTATGAATATGCACACATAACATAATAGCTATTGGTTCATGTTTTAATTTTTAAACTTGCAAACATGTCTTCATAGCTCAGGCATTAACGTCAAAGGAAAAAGTAAATCGTAAGCTAAACGTTTTGGTTTTGATTCTCGGTGGTAGCACACAGGTAATTTTTTTTTAACTTTTTGAATCATTACTATATATTGGGCCCAATATAATAATAAATACAAAATCTGCATTAAACAAAATATCAGACCGGGCAATGCCAGGCAGCTTGCTAGTATTTTCATAAAGACATGTTTCTTGAATCTTGGCACCAGTCTTTTGGTTGAAAGACATGCAGTATGTTTAAGGTGATGATATGTGAGAGATTATGAAAGAATAAAGTCTGAAAAGTCAAAATGTTGCAGTAAAACTTTTTATGTCAGACAAAATATTTTAGAATTCTTTCTTAAATGTTCAAATTAATTGGCAAAACCGTCTGAGACCGTGCTGATGTCTTATCACATCGATGGTCATGTGACATTTGATATACCATATATGGGTTTTCTGGATAGGAATCGTGATGGGGGAAGTGGAAGGATCTGGAATGGGCACTTTTTAGGAAAGAGGGTCATCTATAATATAAATCTTACCTGTCTGTTTAAATGTATGTATGTATGTATGTTTGCCTAAAACTTTTGACAGAAGCGACGGATTTTCACGAAATTAGTATCGTTTTGAAGCTCGACCTTTCGGACGACAAATATTGAAAAATTGGCTAAAAACATTAATTCCTTCACCCTCAACTGGGCACTTTTCTACAAGGAGGGATCGCTTTGTTCGCCGATATTTTCAAAAGTCATCCCCTCTTTTCGATTGACTAGCCTTAATTTAAACCTTCACCACTTCCGGTTTGGCGATGGGCACAATGGCAAAGACGTCACTTTTTTTTTTCACATTCTTTTCCTCCTTCGCAATACGTGTTCGAGTCTGCCTGTCTACTACCACTTCTTTTTTCTCTCAATACACACCTCCAAAACACCCGGGAAACGCCAGCCACCCAGGCTAGTTCGTGTATAAAATCATTTTCTTTCAAAGAACCGCTAGACTCTGGAATTCCATTCCAGATCCCTGCTTCCCTAACGGTACTGACATACAGAAGTTCAAGTGTAATGTGAACAGACATCTTGCTGCCCAAATGCCAACATAGTGCCCCAGTAGTTGCTGCCCCTGATAGTAGCCCCCTACACCAAAGTGGCAATGTGCCTTGTTTAGGGTGAAAATGTAATAAAAAAAAAAAAAAAAAAAAAAAAAAGACTGAGCATAGCTGTTGTAATTTCTTAGACGACAGGGAATAACTCTGTTCCTTCCTAAAAGGGGGAGATAATCAATATCTGATAATGTCTGCTGTACTTGACACAAGGTCAGTTTAGAGTAGGAATCTTGTTCTTTGAAAAGGGCACCAAGAGCGTGCAACAAAACCATTTTGGCGAGTGAAATAAACCCTTTATCATCCTCGAATACGAAATACATTTTCATGGAAGAAGAAAAAGGTGATCAAAGAAATTGAAAGATGAAGATGAACTTACGGCATAATCAAACTGTAAATTATATTCGGCATTGTTGACTTTTATTCTTCTTTCAAGTTCTGAAAAAAAAAAATAAAATAAAATAAAACAAAAAAAAAATAAAAATAACGCATGAAGAGAAGTTCCTTCATTAAATTGAAATCATTATTACCTTCTTTGAATCCGTAGATTCTATTGTTGGCATTGCTTTCCCTGATATGTTTTTAGTCAGAATTATTTCTAGAAAGACATTGGAGATTATAGAAGGGACCACGTGAAGGTGTCTTACATCCCAAGTTAAAATGATTTTTGTGGAACAAACTGGATTTGAAGTCGGGGGCCACATGTCGTTAACCATTAGACCACCGTCACCTCCCAAATTGAAGCCAAGGATGGAGAAGATGTTTTATATTTAAAATCTTTAACAAACAAATAGAAGTAAAGTTTTTAAAATTTAAAATGTATACGTCGGAAATAAATATTTCTGAAAATGAAGGGAAAAAAAATCACAAAAAAAATGATGGTGATTTGCAATGGAGATTAAATGAGAGAAAGAAAGGGAAGATAAGGAGAGGAAAGGGAAAAAGAGAGGGGAAGGAAAAATATAGGGAGAAGGAAAAGAAAAGGAGAAAACGAGGAAAAAGGGGAGAAAGGAACAAAAGCGAGAGGAAAAGAAAGAAAAGAAAAGTGAAGAGGAAAGTCAGAGAAAAAGAAGGAGAGGGAGAGAAAGAGGGAGAGGGAGAGAAAGAGGGAGAGGGAGAGAAAGAAGGGGAAGGAGAGAAAGAAGGGGAAGGAGAGAAAGAAGGGGAAGGAGAGAAAGAAGGGGAAGGAGAGAAAGAAGGGGAAGGAGAGAAAGAAGGGGAAGGAGAGAAAGAAGGGGAAGGAGAGAAAGATGGAGAAGGAGAGAAAGATGGAGAAGGAGAGATAGAGAGGGGAAGAGGGAGAGAAAGAGAGAGAGGGAGAGAAAGAGAGAAACAGAAAAAAAGGGAGAAACAATAAGCGGGAAGGGGTTAACTGATGAAGAATTTCAAAAATTAAATATCAAGATTATTGAATAAAAATGTCAACAAATACAACCACTAAATATTCGCCCTACCAGGAACGGGTATGATGTTGTTAAACAATCCCGCTATTTTGGCCTGGGTAATTGGTTTTTTGTTGTTTTGTTCGCACCTGTAATGAATGAGGAAGGCGAAGGGCGTAACAAAACATTGACACAATCAATCACGGATACACGTCATCAGAATGGACGTAAAACAACAACGATGATGCGTAAAAGAAGAAAAATAATAAACGAAAAAATAACATACGACACCGAAATAAAAACAACAATAAAAGAGACCTTGACCGATCACGTGTCATGGTTTGGAGATCCGTCCAAGGATGCGTCGCTGTACGAATCGCTCTTCAATGGTCGGCCTGTCACGCACAAGTTTGACATTGAATTTTTATCAAATACGGATTGAATAGTGGCGTGTATGTATTTAATTCTGTCCGGAGCCAACTTCTTGATTGTCTGCCCCAAAGACTCAAGTATAAACCCAAGTACCGAATGTGTGAAGAGTTGTGGTAATGCTTTGCTAATGCTCAGAACCAACTCTTTGAATAAAGACTCAAGTATAAGTCATAGTACTGAATTCTTCCTGCCAATTTGGAGGCCTGCGGACCACCATCTCGATGCCCCACCCCATTCTCTTGACGTTAGTTGGCCAGAGCACATACATGCCTGTTGGAATTGGCATCTTTTCCCCATAATGAATTAGCACTGATCAAGTTCACAAGCCACTCGAGGATAAAGGTTAACGAGATGGATTGACAGTTGAATGATAAAGAATATTATGAAATATTATGAGTGTGTCGAAAATGATCGCTGCTCTATTGTTATTTTCAAGTGTTCGTCTGAGCTTCAATTCAATGGTTTCCACTTGCCAAACTTTCATGAAAAGCACTCGTCTAGCTAAAACCACCATCAATAATTTCCCTCACTCTTCATCTGTGCCTAAACCTAAACGTAGATTCCATGAACAAAGCTTCTTTCTTAGAACTACGTGCCTATGGAACTCTCTTTAGTTTTCCTGCTTTCCAGTTGACTACAATATGGTCGTCTTCAAGTCCAACATGAACAAGTTCTTGATGAGCCGTTCTTTTCAGCATTAACACTTATCCTCGAATTGCCTCCGGCCCTTGATAAATGGTAACTCCTTTGTATAAAAAAAAAACTGAATAAAAGTTCTTAAGTGTGGGCCATACTAAGAATACAATTGCAAATTACTTAGGAATTCTGCATGGTCATGACTAATGAAATGAGTGTATGCCACCTAATGGATTAAATGAGTTCCATTTTAAATTCTCTCCAGATTGCCGAAGTTTAACAGAAAGATTCCCAAGTTCAACAAGACACACCTGAAGTGTCACTTTTTATTTATACCAATCTTTTAATCTATGAAACTCAATATAATTACAGAGCATATAACAAATAAATGACAAAAGTCTATATTCCAAATTTCAAGATGTTAACCATCTTACAATTTATTTCTTTAAGTATGCTGACATGCATTGATAGGTGCTTTTTCTTCTGAGGAGCTAACACAGAATAGATTCATCGATTGATATAATAATTAAATGAACAATTATGCGCCACAAAACAGGTGCTGTCAGGAATCGTGCATGTTAAAGGAATAAATGGTAAGATGGTCAACATCTTGAAATTTGGAAAATAGACTTATTATATATATATATATATATATATATATATATATATATATATATATATTGATAATGTACATTTGTCTTGGCAGCAAACTAAAAGCAATTCTGAGCGTAAAAATAAATGTTTCTGCAGGTCACGAGGGCTGCACTGCTTTCTAACTTTGTAGGCATGTACACATGTTAGACAAAAGGATATTAAAAAGGTGCTCCGGGTTGTTGTTGGCAGTGAAAATGATTTTGTGGCTGTTTATTAAGTCAGTTGCTAGACATCAATGAATTCAAACGCAGGTAAACAAGGCGTTAGAATATGGCAGGTGTTGTATTCGCTTGATTGCACGTCCCTGAACGATTTCCAGGCGGCCAATGTTCTGAGCAAGATGTGAGTTCCAGAGTTATGATGCAGATTTACCAACTTTTAATGCCATAAATTTCTTCTGAATCCACAACTCTGCAAGAAAAGGTATAGGCCTATGTAACAACCCACACAGTGGTTTTTGAGGATTGACACGTTAATTTTCTTTTCCTTAATGTATTACTAAAAATCTTTTGTAAATACAACATTAATACTGAAATTTCAGCACTTGTGCGAAGGTACAAATTTTTTGGTTTTTAGTTGTGATATTTGAAGAGTGCATAGCAGAGGCAGACAAATGCAATTTAAGGACTGAATTGAAAATCTCACAACAATAAATGCATGTTTTTTTTTTGTTTTGTTTTTTTACAATAGATTTAAGAAACTTATGATAACACAAAATACGGGGATTTTTTTTTTAAACACAAATTAGAGATTAAAAATTTTTTGTAAGAAAGCCAACATTCTGAAATTTTCGAATTCATGTTTTGCTTTGTCCTGAGAAAGTGTTTGTTACATTTTTATTGAATTTAAATAGATATAAGAAACTTAAAATAGAGTTTTCTGCCCCTAATGTATGCTTGTCTGCCCCTGCTATGCACTCTTCAAATGTCCCAACTGAAAATCAAAAAAGTTGCATTAGTGCACAAGTGCCAAAATTTCATGCGTAGATTTAATTGACTTCATAAAACAGTTAAACATTCATATATACTAGTGGGGCTTGTAAAAATTTCACGACGGCATCTTTCATATGCAATATATTGATGCTGGACATTCTGTGGACGTTTAGCATGAATAGAGACCCCATGATATTGTAGCCCTTTGGTTAAAACTAGAAAAGTATTCATCTAAGTAATCTGGTTAATGTAGTGTCAGAATATATCTTGTTATTACGATTTATCTCCAATATCCTGACATATTTTCATTGCATGGATGCCTAGCACGAATGGAAACGCCACAATATTATACCATTTTAGACAGAACAGATACTACTCTTAGACCGTAGCCAGAAGACCAAGAAGGTATATTTTAGTTTCATGTATGACCCAAAATTGACATAATTTTTTTAGTCCAAATTTTTCATTTTTACATTAAATCTTTGGTGGTTGGGAGACCCTATTTATTAAAAAGAAGGATAGAAGGTGATAACTAGGGCTATGACAACAGCATATTCTTTTTCTTATTTTGATTCTCAGATATATATCCATTGATATCTTATGTAGAATGATGTGATTCTCGGTTTATTAATTGTGTGTAACTGTGTTGGATATATACTCGAGAGTAAAAACAATGAAAAGAATATGCTGTTGTCATAGCCCTAGTGCAAACGTATTATGAACATTAAATTAGAGTATCTATATACTAATAATTGAATGTTCGTAGTATATTATCACCTTCTATCTTCCTTTTTAATAAATAGGGTCTCCTGATTGAATAATTTATAATCTGAAAACGGTGACACAAGTAAGTACATATGTTAAAAGGTATTATCGTATTAATATATAGATTATAAAAGATTAATGGTTAACAATTAACGAAGCTGTAGTATTCATGCCCATATGCCTTTATTTTCTTTTAAAGTTGATGAGTGCTTTTATTTTCTGATGAGTTAAGGGCGGAATAAATTCAAGAATTGACATCGTAATTAAATGAATGATTCTGCGCTACGAAACAGGTGCTGCCAAGAATTGTGCATGTCAACATACTTGAAGAAATAAACCGTAAGATGGTCAACATATCGACATTTAGAATATAGAATATTGTCATTTATTTGTTATATGTTCTGTAGTTGCATTGAGCTTCATAAATTAAAGGATCAGTATAAATAAAAGTGAAATATAATTGAAAAAAAATATTTCCCCATAAATAAATAAATATAATTATTATTTCTTCATCCCTACAGACACTAGTATTTCATGCTTATACAATCATCAGAGTAGGGGGTAACAATTCCTGCTGGTCGGGAGATTTGAATCCAGCCACAAAGCCAATTTTTACTCCATTTACTACGCCGTTACCTCCAAACCACAAAATAATTGCCACAACAATGTAGTGATTTTTTTTTTTTTTTTTTTACATCGGCATCACCACTTATCAAGACCCAGGGGCCACTCGAGGATAAGGGTTAAAGAGTGTACAGTAGTCAATTGGACAATATAGTAATTGTCAGTAATGGAAATTCAGTAAATTTGTTAACTTAAGGGAAACGGCTTATCAAGAACTTGTTTACATTGGACTTGAAAACAACCATATTGTAGTCAGCTGGAAAGCAGGAAAACGGAAGACAGTTTCACAGGCGTGCAGTTCTAAGAAAGAAGATTTGTTCATGGAATCTATGTTTAGGTTTAGGCACAGTGAAAAATGTATCCAATTGTAATCTTATTCTAAAATTTAAAGAGTTTTTTTATTTTTTACATAGACATCACCACTTATCCAGGCCCAGCGGCCACTCGAGGATAAGGGTTAAAGAGTGTACAGTAGTCAATTGGATAATATAGTAATTGTCAGTAATGGAAATTCAGTAAATTTGTTAACTTAAGGGGAACGGCTTATCAAGAACTTGTTTACATTGGACTTGAAGACAACCATATTGTAGTCAGCAGGAAAGCAGGAAAACTATTTAAAATAAAAACATTTCATATCAACAAAGCTGCAAACAACCGATTGCCAAATGCATCTGTTTACTGTTTGAAATTGTCAGCAAATAAAACAATTTATTTCTTTTGTTAGAAAATTTGAAATGAATTGGTTAAGTACTTTTCATGCATGTATCATGATAGCTAGTGCAACATTTGACTTTTTTTTTTTAGTATGACATGCACTACCATTATGTAAATTCATAACAAAATGTCTGTTCACAAAGTGGTCCACAGCAATGAATTATACATTTTTTAATTATTATTTTTAATTATTTAGAAAACATTATAAGTGTGTGATTATAAAAAGAAATAGAAGATGTATAATTCATTGCTGTAAACCAGTTTGCAAACAGACACCTTGTTATTAACTCAAACATTAGACAATCCAAAATGTTCAAATGATGGAAGTTGTGAACGTTGCATGAAAACTAATTGACTGTCTTTAGTTTACATTTCCCAGATAGTGCCCATCCTTAAGTATTCTTGAAGATGCTAGATAATTATGGAATGTAGTTTGCTCAAAGCATTGTGTGAGTTATGTATTTAGGTAAGAAGGCTGTCCCAATGTAAGGAATGAAAATTTGTTGGTGTTAAGGAAAAAAGACAAAAAACAAGTGAAGTATATATATAATTAAATAATTATTCTTTACATCTACAGACACGAGCGTTTCGTGCTTAAGCAATGATCAGTGTAGGGGGGGGGCAATTCCTAACCGTCATGGGATTCGGACCCAGCCACAAAGTCACCTTTAACTCCATTTGTCAAGCCTCTACCACAAGACTACCATATATATATATATATATATATATATATAGCAGACCTGGTAAATAGTGAAAACTTGAAGGTGCTCAATACTGTTGCAGAGCAAATATATATTTCTTTATTTTATTACCGTTTTATCTGTTTAGTTACACATGTTTCCGCTACCGAATTGTATCAACAATCCAGCGAAGTTACTGGATCGTTAATACGATTCGGTAGCGGAAACATGTGTAACTAAACAGATAAAACGGTAATAATATATATATATATATATATATATAATAAATTCCACAGCCAAACAACGTTGCAGCTCACAAGAGCCATGACAGTCAACGACCTGGAAGTCCAAGACTCGAGTTTCGCCCTCATTTGGGCTCATCAGTTAGACACATCCGAGCTCAGGATTCGAAACCCGAGCCTCTTGCATGCGAGGCAAGCACTCTACCAACTGAGCAAACGCCCCGCACACAAGAATTTCTATTAACCAACACAGATAAAGCAAACCGCGCCGAAACCCGACTGTGAAATATATATAAGTAGTCTGGCAAGGCCACAAAGGAGACAACTGAAGCAGCAAAATTGACACTGGCTTGCAGGACATTAAATATACAAATGTAGGCAAATTTGGGCATCTTTCATTGGTTTGAAAATATAAGTTCTTTTTTTTACCAATTTTCATAAAATTTTAACCATAGAATACTATTATAATCTTCAAAAAAACCTGCAAATTTTCACATAGCTTTGGTTCTATGAGAAAAAAAACTATGAGCACTTCACTATTCAATTTGGTTACCAGTATATTAGTGGCCTGGCAAGGCGACAGGGGAGACAACAGAAGCAGCAAAACTAAAGCTGGCCTGCTAGGACACTATATATACAAATGTAGGCAAATTAGGGTATATTTTATTGGTTTTAAAATATAGGTTCTTTGTTAGCAATTGCCATAAAATTTAAATAGAATCATATTATAATCTTCAAAAAGCCTGCAAATTTTCATGTAGTTTCGTCTGATAGAACCAAATTATGAGCATTTCAATATTCAATTTGGCTACGAGTTTGTGTGTGGGTATGTATATATATATATATATATATATATATATAATTATTTTTTTACTATAATAATTAAATATACACACACACACACACACCACTTTTTGGTAATTTTATAAGTTTGAAATCCCAGAGACTATTGATCAGAATTTAACAAATGAGGATTCGTTGGAAAGTAAATGAACTGAATTGTGTAGTGGGCTATGTGTCATTTGCCGTTAACATTAAATTAATATAGAAAAGTGATCCCCTACTTTCTACTCGTTTCCTGGGATTTTAACTTATTTTCGTTTTCAGCACCCTCGAAAACCTTTAAAGGATTTTTTGAGGGTGGAAAAATACTGCACTTTTACCAATATTTCAATCATAGTCATTTGTTTTCTTAGTTTTGCATATAAATTACAAAATATCTGATATTTCCCCAAAACGTCTGGCCTTGATGGTGGGAAGACTACAACTTGCTATGGTTTTAAATGATCTAGAATAACAGCAAATATTTCTCATATGTTATATCTCCCTTCTTTTGTTTTCATACATAAAATAAATTTTACAGTGTATAAGGATTATTTGAAACTGGAGATATTCATAATCGTGCCCTATTTCCAAAAGAGGGCAGATATAACATACAAGAAATATTTGGAATCAAGTCTTCCCTTGCTGTTACTTGAGATCATTTGAAATCATAGCAGCAAGTTCAAGTCTCCTCTCCATCAAGGCCAGAAGTTTGGGGGAAATATATATTATCTTCATATATAATATTTTGATTGCTGAAATTCCCCTCTGGACCAAATTACCGTAGATTGATAATAACAGATGTCACATACAAATTTATTATGTCTGAACCATTATCCACTATCTTATGTAACTTTAGAATGCCGTTTTATGTACCTTTATTTGTTATAATAAAATCCTACATTATATCCTATGAGAGACATCATCATGATTGTCAATATCTTTAGAGGAAGTAGTTCCTATTTTTCTCTCTAAATCTAAAGTCCCACCATCACTCCAATCAAGACCGGGAAAATATATACACATTGTAACTATATTGCCCAACACTCTTCTTAACTAGCTCATACACTCATAGGCATACAATTACCTTTCCACTTCCCAATTAAAAAAAAATAACAATTTCTCCCTACTAATCTCATTGGCTGAGAACATAATCTATTATTCCAGAATAAACACCTTCTTACTAAAACGAACACATCAGAGCTTTACAAATATGGCCGCTCTCTCTACATGAAGCAACAGTTTTATGAATATTAAACCAAATACAAAATTATTAAATGCCTCTAATCATATAGTTACATACTTATATCTTCACATTTATGTGCAACTACCGCCCTACAAAAAAAAAAAACAGTCCGTGAAATAAGATACATACAATTTACAAATATCATGTTTTTTTTCTTTTTTTTGCTTATGATTATACTGAGAAAACCAACAACGGTGCTATTTCTTTTTTGTTGTTTTTTGTGTTCGCTTTTTTTATAATGGGCCATTTCCTATGTTATACGTTTTTCTTTATTTACATTTTTTTTCGATACCTATGCACACATTAACATCGTGCATGTACCCCCCGCCACCAGAAAAAAAAAACAAAAAACAAAATAGCCCTTAAGCATAACATTTTTATTCACTGTTACCATTGTTTACTTTGCATTTCCTGCATTAGTAGCTTAGAAGTAAGTTGACAACGCAATACCATGTGCATGTGTTTGATTATCGACAAATTAGTGACACACTTTCCTTTAACAGGACTTTTTTTCCTTTTGTTAATTAGTATTTGCGCCTTGGGATTCTGACAGTGATTATCAAGGTTAACTATGGACCAAATATTCTGACAACCCCCCTCCTATTCTCCACTCACAGGATAGGGTGTCTATGCCAAGAGCTATTCTTAATATGGTAATGTTGCAGGTGACAGAGGAGGTTCGGGTGTCCATTCTGAAAGCCATTCTTAACATGAGGAGGTTGGGGGTTGGCCAACAACAACAACCGAACTTTGTTTTTACGAAGAGGAGGCTGTTTGATTATAGACCAATTATATTTTTTAAGATAAATCTTAACCTTAGATCCACCTACATTCATTCCTTCAAAATGTGGACTTTTTTAGGCTTTCTACTATGCTGCTTTCTTTGTTGGTTCATAGTATTTACACGTTGGGATCCTGACAGCGATTATCAAGGTTAAATTTGTGGAAAATATTTGGACAGTCACCCCCACTACCAAAATGATGTGTCTATTCTGAAAGCCATTCTTAACAGGGGGGTGTTGCCGGTGACCATTTTGAAAGTAGTTCTTAACATGAGGAAGTTGGGTGTTGGACAACAATACTTTAATTTTTTTACAAAGTGGAGAGGAGCATCCTTCCACCAGGCAATGCTGGTTAATGGGTCCTGCTAGTATATATATATATATATGTATGTATAAATACACCACCTTTTTTGTCAATTTACTAAGTTCCAAAACTCAGCAACTATTGATCAGAGTTTAACAAATGAAGGCTTGTTAGAAAGGTAATGACCTGAATTGTGTAGTGAGTTATGTGACATTTGCCTTTAAGGTTGCACATTAAGGGGATCGTCCATCATCCAGAGCCTATTTTTGGCACTTTTTTATAGCCATAAAATGTTTCAATCACGAATCAAGAAAAATTATATATATATATATATATATATATATATATATATAAATTTCTTTTAACCTTATTCCTAATTTCGATTTCATTTTATTTATCAAAATAAAATTAATAACTTCGTTTTCTTTATTTTGTTTTTAAATATTTCCAGGAATATCTGCCTTACTCACGATTAAAATGCTAGTTTTATTTTGGTGTCTTTAACTCCCCCCCCCAACCCATATTTTTGCTGATAAGGAGACTATGTTTTAAAAGAACAAAATTTTTGTCAAATTATTGTCAATATTTATTGTCAATTTCAATAAAACGAACATCGTTTCTGAAACGATCATACAATAGGGTTGATTTTGTTTGTTTTTTCCTTTTGAAACTGATTTTTAATTCACAATTATGAACAGTTTTACTCAATATATATATATATATATATATATATGCGCAGTAGCGTCCAAAACTAAGGGACAAAATTTTAAAATCTTATGTTTTAGAAATAACAACTGTGAAAAACTGAAATTTTGACAACTGGTAATCGTTATCATCCATAATAAAATACTAAAATTTGAATCATTTGCAAAGGATAGAAACAAAAATTATAATTATTTATTGATTTTCAAAATAGGAACGTCCAAAAGTAAGGGAAAAATTGAGAAAAACAACGTAAACAGCAAAAAAAAAAAAAAGAAAAAAAAAAGAAAAGAAAAATCCATGTACAATCAATATTTAGTAAATGAGCCCTTGCTTTCAATGACAGCTGCACATCGACTACAAGAACGAATCAGTTTTTAACAATCCTCGATACTAATTTTAGACCATTCTTCTTGAAGTTTCACCCACAAATCCTCCATGTTAGTAGGATTTCTTTCCATAACTTTCACTTCTAAGGTCTTCCAAAGATTTTCTATTGGATTTAAGTCAGGACTTTGCGGTGGCCAATCCATAATTTGGAAATCTTGCTCGCTAAGGTAACTCATTACCACCTTTACCTTGCAACATAGGGCATTATCTTACATAAAGGTAGCCCTATCAAAACTTGAATTTTGTATGATTGGCATAACATGATCATGAACAATGTTTTTATAGATCTGCACGTTTATATGAGTTTGTAACCGGACAAGGGGTGTTGTACCTTGGCTAGAAAACATTCCAAATACCATGACATTTCCACCCCCAAACGTTTCACTTTCTCTGAAATCTTTCTAATGGCGTGCTTTTCCTTGTATAGCTTCACAATAGCTTGTCTCACAGAGTAATCAAGTTTTTTGGCGTTTCACCATGGTGCCGGCTGATGCAATGTTTACAAATGACTAAGTAAGACTTATTCTTTAGAGGAAAGAAAAAAATTTTAAATATAGCATACTGTTTACATTGTTTTTCTCAATTTTGTCCCTTACTTTTGGACGTTCCTATTTTGAAAATAAATAATTGTTATAATTCTTTTTCTATCCTTTGCAAATGATTAAAATTTTAGTATTTTATTATGGATGATAACTACTAGTTGTGAAAATTTCAGCTTTTTCACAGTTGTTATTTCTAACAAATATTAGGTTTTAAAATTGTTATATCCTTACTTTAAATAAGAATACAGCAATAAACACGGGGTTATGGGTGAAAGACAAAGGGGTTTATTTACAAGGGAATACAGGTGACATAAGAGTTACTCGACATCTTGTCTTATTCTCTTCCTGTCTTTTTTTCTTCTCTCTCAGTCACGTGAGAGGGTATAGCTCATTTCATCTATGAAGGGTACATTAAACCATTCTCCCAATTCTTCTTGAGATTATACCTTCTTCCCAAAAACTCTTCCCTGCCCGATAATTTTTGAAGAAAAATTTATCCCCGTCATTGTAAGTCTTGTACCTTACATTATCCTTGATACTTTTTACTTTTTCTCTTGGGATTAAGCGGTCAAACACTGAACGTACCTTCCTGGCAAGCAATTTCAGCTGGGGATGATTTAGCATTTGGATTTGGTGTTATCCTACATACTGCTAAGAATTTTTTTAATGCTTTTTTCTTCCGTGTTGATGTTATTATTCTTTTTTAAAGCTCGTTTAAAAGTATCGACAAATCTTTCCGCTTGTCCGTTTAATTGAGGGTAAAAAGTTGGTGTTATAATGTGTTCAATGGCCAGTGCCTCACAGTATTGCTTGAATTCTTGACCTGTGAACATAGTGCCATTATCACTAACAATTGTTTTTGGAACTCCGAACCGACTAAATACCTCGTCCAGCAATTTTATTGTGTTTGCCACTGTAGGGTGCTTGTATTTAAAAATTTCTGGCCATTTTGACATACTATCTACGATTACTAGGTAATAATATCCCTTCAGAAGTCTTGCGTAATCAATATGGATGCGTGTCCAGGGTACATCTGTTTTAGGCCAAGTTTGCGTTCGTATGGAGGGAGATCTTGCGGCTAGTTGGCAACTTCTACATAATTTCACCATTTCCTCAATATCCTGATCCATCCCAGGCCAGTATGTGAATCCTCTCATTAGGGCCTTCATTCTGGAGATTCCAGGATGTCCCATGTGGAATTCCTTTACGATTTTCTTTTGTAATACTTGCGGTATTACCACTCTGTCTGCATACATCAGAGTTTCATCATATATAGAAAATGGAAACAATTTTAATCCTTTTCTATTCTTTGTGTCTTGTCCCACTTGTTTTTTTTTTATGTTAATAATATATTTATCTGCTTACGCTGCTTTCTTTATTTCCTAAAGTGTAACAGGAAGTTCCCTAACAGTATTTATTAATATATCTGTTAGTTCATTTCTTCTTTTAGCGCTGCTATAACAGTTTCTTCAAATTCAGTTGTACTGGGGATCAATCTCAACAAACCATCTGCAATTTTACTAGATGCTAAGTGTTTTATTTTGAAATCGTAATTGAGCAAAATAATACTCCATCTCTGTAATCTATTTGCTGTATGATTAGGAACCCCTTTTTTCGAACCAAAATCGATAGTAATGGTTTATGGTCCGTTTCCAAGACGAAAGATCTTCCATGAATGAATCTATGAAACTTTCTCACGGCATACACAATTGCCAAACCCTCTTTTTCGATCTGACTGTACTTTTTTTCAGCGGGTAATAAAACCCTTGAGGCATGAGAAATTGGTTTAGTAGATCCATCTTCCATTCTGTGTAGAAGCACCGCTCCTAAACCGTATTCGCTCGCATCTGCCGCTACAATTAGATCCTTTTTCGGATCGTAATGTGCTAACGCTAGATCCGATAACAAACATCTTTTAATTTTTTGGAATACTTCCTCACATTCCTTTGTCCAGAGCCATGTTTTATTCTTCTTCAATAATTCATTTAATGGTGCTCTTAGTTCATGCATATTTGGGATATAAGAATTACAGTAGTTTGCTGGACCCAAGAATGACTGTAACTTCACTACATTGTCTGGTCTAGGCATGTCTCTAATTGCTTGTGTCCTATTTGGGTTAGGTCTTCTACCTTTCCAATCAATTATTTGTCCCAAATATTCAATCTTGTCCATACTAAAATTACATTTTTCGAGAGCCACTTTAAATCGGTAGTCTTCTATTTTCTCCAATACCTTCCGAATATGGTTTTTATGTTCTTCAACATTTTTGCTTCTTATCAAAATGTCATCTAAATAAGCAATTGCAAAGCCTGCTAGCATGGATCCATAATTTGTTGGAATAAATTTGGTGCTACTTTCAACCCAAACGGCAATCGTTTTAGGGAAAATAATCCTTTATGAGTATTCATTGTCAGGTATTTAGAACAATCTTCGTGGACTTTGACCTGCAAATATGCTTCTGACAAGTCAATTTTTGTGAAAATGTTTCCTCCATTTAACTTAGAAAATATTTCCTCAGGCGTAGGGAGTGGATAGTTATGATCCTTTAAGGAATCATTCAGTCACGTCGAAAAATCTCCACATACTGATTTTTTTATTTTTATTTTTCACATAAACTGTGGGTGATGCCCATTCAGAGTAGTCCACTTTTTTTTATTATTTCGGTTTCTTTGAGTCTATTTAATTCTTTCTCGATTGTTTCTAATGCTGAATACGGAACCTTCCTTTTGGGTTTAAACACCGGTTTCGCTTCATCTTTCAGTTCAAATTTCACTTCCGTTTTAGTGCAGCTACCCCGACCTTCAGAAAATACATTTTTAAAATCTATCTTCAAATCCCCAACAAATCTTTCTGGAAGTTTGGGACTTTCAGATCCTGTCACATTTACTCTTTTGCAAAATGAGTTTATTGGTTTCTCTCATAAACTGAAAAGTATCATCAAATCTATACCGAATAAATTATAATTTTTTCCAGGTATCACATATATTTTAGTTTTAACGTCTTTTCCTTCAGGGTCACATTAGTATAAAATTCACCTTTAAATTTTAATCTACTTCCAGACATTCCTCTGGCAATTTTCTTTGTGTTTTGCAGCTTTGGAGAACCAATTTTCTTCCATGTTGTTTCATCAGTTAAGGATATGTCACTTCCAGTATCCAAAAGGCAGTTTACTTTCCGGCCATTGATTCTAACTTCAATATATTTCCTTTTTTTTACCATACATGGACTCTTTTTTTTAGAATCAATGGTCTTTATTTCAGGCTTACAGCATTTCTCCTTTTTGCATATTGTTGACTTGTGTCCTTTACGCCCGCACTTATAGCATATTTTGCTTTTGAAGTAGCACTCTTTTGCGAAGTGATTATTTCCTCCACACGTCTTACAGTATTTTTTTACATAGTGGTCACCTTGCTTTACCCTTTGTATTTTGTCAACATTTTTCTCTTCGATACTAGTATTATCCTGTTTTAAATTTAACAATTTCTGGCATTCCTCAGTAACTTTCTGTAAGGTTATTTCTATGTCTTGGTTCATAATGGATAATGTCCTAGAACGAATCTCTCTATCCTTCGAGGATATTAACCCTTGCACAAATATCAAGCATTTAAACATGCCCTCTTTTAGGTTTTTCAACTTAAATAACTCACATTGGGCATTTACTCTCCCAGCATAGGCGATAAAGTCTTCATCATCTCATTTCAAAATATTTAAACACCTATAACGAGTATAAAATAAGCTATCCCGTTCCCCGAAAATGTTCAATAAAATTTCTATAGTAAAAGTTTCTATAGAAATATCTTCGGGTTTCCTTGGGAGTATAAAATTTGTATACTTGGTATTTTCATGGGAACCCAGTTTTTGCAACAGTAAAATAATTTTTTCTTCATCCGACCAGGCCTGACATCGTTTGGAAAAAATATTTTTGTATCTATGATAATATGCTGGAAACGTTAAGCCACTCATTGGTTCATATAAAAATTCTGTCAGCAAATTTGCAATTCCTTCCAGAGTAAACCGACAATCCTCTTTTTCTTCTTGTTTTATTAATATTGTTTTTAATACGTCACTTTGTTTTAACTGCTCTTTTTGTAAAAATTCCATCTGACTTTGCTGTGCTGCCAATTGTATCGTTTTTGTAAACTCGGCTAATTGTTCCATGTTGAAGAATTTTTTATTTTTTTTAAACACAGTAATAAAACAAAAGGTAAACAATACCTGCACAAAGCATTAAATAAATTCACTGAATAGTTTTTTTTAAACCACAAAAAAAAACAACAAAAAAAACATTCTTCTGTAGACAAGGTTTTTGCAACACACATAAAATTGACACTAAAACACATCCTACACGTGCCCCCCCCCCCGCAGTATTTTTTTTCTTCTTATGAAACAAAAGAACTTAGAAATGGACACTTTCAAAAATTGTTCCTTTCAATGCTTCGTAAAATGTCAATTTCTCTCTTTTTTTTTCAGTAGGACCGTAAAAGACTGAATTAAAAAATATATAACTTACTTTTTTTGTGTGTCTTAGCCTTTTTTTTTTTTTTTTTTTTTTTTTTTTAATCAGTAGTTGAATTTATCCGTGCCGTATATTCTTCTCTTTGTTTTCCAATATATTTGGCTTAAAGTTCCGTTTTTTGCGAGTTCGAATCCTATCGGCATTTGTTATATCCTTACTTTAAATAAGAACACAGCAATAAACACGGGGTTATGGGTGAAAGACAAAGGGGTTTATTTACAAGGGAATACAGGTGACATAAGAGTTACTCGACATCTTGTCTTATTCTCTTCCAGTCTTTTTTCTTCTCTCTCAGTCACATGAGAGGGTATAGTTCATTTCATCTATGAAGGGATGTTAGGTCATTCCATTACATCAAAAATTTAGTCCCTTAGTTGTTGACGTTCCTGTGTGTATATATATATATATATATATATATATATATATATATATATATATATTTAACCATGTAGACAAAACATGATTGATTGAATATCACGGAATGCTTTTGTTTGATAAGTGATTTTTTATTTTATTTTTTATCTTTTCAATCTTTCGGATAAGTAACCACATATTTTTGTTGAATTGTCGTATATAGGTTTCCTAGGTGTATTTTTTTATTATTATTCTTTCATATTTTTTTTTTTTTTTTTTTTTTTGCAAGTACTTTCGTTTTAAATGTTTGTGGCTTTCCATTTTTAAATATATATGGACTGGTGGCGCAACGGATGAAGTGCTAAATGGTAATGATCTCTAAGTGACAATCTTCTGGAGGTTGACGCGATCAATTTTCATCAGGTGGGGTATTGGTCACATTGCTTATTCACATCTGCTAGGTTCGAACTGTGCGTCGTTTTAAAGTATTTTTAAAAGCATGTATCGATGATGCGCTGTCATATTTGGGACGTGATCACGTAATATAGTAAACATTGGAATTTCGAACAATATGCTACATATCACGTGACCTTTTTGTTGATATTAGTGTTTGTATATAGGTAAAATAAATCTTTTTCTGCTGGGACACAAACAAACAAAAAGAAACTATGTTTCTGAATTTTTGAGATGAGGATTGAGAATTTGTATTATTCGCATAATTCGAACTACTGTTCTCACCCTGAGTGTTATTTTCACAACATTTCGTTTCGATTAATGTGACCTCTGACCTACTCCAGGTCTATTCTGCCAAACTCTGGCACCTTTCTGTCAAACTCTGGCACTTGCAGGGAATTTTGATCTGTGGCCTAACAGATAAAGTACTAGGTAAAATTCAGTTGTAAGTGACACTCTGCTGGAGGTTGGCCGTTCAATCCTCAGTGCGGGCAACACTAAAAAAAAATACAATTGCAAATTATTTAGGACTTCTACCCGGTCATGGTTGACGGAATGAAAGCATATTACCTCCATTAGTTAAATAAAGAGTTATGTTCAAAATTCTGTGCAGATTCCCGAGTTCAACAGAAAAATTTCTGAGTTCAACAATATACACCTGAGGAAGGTTGGAGGTTACATCGGCTTAAATGTTGTGAAAATGACACTCAAGATTAAAATAATAATCCAAATAATATGAAAAAAAAAAAAAAAAAATCCAAATCAGAATAGAGCTGGATTAAGACAGCAAATATAGAACAAATAAAAGACTCAATATGATTCCGGATAGAGCTATACAAGTAATAAATGATAAAACATACTTAGCTTTAACACTTTACTGCAATTTCATAGTATCACCAATAATCGGAAGTGTATCTAACTTATAAAGACTAATTTAAGTTAATTTTTTTTAGCTAAGATCAAAGTGTAATATCTGTTTTAAGACTACATTTCATCTGAAAAATGTGCTTCCACAGTATTTGCACAAATCTATACACAAAGTTTCTGATCGCACTGATATTGATATTAAAAGCCTATTTTTTCTATTTAAAAATTATTAAAACGAACATGGGTATACGAGCAAATTCATAAAGGCTAACCACTTTGCATATTCCTATGAAAACTGAACTTTAACTAATTATTAATTTTTTTTATGGTCTCTTATTGGATAATTAGTTTCAGTTAACTATTATGGGTACTCATGCACTTATTCATCCATGCTGAAATAACGTTATTATTTAAAAAGCCATTCTTAACATAGGGAGGGTAGGGTGTTTTGTACCTATACTGTACTTTAACCTTACAATTGAATAAAAAAAAAACGTACCATAAAACTTTAATTAAACTTGGAAATACGATTTAAAAAATAGCGCGGATCAGTAAGTGCATTAGCACTCTATTATGTTTAGTTTTATTTAGTTTTATTTATGAATATTTTCTGCATTGAACCTGTGGAACAAATTCGATTTGGTTTTAACCACTAAGAATAGCTAAGAGTTCAAAATTGAAAAAGAAATTGAACTTAGCAGGCATAAGTTGATTAAACCTGTGAATTTTATGCATGCGCAAATATACATTTATGTTAAAGTCACTTGATTTTTAATGTTCTCTTATTCATCTGTTGATAGCTCAAATAGTAAAGACTAAGGCTGGAGTACTAAATGTTTTGGTTTCGATTCTAGCTAAGGGCACTCAAGTCAATATTTTTTTTTACTTTTGAAACTATATATAAGAGAATTGTCTGTATTTAAGCGTATTTTACGACCAGGCTACATCAGGTACAATAAAATAATAAAGGATTGGCTGTATAATAATAAATTTGCATGAATTAAAATATCATATTTTATTTTAGCATATTTTATGAATGGGTAACGCCGAGCGGCCTGCCAGTAATCATAGAAACTCATAGAATTATGCCAATTATTTAATTTTAAATTTTTAACAAATAAATTATAATCATTCCTAATGAACTAAAGAAAAATAAACACACCTACTATTGATTTTTTTGATTTATAATGACCTATTATTTCTGAATTTATTTCAGACAGCAAGTAGATGATCTTACTTGCTTTTTGCTTTCTTGGTTTCCTTTACTGCTTAAAATAGTTTCGTCCAGACACGAGAAAAAGACAGGTTTCTTTGGTACTTATACAGAACTAGCCTAGGTACCCGGCGTTGCCCGGGTGTTTAGAGGTGTGTGTTGAAAAAAAAAAAAAAAAAAAAGTGATAGTAGGCAGGTAGGCTAGCTCGAACCAGTACCGCAAAGGAGGAAAAGAACGTAAAAAAAAAAAAGTGACATTTTTGCCGTTGTGTCCATCGCCAAACCAGAAGTGGCGATGGTTTAAATTAAGGCTAGTTAATCGAAAAAAGGGTATGACTTTCGAAAATATTGGCTGAAAAAAATGACCCCTACTTGTAGAAAAGTGCCGAGTTGAGGGTGAAGAAATTAATGTTTTTAGCCAATGTTTTGATATTTGTCGTCCGAAGGGTTGAGCTTCAAAACAATATCAGTTTCGTGAAAATCTGTCGCCTCTGTTAAAAGTTTTAGGCATACATACATACATACATACATACATTTAAACAGGCAGGTGAGATTTATATTATACATAAAGACCGTGTTATTGTTTTGATATTGCTTTTAAGTTAAATTCAATTTTTATAGTATCTTTTGTTTATTAAATTGCTAAGTTAAAATATAGAATAATTAAAAACAAACAAAAAACACTCTCTCCTTGTTAAGAATAGGTTTCTAAATAATAACATTATTTCAGAACGGTCCATAATTTGCATAAGCACCGTTTCTTTTACTCACTAACTTTTGTATGACGGGTATTTATTTCTATATAACTCAAATAAATACACCTTGGTCTTTATTATAGAATGGAAGATTATATCTTTTTTTTTTTTTTATAAAGAACTAGCAGGGCTACCCGGCGTTGCTCGGGACCGTATAAACAATGAAAAAACAAAAGCAGATATTGAACATATGTTTTATTCTTAGGGGAGAGGAATCTTTCATCTCAAGTTTTAGCGTTACAAACAAACATTTGTCTTTTATATATATAGATAATGACAGGTTTTTTGGGGGCCACCCTCGAAGATAACTGATCAGTTGACCAACTTTTACTGGTCCGTTTGACGTGAAATTTCGATATTTGTCATCCGGGTGATGGGGCTTCGATATGATACCAAATTTGTCAAGTTTGATTCCGTCTTTCAAAAGTTTTAGCGTTACAAACAAACATACATACATACATACACACAGACGTTTGGCTTTTATATATATAGATGTAAGTTTTCAAACTTTACCGCACTACTCCCACCTCCCTAACACACACACACACACAAATGTACAAGTTCGACAGAATTGAAGTTTGGGCTCCAATAAACACATCTACAGTTGCCGTTTTATTATGCATTTATGTTTTAAATTAATAATTATTTTAATACCTACATGCACTAGTGCTTCATGCTTTCGCCATCATCAGTGCAGGAGGTGAAAATTGCTAATGGTCAAGGGATTCAAACCTGGTCACAAAGCCATCTTTGACTCCGTTAGCAAGGAAGGTTACCCCTAAGCCACCATCAACCGTCACGGGAAATTAAAGGAAATTAACACTTATAAAGCCAAATGTGGACACAACGTTATTAAGACAGTCTATAGTGATCGAGCAGTTGAGAAATCGCGATCTCACACAAGGCCAACTGGCCGCCTTTACTTTCCAGCGAGTGCTTAACTTTTTAAAGGAGCAAAATAATTATAATTATTTTAATACCTACCTTTTCTTTTCATGTATTATGTTTTTTTTTATAAATATGTTGTTACTGTCAAAAGCTTCTCTATAAATGTTTCCCATAACATTTTTTCATAAATACAGGGTGAAATAATAAAAGTGTCGCCCTAAAAAGCAAACAACACTGCGACTTTATTTTGAAACTTATTGAAAAAAATCAATTCAGGTAACTTGATTATGTAATAAAGCTGACATCTATTCAATGTAGCCACCTTCAGCCTCAATCACTGCCTTGATACGGGTCAGGAACTGGGAGCATGCCTTTTCAACAAGTGCCAGCAGGAGTTTGGTGAACACTCGGTGGATGGCGTCGATCAGGCTGGCTTTGGTGTTGTGGGAGGTCATGTTGGTGATGTTCTTGACGTATGACCAAATGAAGTAGTCCAGTGGGTAAAAGTTAGGGGAGGAAGGGGGCCAGGGAGAGAAGAGTATAAAGTTGTAGCACTCCTTCTGAAACCAAGCCTGAAGCCCTCTGGACTTGTGGGCCGGCGCCAACTCCTTTTGCCACACCTAGGGTCTTCCAGCGGCCACATGATTGCATCAGAGGATCACCACACTCTTCAGCACATTCAGGTACACTTTGATGTCGACTTTCAAGCCGACTTTGAAGATATGAGGTGGCATGATATGGCTCTCACTTGAGACCATGCCAAAGATCATAACCGCAGCCGGAAACTATTTCGTTAGCCAAGGCACATCCCTGTTATTCATAGCAATTGAACAATGCATTTTGAGGGTGCTGGCAATGGCCCTGTTGTCATAACTTAGATAGGTAAAGTATATGAGCTGTACAGCGACGCATCTCTGATCTTGCTCGTTGAACACTGCGTCACTTTTAGACAAGATAGAAAACTTCTATCGCTCTTTGGATTTGTACACAACTGGCCAACTAGTAGATGGTCTGCAAAAAAAGAAAAAAGAAAAAAGAAAACCAGTTTTCATCAAACGGAAATGGAATCATGTCTTTTCTAGGGCGGCAATTTTATTGTTCACCCTGTATGTTGTTACTGCTAACAGCTTCTCTATGTTTCCTAAAACATCTTAAGTTGCCAAAAAGTAAAAGTAAGGAAGTGCCCATAATGCTAATGCAACGATCCCTAAGTAAACTTGGGCTCAGCCCAGTTAAGAGTTACATGGTACTGGTCTTCATGGAAGGGAGTAAGGACATATTTAAACATATTGCCTATAAGTGCATCTTTTCGAACCCGGAAACCTATATGGAATGCCAGCACTGAACCATTGATTAATACATAGAGGTAGATTGTTCTTGTCCCATCTGTCATAACTGGTAAGAAGTGATTCATATTAATATGGATTCTTTGGAGTACTGTTTTCATCTTGAGTTTCATTTTTACGACGTTTCGCTCAATGTAACCCTTGACCTTTTTGTTGATAATGCTTTTGTCGAACTCTGTAATCTGAATGGCATTTCGAACGGAAACCTTCCTTTACTTCACGAGGGTAGCATGCTCTTGTTCTGTCAGCCATAACTGGATAGAAGTCCTAAGTAATTTGCAATTGTATTTTTCAGTCACCCACACTGAGAATTGAACCTTCAACGTCAGGAGAATATCACTTTTTACAACTAATTTTTCCAAGTACTCTGACCAGTGCACCATGTGTCCTTGCGAACAGGTTTGACAGAAACATTCCTTTGTTCGACACAATATACCTAAAGAAGCTCGGAGGCTACATCGACCGAAACGTAGTGAAAATCACACTCAAGATGAAAATATTAGTCTGAATAATCCAAATAATATGAATGACTAATCCTCCTTTCAAAAATTCAGAAATGTTTTTTTTTGTGTTATCTTATGGTTATTATTGCCTGTAATAAAGATTAAAACTTCAAACTAAAAGATTGTCATTTAAAAATTGTACATCAACACCTTTATCCATTGCGCCACGAGTCCATGGCATAAAACCAAGATGAGAATAATAGTCAGAATAATTTAAATCATTAATCTATATCTAAAAAATCTGAAGCATATATATATGAGATAGATTGAAACAGAAACTTTCTGGTATCTCTAACAATGTTTGCTTAATTGAAAAAATACTGTGCAAATACATATACACACACACACACACACACACACACACACACTAGCAGGCTGCTCGGCGTTGCCCGGTCGTGAAATACATATAAATATTATAATTAATGCAGAATTCATATTTATTAAAAACAGAAATACTGTGGATATTACATGTAACATTAAATTCTTAAAAAAAAAACAAAAGAAAAAAAAAAAACCAGACATGTGCATGCACGTATTATGTTTTTACTAAACAGTTCACCTCTTGTGAGTAAAAAAAAAAAAAGAAACCCCAAAAATCTTAAACTGAAACCTAAAGACGGTGAGTCAAGTACGATAACCATTAGGCCAGCTTGGCACGATCTTTAAAAAGTGTTTTCAAACTTACTTATTATTAACATAAGTAATCTAATGTGAATGATTCACGCATGCACATTCGTGAAACAGTTGACAACAGATAAAAATCCGATGCCTCCCCCCCACGTACCAATTTTCCAATTTTTACCCCTTAGCAGCCCTTTTTCTGGATGAAAACCAATTAAAGACTTTTCTACATGTCTGAATACCCTATATACCAAATTTCAAGTCTGCAGATCAAAAATTCGTTGAGTTGAGAAGTGTCCTCACACACATTCTCACTAATATATATATATATATATATATATATATATATATATATATATATATATATTAGTGATGAGATGATTTCAATATTTTTCCTGGTTGCGATACAATTACCGATTCTGATTCTTTAAAATTCTCTAAATATTTAACTACAAAGTTGCTATTTTTTGCCAATTACCGTAAAACATGTTAAACGTGCAGATATTTTATCAGACATAAAAAAATAAACTTGTAGGAGATGATCTGTAGACTTTTAGTTTTACTGCTAGTTTCAAATCAATTATTATTTTAACATTACTACTAGCAGTGGAAGGTTGTGTTTAAACAAAATATAATTAAAAAAAAACAGTTAAAAGAATCGTTTTTGGCATCGGGAAATAAGCACAAAATTTTCCGGTTCCGATACCCCAAAAAGTTCTGATTTCTCAATTCCGATTAATCGTCCCAGCACTAATATATATTTTTCTCTCACAATCACAATTGGTGCTAACAGAAATAAAATGTTTTCCAAAAAGAAATTCCATAAACTTTTAACTAAAAAAACTTTTCTATAAAAATATCTGGACAGCTAAACAAGGCTTAAAACGCACTATAAAAATATTTAAAAATATTTTAAAAAAATGATAAAAGTCTGAAAAAACTACAATTGTTGATAGCTACACTCTTAAATATATACTTATCTGAGGCATTCCAATAAAACCCCTATCAAATAACACTCACAGACACAAAGTACATTTGTGTGAAATTTAGAGTATTTTAAAGGAGTTTTTTTAGTCAAAATATAGGCATAACCTCCCATTTAAATATTTCAGATTTGCATTAAATTTTATTTATAATCAAGCAAGATTCCATGAATTTCAATTTTGTTTCTTAAAATTTCTGAAGCTTAAGCTTTAAATTTGAAACATTTTCTAGAAGGAAAATCATTCAATGGATTTTAATAAAAGTTGGAATACGGATTCTAGACGTAAGGTTTAGAAGATGTTGAAATCAATATTCGTAGAAAGAACATAAAACTTGTACGAGTTGATTGTTAAATGAGTTATATTGAATATTATTAATATTTGATTCATTCTCTTTGAAAAAAAACAACAAAAAAAAACGATACATAAAAGTAAATATAAATCTAAAAAAAATCAAAAAAAATCTGCAAAGTGCTTCGAAACTTCAAAATAACAAAGTTTAAAATACCGAATCAAAATAACAAAATAATTACCCCCCCACACACACACACAGACACACACATACACACCAAAGAAGAAAATAACAATAAGATGAAAAAAAAAGAAAAAAAAAAATGATTCACAAACACAGCGAAAATTCAAGGAGAGACACGGAAATAAAGAAAGTACACAAGGGGGAGGGGGACAGAACCCTACCTTCTCCCTCAGCATGTACTCTGGCTGAGGATGAAAGACGAGGCATGCTTCAACGTTCAACACTGTTTGTAAATCTATGTCCTCGTCGCCGCTACGGCGGCATGCGAAACGTAACCAAATCCAGTGGTCAACACAAATTTGTCACAACGAGACCAGGTAGTTTCCGATGGTGCCAGAGCAACTCCCAAGTCCGTACACACGGACAACAGCGGAGATGATAACGCGATGATTGTTTTGTGGTGTTGGGGTTCAGCTTCTATTCTTACACCTTCTTACCCGATAGACAATCAGAACAATACAAGCTCGCACCTGCACACTTGTCGCGCACGCGCGTGTGTGTATGTGTACACATAGATGTGTATCTGGTTGTGTGGAGGTTGATGTTATGGTCATGTTGAGATTTCCTTAACAACTGTTGACACTGGTGGTAGGTAAATTCTTAGCAGCAGCCGCCAGCACTGACCAGTCAAACACAAATTCTGATGGAAGCATATATACAATTAAATAAGTTCAAATCTATTGAACTCAAAATCAATATATTTTTTAAAAGTACTCAATACATGTGTAGAGCTATTATAACTTATTTTTTCTGGTGATTATATAATTTCATTATATATATATATATATATATATATATATAGATAGATAGATAGATGTGTGTGTGTGTGTATATATATATATATATATATATATATATATAGATAAATAAATAGATAGGTGTATATATATAATATATATATATATATATATATATATATATATACACACATACCACCTCTAGCTATCTCTATATAATATATTATTTATACATTCACGCACCTCTATATATATATATATATATATATATATATATATATATATATATATACACACATATATACACACACACCTCTATCTATATCTATCTATATATATATATATATATATATATATATATATATATATATATATATACACATACACACCTCTCTCTCTCTATATATATATATATGATGATTGCAATGTCTTGTCAGACGAGAGCCACTCCCTCAGTCACTAAAAGTCCATGTGCCCGAATATGACTTTTTAGCCCTGCCAGCGACTTGCACACCCTCAAGCAGACATGACACTGAAAATGCTCACTGATTTGTATGAGACTAACAGCAGCGGAACCTGTATTATCGTGGGCTTTCATGTGATTAACAAAACCTGCCTTCGACAACAGAGCCCGATCACACACCTTACAGATCCAGAGATCTCCATGGTTAGGCGGCAAGGTTTAGCATTTCCTACATGCTCTCTTAAGCTTCTCTCGGTCTATTTTGGCTGCTTCATAGTGTTCTGCACCCCTGTATATCAGTGTCCTCCACTGCTTGGGATCATACGCTAGGGACTCCCAACTGTCAACAGGAATATGAAAGCTCACTAGACTCTCCTTGATGCTATCACGAAACCATTTTTTGGCCTTGTGCTGGGGTCTTTTTCCAAGAAAGAGCTCACCATAGAACAATTGTTTTGGGAAACGATAGTCTTCAAACCGGATGAGATGACCCGCCCAACGCAACTGGTTCTTAATAACAATGGTAGCAATACTGGTTGTTTTGGCCTTTTTTAAGACAAATGTATCAGGGACAAAGCTATACCACTTTAAACCAAGAATGTGTCTAAGGCAGTGCTGATGGAACCTCTCGAGCAATTCTATATGTGTCCGGTACAAGGTCCAAGTTTCAGATGCGTAGAGTAGGGATGGTACTACACATGCTTGATATACTGAAATTTTAGTTGTCAGAGTCAGATCACCGTCAGACCAGACTCTATCTTGTAGCCTTCCAAAAGCATTAGATGCCTTGCTGATTCTCTGTCTTATTTCCGCATTAAGAGTGCCATCATTTGATAAGGCACTCCCAAGGTAGACAAAATTTTTTACGACTTCAAGGCGCTTTCCACAGACGAAGATATCAGGTTCCACATACAGATCATTGGGAGCGGGAGTATACATAACTTTAGTTTTCTTAATGCTGTCAGTCCGAAGCAGGTACAAGCATTTGTAAAGAGGTCCATCACTAGTTGCATATCTACTGGGGAGTGTGTTACCAGGTCAGCATCATCAGCATACAACAGTTCCCTAACAAGTCCATCACTAACAAGTGTTTTGGCTTGGAATCTTCTGAGGTTGAACACCTTTCCAGTCGTTCGGAATCTAATATAAACACCCATATCACAATCGTGAAAACCATACCAGAGCACAGCAGTCAAATAGAGCGAAAACAATGTTGGTGCAGCTATATCACCCTGCTTCACACCATTATCAATGGGGAATTCTTCCGAAAGCTGACCATTGAAGTTGACGCAACCTTTCATACTATGATGAAGTTGCTTGAACTTGTCTGTAAAAGCAGGTGTACAGCCAAATTTTTCCAGCACTTTCCAGAGAGCCTCACGGTTGACTGTGTCAAACGCCTTGGTTAAGTCCACAAACACCTGGCAAAGAGGCATACGCTGTTCAATACATTTTTCCAAGAACTGTCAGGCAGAAAACACCATATCCACAGTTTCTCGCCCACCTCTAAAACCAGACTGGGATTCCAGAAGGATATTAGGACATACATACTTTTCCAATCGGTTTAGCAGGAGCCGTGCAAATACCTTTCCAACCGCACTCAGCAGCGAGATACCTCGATAATTTCCACAATCAGATCTTGTACCCTTTCCTTTGTACAACATAACCAAGATGGCATCTACCCAATCTTGGGCAACCGGGTCACCCTGCCATACTGACAGTATCAAAGAGTGGACTACACAATATACATTGACACCACCATGTATCAGCAGCTCAACAGGAATGCCATCCAGCCCAGGGGCTTTGTTCGAGTTTATCTGTTTTATGCAGGCAACTGTTTCCACAAGAGTCGGTTTAACATCAAGTTCCGGACAAAAGGAACATTGAGGGATACTTTCTATTGCAGCAACATCAACATTGGATGGGTTATGAAAAAGATCATGAAAGTGTTCATGCCATCGATGCTTAATTTCATCTGAGGTTTTCAGCAAGGTTTTCCCGTCCTTCGCCAGGAGTGGTGTAGTTGAAGAGGATTTCGGACCATAAGCCTGATGAAGCAAAGTGTAGAATGTCTTGACATCTCTATGATCGTAGGCAGTCTGTATCTCCCTGGAGAGGTTAGACCACCATTTGTTTTTTATTTGGCGCACACAACACTGAACCTCACTCCGAAAAGAAGAAAAGTGGGCAGCGAGCGCTGGCTCGTTCAGAGGTGAACATACACACATATATATACACACACATATGTGTGTGTGTGTATCTGTATTTAACTCTCACATTTATGATCAAGCATTTTGTTGATTTCTTTTCTTTTCAACAAATCTCAACGCCCTCTGTGTGTATGTATGTATGTATGTATCATCGAGATTCATGACTGGTTTGTTTTACGTTTTTTTTTTTTTTTGCATCTGTGGATTTCTTTTCATGTTTATTATCGTGTGTATTTATTGAATTTGTAACATCATTATCGTCATGACCATTGAGGAATCATACCGTTTCTTTATATATATATATATATACACACACACACACCTCTATCTATCTCTATATATATATATATATATATATATATATTATATATATATAGTACTTTATAAAATATATATGGCGATTAAGCTACACTGAATATTCTGCGTTTCATCCACTCTAGGACTCCTCAGGCTTATGCGCGAATTCTGTGGTTGTTTATCGTTTTATAATATATAATATAAATTACTAACTAGCTCTACCTACGTATTGAGCACTTTTGAAATAAATACTTAAAGTTTATGCATAAATCTATACCTTCGTATATTAATTTTATGTGAGTAAATTAAGTAGTTATATATATATATATATATATATATATATATATACACACACACACACACACACCTCTCTCTTTATATATATATATATATATTACACACACATATTTCATGTATCAAGATAAGATGTTATAAGGATATATATTTGATGTATCAATCTATATATCTATAAAAGTGAAAATGTGTATGTGTGTGTGTGTGTGTACACTTTCCTACACAATAACTCTGTCAATTTTTGGTCTACAGTCTCGAGATTTGGGAAGATCTGTAATTGGTTTTTGGGCCAGAAATTTGGCTGTCAAGGGGTCAAAGTTCAACAATTTTTACCAAACTCCTCCGCCAATTTTGGGTCTAAACGCTTGAAATTTTAGATATATGTTACTTGGACATGAATCTAACTTTATAATTTGATTTGAGCTCAAAACAGTAAATGTTAAGGAGTCAAAATTGGGGTCAAATTTTTTTTAAATTTGATCTCTGCGATCTCTACCAAATAACTGCCAACTTTTGGTCTAACCATTTGAAATTTTACATAAAAGGTATTCAGATATAAGGCAAGCTTTTTAAACTTTTTTTTTTTTTTTCCTGAAAATTTGGCTTCCAAGGGGTCAAAGTTGAAAAGATTTGACCTTTGCAGTGTATAGCAAACTATAAAATCAATTTCTGTCTAAACATTTGAAATTTTACATAAAGGATATTCAGACATGCAGCAAGCTTTTTAATCAGGTTTGGAGCGAAGATTTGGTTGCCAAGAGGTCAAAGTTTACAGAGCTGACCTTTGCAGATTCTTCCAAACTCCTCTACAAAATTTTGGGTCTAAACACTTAAAATTTTCAAGGTAGGTTACTTGGATATGGGTCAGACATTTTAATTTGATTTGAGCCCAAAACAATAAATGTTAAGGGGTAAAAATTAGGATCAAAGTAAAAAAAAAATTTGACCGCTGCAGTCTCTAGCAACTTTTCTCTATGGTAGTTAAGGAAGCCTATTATATAGAAAGGCATTATTGTACATATGCACACTTTTTAATATATACGTATGCATATAAAGTCATGAACAATACATAGGGCCCGAGCAAAGCCGGGTTGAACTGCTAGTTTTCAATATTTACTGAAATAGTGCTCAATACAGGAGTAGAGGTAGATAGTAAGTTATGAATATATATGGCAATTAAGCTTAATTAGTAATGTTTGGGTGACAACCACCTTTTTAAAGACATTCTTCTTGTGTAACTAAACGTTTCTTCATCTCAATATTATTATGTTTTTTTGTTTTTTTTGTTTTTACAAGGCAGTCACCACTTATCAAGCCCTGGAAGCTACTCGAGGATAAGGGTTACTGCGTGTACAGCAATCAATGGGACAGTATCGTAGTAATCGTTAGTATTGAAGATTTCATAAAGTGTCTTAAGAAGGCGGTTCATCAGGAATTTGTTTATGTTGGACTTGAAGACGTCCAAATTGTAGTCAGGTGGGAAACAGGCAAACGGAAGAGAATTCCACAGGCGTGCACTTCTGAGAAAGAAGCTTTGTTTATGGAATCTACGTTTTGATTTTGACACAGATAAAGAGTGGGGAAAATTATTGACAGTGGTTTCAGCTAGACAGGTGTTTATCGTGAAAGATTGGTGAGGAGGGGGGGACCAGAGATTGGAGCTCAGACGAGCACCTGCCATGGAAGTAACGATAAAACAAAGACAGGCTCGCAACGTCTCTTCTGTGGGAGAGAGGTTGCAGGGAAAAGAAAAGGGCATCCCCCCACTAAGCCACAAAGTTTATTTTGTACTCTGTCAAGGCAGGATAGGCTGTTTTAAGCAGTGTACTCAGTAGGAGTTCTCACACAAGTCATCATGAGTGGAGTTCCAAGAAGTCTCTCCAATTTTCCAGTACTCTTCACCTCTTTCAATAACCTCTGCAAATGAATTTGCGTTATTGCAACAGCTGCTTGCTATTCACTTCTCGCTGGCAATGACTATTGCTCCTCATTGGAATTTGGGCGGCAACAAGCCTCCACAAGGTCCCAGTGTTCTTCGCACTCATCCAGTGAAAGTCTGATCAGTGATTTTTCTCCTCAGTCTTTCTATCCTCATTGAACCGTCACGACTATTTGGTATGGTGTCAGTTGATGTCAAAGCTACAACTTTTTTTTGTGGGTGAATTTTGCAGTTACAGTTTTATTGGTTCTGCATGGTGTTTCTGTATCTGATGAATTTCTGTTGCAGTTTCCATATGGCCGATTAACCTTTATAGCTCATGTGGGTTGGTTTCTGCATTTAAAGGTTTTCTTTAAGGTTTAAGCTGTTTCCAGCATTATCGTCTGTTATATAGTCTCAGTTTTTCCTATGATTTAGATTTTTCCTAGTCTTTTTTCCAAATTTATTGGGCATGTTATTATTTTTATTATTATTATTATTATATAGACATATTATTTGTTATATATATATATATATATATATATATATATATATATACTATTATATAAAAGTCACTGTGTGTGTGAGTTCCTTATAGATTCTGAAACGGCTGATCCTATCTTTTGCAAATTTCACACAAAGTTAATTTATATGTCTGGCAGTGTTCTTAGATGAGTTTTATACAGAAATTTCTATATTGGAAAAAAGTGTCATGATGCAAGTCATTGATCACACACAGTGCATCCTGTATTGTCGTCTGGTCAAGTGATTTTTCACTGTCTGAGTGTTCTTGCCATATTCCAGCAGCTTACATGAGCTGCCGGGATATGCTGAGGAAACATCACAGAAAAAGGGGTTGTGAAATGCAGAAGTGTCCAAAGTTTTTTTTTTGTTTACATATTTGTTCTCATCTTGAGTGTTATCCGCACAATGTTTCAGTCGATGTAATCTCCAATCTTATTCAAGTGTATCTTGTTGAACTTAGGAATTTTTCTGTCAAATCCTGGAATCTGCATGAAATTTCAAACGAAACCCTTTATTTAATCTACGTGGGTAGCATGTTCTCGTACCGTCAGATATGACTGGGTAGAAGTCCTAAGTAATTCACAATTATATTTTGAGTGTCGACTGTGCTGAGGATTAAACCTTCAACTTGCAGAAGAGTGTAATTTACAACTGAAATTTAACAAGCAATTTATCCACTGCGCCACAAGTCCTTGTATGGAAGCCTATTTCTTCTTCTATTTTTAGAAATACAATCTTACTACATATCACTATTTATTACAAATTAAGGTACTTATGCATCCTTTGAACCAGGACTAACCCAGCGTTCGGCTCGGTTTTTCCTGGAACACGACATTAACAGCTTGGGTTTAGCTGCTGTCTAACGTAACATGGTGATCAGCCGATCACAATGCGTGTGCCTGAGCAGTAGACCAATTGGAAGAGGGAAAAAATCCACTATTTCTTAGTTGGTTGGTTGTTTTTGTTTTACGGCATATCAACCCTTTTCAGGTTATTTAATGCAGAATCCAAAGATTTTTAAGAAAAAATTTTTTAATAGAATATATTTGTTGTTTTCAAGTCGGTTTCTATTTAACCCATAGTTGGGACCCTAACAGGTACTACCACTCTGGATCAGAGTGGACCTGGGAGAAATGGCAATTAAAGGGTGGCTCCACACTCCCCAAAGCCCGCAAGCTTGGGCCTTACCACTGGATATAGTTTAAGGTCATACCCAGGACCCACTATTTCTTACATGCAAGTCAGGAAGAGTAAAGAACTAAAAAATGAATTCGATCATCCTTTTTGTCAACAGCAGAAATCAATAAAATGTGCAACTTGCGGCCATGAGTGCATTCTAGAGAAAAGAGGGAACCTAACTGTACTGACATGCAGAAGTTCAAGTGTAACATGAACCGACATCTTGCTGCCCAAATCCCAACATAGTGCCCCAGTAGTTGCTGCCCTTGATAGTAGCCCCTACACCAAAGTGGCAATGTGCCTTGTTTGGGGTGAAAATGTAATTAAAAAAAAAAAAAAAAATTACAGACGGCTTTGGCTGGAAATGTGGAAATGATAAATGTCGACGGTGCACAGCAATCCGGACGGGCACCTTCTTCGCAAACTCATGACTGAAAATTGCTTGCATTATCAAACTGATATACTTATGGGTGCTCGAGATGGCAATGAAAAAGAAAAATCTCCAGTGCAAATGTGGGTTGGGATCGGCGCACACTACAGTCGATTGGAAGAATTTCCTGTGAGACATTTGCCGGGATTATTTTCTCAGGAATCCCAGGCAGATAGGAGACCCAGGCCATACGGTTGAGATAGACGAGTCTGTTTTCAACCGACGCAAACATAAGGTCGGCAAATTACTCACACTTGTCTGGGTCTAACATCGCCAAAAGCTACCTGATTGGTGAAGAGCTTCCTTACATGTCTGCTACCTCTTCTCTGTCCACTTTGCAGTCGTCTGATGCCATCCAAAAGTTTGAGGAATAAACATCTTCTTAAAGAAATTTTCCTGGCATTGGAAAAAAAAAAAAAGATTCCAACTACTACCAGTCGAATTGACAAAAAAAAAAAAGATTCCAACTTCTACCAGTCGAATTGACAAAAAAAAAAAAAAAAAGATTCCAACTTCTACCAGTCGAATTGACAAAAAAAAAAAAAAAAGAAAGCCCAACCCATCCACTTTTGTTTTTTCATAAAAAATACTTGAAAACCATACCCCGCCCCCCCCCCCCCACCAAAAAAAAAAAAGGTTTTTTTAATTTGCCATCATAAAATAAAAAATACTTGAAAAGGAAAAAAGAATTATTAAAAGAATTTGCTTTAAATTATATATTGCATAACAAAAAACATTTGCTAACACTAAAAAAACATTTTTGCTAACACTAAAAACATTTACTTACGCTAAAAAAAAAAAAAAAAAGCATTTGCTAACACTAAAAAAAATTATTTACTAACACTTATTTGAAAAAAAAAAATTTTGCTTAAAAATTATTTATTTCACACAAAAATAACTTTTCTTCACAGAGTTAATAAAAATGAAAAATTACAGTAGTTTTTTGCTTTTTTTCTGTTGATGTATATTTAAAACTTTACGTTATTTTTTTTTTTTTTTTTTTGTACATAGCGTTTTTGTGATTTCGTCGGCAATGCATGGCATTATCCAGCTGCTGATGTCATGCTCTGGAGAAAGCAGATCGAACGCCAAGTTACATTTAGTTCAAAGGATGCATAATTACTATATTATATATTAAGAGCTGACTGGGAAGCCATTAGAGAACACATCAGAAATGCCCCATGGACCGATATCTTCTTTCTCCCTGCTGAACAGTGTGTCAATGAAACGACTGAATGATGCAAAGCCGGCATTGAAGCACATGTTTCCACACGGAAATATTACAGCAAGCCCCACTCACCCCTATGCTTCACTACAGATTGTGCAGCTGCCATTGCACAAAGACAGCATGCATTCTGCCAGTTCGTACAAATACAAACAGGCAAACATTCATAGATGCTGAATATCACTGTAAGAGAGAAATAGCGACAGCGAAAAGAAAGCATGCTGAAATAACCAGGGAATATAAACCATAGAATCGCAAAAGATAGGAACTTGTGATTTCTGGAAAATCTATAATAGTGTAGCAAATAAAGGGCAATCAGCAATTACTCCACTATCCAACAACCAGAAGGCAACCAAAAAGGCAGAACTGCTAGCCAGGCGATTCACCTCCAACTACCACCTTAGTGCCAACAAACAACTCCCTCCCAAATTACCCTATGCAGACTGAAGCCATACATGATGATCTGAAAATCGTCCCTTCTCATGTCCGACACCTCTAAGGCATATGGGCCTGATTTCATCCTTGCTATACTAATTAAGAAATGCTCAGCTGAGCTAGCCCCCATACTTTCCAAGCTCTACAATAAATGTCTTGCTGAATCTTGCTTCCCTAATAGATGGAAGATGGCCTCTGTGGTACCAGTATACAAGAATTCTGGGGAAAGGACTGACCCTCTCAATTATCGCCCCATTAATCTCTTCCCCCTCTTTGCTAAAATCTTTGAGACCTTAATTAATCAAGCACCAGTCCGCCACTTCACAAAAGCAAATCTCTCTGACAAATAGCATGGATTTAGGCAATGTTGTTCTACTGCAAATATTTTAAGTTATCTCTGAACACATATGCCATGTACTGGATAAGGCGGGCGAAGTCAGAGCCGCAACCCTCGATATATTCAAGGCCTTTGATAAAGTCTGGCATGAAGGGCTGCTAATGAAAATTAAATGCTATGGTATAACTGGACAAATACTAAATATAATTAGATCCTTCTTAAATAATAAGACCATCCAGGTTGTCACTGATAAACATACATTCAAGTAGCATAACATTAATATGGGAGTGCCTCAGGGGTCGATCCTCAGATCACTTATTCCTGATATTTATAAACGATCTCCCTAATAATAGTGTCCAAGATGGGTATATTTGCTGATGATACAATGCTCTATAAATTGCCTGAGGGAAGAACGGATGTATATAAATCTAAGACAATGATCTCCAGACAGTAGTGGAATGGGTCCACAAATGGATGGTAACATTTAATGCTAGTAAGACTAAGCTGCTCTCCTTTAACAATTACAAGATGCCTCTACAACCATCGATACCCATGACAAATAGCACCCTTCAAACTAACAAAATTCTTCCTTCAAATTCTTTTGCCTAACATTTGCAAGCAATATAAACTCGAACAAATACATTGAGGACATTGCGAAGGCTGCTGCAAAGAAGGTGGTTTCCCTATATCGAGCTAGAAGACTATTCACACCTTCCTCTACATCTTGTTCCTCTACAAGGCCACCATTCGCCAATGCATGGAGTATTGTTGCCACATCTGGGCTACCAATAGCTTCTCCCTTTTGGATAGGGTCCAAAAAAAGTTTTACCATCTAATAGGTCTAACTTTGTCAATGTTGCATCTCTGTGCTATTTTACAACTATTTTAATGGAATATGCTCTGATGAATTCGTTGCATTTGTGCCCCCTCGACGTACATATCCCGACAAACACACAGCAACAAATTCGCACCCGTCACTGTTCAGTGAAGGGAGCATTCAAAGAGAGAGAGAGAGAGAGAGCGAAGGGAGCGTTCAAGAGAGAGAGAGAGAGAGAGAGAGAGAGAGCGAAGGGAGCGTTCAAGAGAGAGAGAGCGAAGGGAGCGTTCAAGAGAGAGAGAGCGAAGGGAGCGTTCAAGAGAGAGAGAGAGAGAGAGCGAAGGGAGCGTTCAAGAGAGAGAGCGAAGGGAGCGTTCAAGAGAGAGAGCGAAGGGAGCGTTCAAGAGAGAGAGCGAAGGGAGCGTTCAAGAGAGAGAGCGAAGGGAGCGTTCAAGAGAGAGAGAGAGCGAAGGGAGCGTTCAAGAGAGAGAGAGAGAGCGAAGGGAGCGTTCAAGAGAGAGAGAGAGCGAAGGGAGCGTTCAAGAGAGAGAGAGAGCGAAGGGAGCGTTCAAGAGAGAGAGAGAGCGAAGGGAGCGTTCAAGAGAGAGAGAGAGCGAAGGGAGCGTTCAAGAGAGAGAGAGAGCGAAGGGAGCGTTCAAGAGAGAGAGAGAGCGAAGGGAGCGTTCAAGAGAGAGAGAGAGCGAAGGGAGCGTTCAAGAGAGAGAGAGAGCGAAGGGAGCGTTCAAGAGAGAGAGAGAGCGAAGGGAGCGTTCAAGAGAGAGAGAGAGCGAAGGGAGCGTTCAAGAGAGAGAGAGCGAAGGGAGCGTTCAAGAGAGAGAGAGCGAAGGGAGCGTTCAAGAGAGAGAGAGCGAAGGGAGCGTTCAAGAGAGAGAGAGCGAAGGGAGCGTTCAAGAGAGAGAGAGCGAAGGGAGCGTTCAAGAGAGAGAGAGCGAAGGGAGCGTTCAAGAGAGAGAGAGCGAAGGGAGCGTTCAAGAGAGAGAGAGCGAAGGGAGCGTTCAAGAGAGAGAGAGCGAAGGGAGCGTTCAAGAGAGAGAGAGCGAAGGGAGCGTTCAAGAGAGAGAGAGCGAAGGGAGCGTTCAAGAGAGAGAGAGCGAAGGGAGCGTTCAAGAGAGAGAGAGCGAAGGGAACGTTCAAGAGAGAGAGAGCGAAGGGAGCGTTCAAGAGAGAGAGAGCGAAGGGAGCGTTCAAGAGAGAGAGAGCGAAGGGAGCGTTCAAGAGAGAGAGAGCGAAGGGAGCGTTCAAGAGAGAGAGAGCAAAGGGAGCGTTCAAGAGAGAGAGAGCAAAGGGAGCGTTCAAGAGAGAGAGAGCAAAGGGAGCGTTCAAGAGAGAGAGAGCGAAGGGAGCGTTCAAGAGAGAGAGAGAGAGCGAAGGGAGCGTTCAAGAGAGAGAGAGAGAGCGAAGGGAGCGTTCAAGAGAGAGAGAGAGAGCGAAGGGAGCGTTCAAGAGAGAGAGAGAGAGAGCGAAGGGAGCGTTCAAGAGAGAGAGAGAGAGCGAAGGGAGCGTTCAAGAGAGAGAGAGAGCGAAGGGAGCGTTAAAGAGAGAGAGAGAGAGCGAAGGGAGCGTTAAAGAGAGAGAGAGAGAGCGAAGGGAGCGTTAAAGAGAGAGAGAGAGAGCGAAGGGAGCGTTAAAGAGAGAGAGAGAGAGAGCGAAGGGAGCGTTCAAGAGAGAGAGAGAGCGAAGGGAGCGTTCAAGAGAGAGAGAGAGCGAAGGGAGCGTTCAAGAGAGAGAGAGCGAAGGGAGCGTTCAAGAGAGAGAGAGCGAAGGGAGCGTTCAAGAGAGAGAGAGCGAAGGGAGCGTTCAAGAGAGAGAGAGCGAAGGGAGCGTTCAAGAGAGAGAGCGAAGGGAGCGTTCAAGAGAGAGAGCGAAGGGAGCGTTCAAGAGAGAGAGAGCGAAGGGAGCGTTCAAGAGAGAGAGAGCGAAGGGAGCGTTCAAGAGAGAGAGAGCGAAGGGAGCGTTCAAGAGAGAGAGAGCGAAGGGAGCGTTCAAGAGAGAGATAGCGAAGGGAGCGTTCAAGAGAGAGATAGCGAAGGGAGCGTTCAAGAGAGAGAGAGAGACAGAGAACGAAAGGGAGCGTTCAAGAGAGAGCGAGAGAGAGAGCGAGAGAGAGAGCGAAGGGAGCGTTCAAGAGAGAGAGAGCGAAGGGAGCGTCCAAGAGAGAGAGAGCGAAGGGAGCGTCCAAGAGAGAGAGAGCGAAGGGAGCGTCCAAGAGAGAGAGAGCGAAGGGAGCGTCCAAGAGAGAGAGAGCGAAGGGAGCGTCCAAGAGAGAGAGAGCGAAGGGAGGGTTCAAGAGAGAGAGAGAGAGCGAAGGGAGCGTTCAAGAGAGAGAGAGAGAGCGAAGGGAGCGTTCAAGAGAGAGAGAGAGAGCGAAGGGAGCGTTCAAGAGAGAGAGAGAGAGCGAAGGGAGCGTTCAAGAGAGAGAGAGAGAGCGAAGGGAGCGTTCAAGAGAGAGAGAGCGAAGGGAGCGTTCAAGAGAGAGAGAGAGAGCGAAGGGAGCGTTCAAGAGAGAGAGAGAGAGCGAAGGGAGCGTTCAAGAGAGAGAGAGAGCGAAGGGAGCGTTCAAGAGAGAGAGAGAGCGAAGGGAGCGTTCAAGAGAGAGAGAGAGCGAAGGGAGCGTTCAAGAGAGAGAGAGTGAAGGGAGCGTTCAAGAGAGAGAGAGTGAAGGGAGCGTTCAAGAGAGAGAGAGAGTGAAGGGAGCGTTCAAGAGAGAGAGAGTGAAGGGAGCGTTCAAGAGAGAGAGAGTGAAGGGAGCGTTCAAGAGAGAGAGAGTGAAGGGAGCGTTCAAGAGAGAGAGAGTGAAGGGAGCGTTCAAGAGAGAGAGAGTGAAGGGAGCGTTCAAGAGAGAGAGAGTGAAGGGAGCGTTCAAGAGAGAGAGAGTGAAGGGAGCGTTCAAGAGAGAGAGAGAGTGAAGGGAGCGTTCAAGAGAGAGAGAGTGAAGGGAGCGTTCAAGAGAGAGAGAGTGAAGGGAGCGTTCAAGAGAGAGAGAGTGAAGGGAGCGTTCAAGAGAGAGAGAGTGAAGGGAGCGTTCAAGAGAGAGAGAGCGAAGGGAGCGTTCAAGAGAGAGGGAGCGTTCAAGAGAGAGGGAGCGTTCAAGAGAGAGGGAGCGTTCAAGAGAGGGAGAGCGAAGGGAGCGTTCAAGAGAGAGAGAGCGAAGGGTACGTTCAAGAGAGAGAGAGCGAAGGGAGCGTTCAAGAGAGAGAGAGCGAAGGGAGCGTTCAAGAGAGAGAGAGCGAAGGGAGCGTTCAAGAGAGAGAGAGCGAAGGGAGCGTTCAAGAGAGAGAGAGCGAAGGGAGCGTTCAAGAGAGAGAGAGCGAAGGGAGCGTTCAAGAGAGAGAGAGAGCGAAGGGAGCGTTCAAGAGAGAGAGAGAGCGAAGGGAGCGTTCAAGAGAGAGAGAGCGAAGGGAGCGTTCAAGAGAGAGAGAGCGAAGGGAGCGTTCAAGAGAGAGAGAGCGAAGGGAGCGTTCAAGAGAGGGAGAGCGAAGGGAGCGTTCAAGAGAGAGAGAGAGAGAGAGTGAGGGGAGCGTTCAAGAGAGAGAGAATGAAGGGAGCGTTCAAGAGAGAGAGAATGAAGGGAGCGTTCAAGAGAGAGAATGAAGGGAGCGTTCAAGAGAGAGAATGAAGGGAGCGTTCAAGAGAGAGAGAGAAAGAGAATAAAAGGAGTGCTAAAAAGACACGCGAGAGAGAGAGAGAGAGAGAGAGAGAGAGAGAGAGAAATATAAGATGGAGGTATATGTAGATAAACACAGGGAGGGAGGTAAATAAAGAGAACGACATGGTTAGAGGGCGAAAAAAAAAAAATTAAAAAAAAAAATTTTTTTTTTTTTTAAATTAAAAAAAAAAAGAGATAAGCATTTTATCAAATATGCTCCAATGTAATCAAGATGTTGTTGACACAATCAACACATGACAATATCGAAAGAAATTAGGAAAATAGCCGTACAGCATAATTGTCACGAATACGTCTTGAATGTAATTTCGCCTTGGACAGACAATCAATACTGACGTTTGTTTATCGATGTCGAACTGATTGATAGAGAAACAATGGTTTTCCTTACTTAATAGAGACTTTCCCAATTCCGATGGTCTTTTTTGCAGGTGAAGGGCGAGAATATCGCACAGAATTCTAGTGGTTGAATTCTTAATTTAAAAAGTTCAGATTTATTTATTTATATATTTTTACAAAATTCAAGATTTAACGGGGTTTAAGACCAAAAACAAATGTAGAATTTTCTAAAATAAATAAATCTATTTATTTAAAATAAAATTCGATATTTCGATTCATAACTGTTCTGTTATGAATCGAAATATCGATTTATATTTTAAGAAATAAATGTTTATTTATTTTAGAAAATTTTGAACTTGTTTTTGGTTTTTGAAAACCGTTAAATTTTGAATTTTGCATTCCATATCAGCAGTGCTCCCAACAGTAGACTTTTTATTACTTATATAGTTTAATTTTTTTTATCATTGTGAGTTTTGCAAACATTCAAATCTCACACTTTAACACTTTACAGCCAGAATTTTTTATGCAATAAATAAATTCTTTAATCATGAAACCCACACGTAATGGAAGTGAAAGTGCAACTGGCGCACGAACATAACCAAACCCCCCATTCACTTGTTGAACCATGCATAGACTTGTACTTTGAAGACCAGATGGGCTGACAAGCCATAAGATTGAGAAACATTTTGCCGGTAAAAGATTAATAAAATATCATTCAACCTGAACAATTCAAACACAAATAAAATAATATACCGAAATATTACTGCACTTAAGCTCTTCCATACATTTACATACATCAATAGAACATTCCTGTAGATACTCAACGAAAATCTTTTCTTGCTCATTGCATTTAATATAACTGATGCGACTTTTTTTTTAAACAGTAGGTAAGTTTCCTTTCATCCTAACACTTTAGACAATTTCCCATAAAACTAATAATCAACTTTCAAAACCTCTTTACATTGCAAACGTTCGGTTATTAGAAAATCCTTCTAGACTAAAGCAATTTTTGGTTTTTGTCCCAATAATTCATTTTTTTTTGTGTATATAAAAAAATCACACACTATGAAGGATGTGATGATACAGAAGTATTAGTCATGCTATTCCTGTAGTTTGTTTTTACAAAGGAGTCACCAATTATAAAGACCCGAAGGCTACTCGAGGATAAGGGTTGATAAATGTAAAGTAGTAGTGCAGTAATTGGTACTGGTGTAAATTGGTAGAACTTGATTATTTAAAGGGGCAGCTCAAAAAGAACTTGTTTACATTGAACTTGAAGGCTACCATTAAGAAGCTTGCTGAAATAATAACATTACAGAAAACTTAACTATTCTGTACTTTCACCTAAAAATTTAGTAAAACGTAAATATTGCATTTAACATGCTTATCCTATCAAAATATAGCACAGTTCGTAAACTTGTCAGAGTTCAGAATAAACTTTGTAGCCTAGTGGCGGATGCCCTTTTCACTTTAACCCTTATCCTCGAGTGGCCTCTGCCCTTTTCTCTTCCCTGCATTGTGAGCTTGTCTCAGTTTTATCGTTATTTTTATGGCAAGTGCTCGTCTGAGCTCCAATCTATGGTCCCCTCTCGCCAAACATTCATGAGAAATACTCGTTTGGCTGTACACACTATCAATAATTTCCCCCACTCTTTATCTGTGCCTAAACCTAAACGTAGATTTTATGAACAAAGCTTCTAAGAATTGCACACCTGTGAAACTCGCTTCTGTTTACCTGCTTTCCAGCTGACTACAATATGGCCGTCTTCAAGTTCAATGTAAACAAGTTCTTGATGAGCCGCGCCCCTTAAGTAATTCAATTTACCAAATTTACACTTCGAAAGGTTACTATGATATTGTCCTTCTGACCACTGTACACTCTTTAACCCTTATCCTCGAGTGGCCTCTGGGCCTTGATGAGTGGTTATTCCTTTGTAAAAAAAAAACAAAAACAAAAAAAAAACCTACAAAATTTTAAACATTGCTTCTGCACCATTTGTATTCTGAGCCAAATTGGTTAGGTGTGGTGTTTGACATGAGGTTTTAGGGAATTCATTCTTTTCTCCAAAGTCTGGAACATGTTTTTATGGCTGATATGGTAGACAAAAAAAAAAAAAAAAAAAAAAAGTAATGTCTCAGCAAAGTAAAGTCGACATTGGTGCCATGAAGTCTGCCCTGACATCTATGAAGATATCCTCAGTAGACCAAGTGTTTTATGTTAGTGACAAGCCTACCCCGTAGGTGATAAGAATTAACTTGAAAGATGGAAAGACATAGCTGATAATAAAGTTTCTTTGAAGCAAAGGAGTTTGAGAGAGAGAGAGAGAGAGAGAGAGAGAGAGGAAGAAAAACGAAAAGGAGAATTAAAGAGGGATATGTTGAAAAAGAGAGAAAGAAAAAAGATTCAGAAGAGGAAAGAAAAAAGAAAAGGAGTAATCTCCAAACGATAGAGGAGGAAATGCTAATCTCAAAGATAGAGTGGTCGGAATTACGGTTTCATAAAAAACCATTATGTTTGGCAATAATCATTGAAGAGGGCACACCTCAGCTTTGAGCTCTTGTCTATGGTTAGATAGCCTCTCTAAAAGAGCTAAGTTGAAAAGCTCTTCCTCCTCTGGCCGAAGCTGTCTAAACGAATCAACGTGACAACATCCTGCATCATGAAACCGTTAAGAACCTAAAGAATTAACTTTCCTTTAAACAAAGTGTACCCTGCAATATCTTATGAATAATTATTCTCGTTTACAAGAAAATGATTTCTGAGTTATTATTGAATTGTTTTGATTTAAAAACTTAGTTATTTACAACGCCGAAACCACAACCACCCACTCACGAAAGCACCTACGAAAATAACTCAAACTAGAGCACCTGACAATGAATAGTCAGCCAGTATGCTAAAGATAATTGCCACATGGACTTAGGGTCATGCACGTTTTGTGTGCTCTGTGCATCAGAGCGGTAGTTCCAGTGACAAGTGTCTGGTTACATTTTGAAGGGTTCATCACCAGATGAAGATAACACTGTAGTAACGGGGATGATAGGTTATAAATTATCGGACAGATTTTTTTATAAGTTTGATTTAAACATATTTCTGCATTAATAACGTATTCATATTATTTGTTTGAATTTAAATTGTTTTTGTTTGTAAAAAAATATTTATCGTTCGATTTTAATTTGTTTAATTATTGATTGTTTATTTTTATAATTCAGTTTTGCAGTATTTGCTTGCCTCCTGCTTCAAACATACATAATTTTACATACATATTTGTTTTTTGTTTGTTTTTCTTTTGAATTTCTATGGAATAACGTTCAGTTTTAGTATAAATCAAATCGTGTTTCTTTTCATTTTTTTTTTAATGCAATTTTTAAAATAAACGAATTTTTTAGTCTTTAAAATCCATGAAACAATGAAATATTTACAGAATGTTTCACTGAAACAAAACGTTTTCTGTAGAAATTGTGTTCTTTATTTTTCTCTTTTTCAATGCAACTTTTAAAGTTTTCTAATGCCTTTTGTAAAAAAAAAACACTCATCTATATAGCAATACAAAAGCGTGTCTTATTTTCTGTGTCACGCTTACATCCGGGTCACTTGTTATGTATTTCTATTTCTTGTCATAAATAATGTTACTAAGAATTCTTCATAAATTTGGGTTTCAGTTTTGATTATAGTTGATGGCACGCAAGGTCATCTATTTTTTTTTTTTTTTTGTAAATAATTTTATCACGAATTCTTCATAAGTTTTGGTTTCGGTTTACATTATGGCTGAAGGAACTCAAGTTTATATATATATATATATATTATATATATATATATATTATATATATATATATATTATATATATATATATATTATATATATATATATATTATATATATATATATATATATATATATACTAAAACATTACCGACATACCAAGCACCCCACTCCCACTTTTCCCCCTTGTTCCCTTCCTCTTTTTTCCGCTCTTCTCACACCCCTCCCCTGACATCATTCACTCTTTCATCCCATCATAACGAACATTTCTGCAAAAGTCTGAAGCTACAGACGGCCAAAAAAAAAAAAAAACGGCCGGGTAGCTGAAACAATAATGTAACTAAACAGAAAGATACGGTAATAAAAAATAAAACGCATATTTGCTCTACAACAGTATTGAGCACTTTCTTCAGTTTTTATTAATTACCATTTCTCCTATATATATATATTTTTTTTTATCCACATACAGTACTCTTTCATTGTATCACAACTCATCAGTGTGGCTAGACTAGCACCTTTCCCTAGACATGAATCAAGCCTACAACCACCGCGTTGACAGCAGCTCTAACCACAGGACTATGGATCAGTGCTCGCAAATGATTCCTCAAATGCCTATTAAATAAGTATTTGCTCATCACTTAATGCTTGAGCTATTACAGCATGGTTTTCAGTCATCTTGGACTTTTCCTTGCCACTTGAATCAAACAGTGTTGATTCAGGGGCGGTGTAGAGGATTGCACAACCCTTACTTCACAATTACACGTGCAACTACCCTTACAGAGGTTATCCATTGTCTCTCGAGACTGAACAAAAGCCATGATATAACTTATATAGCTAACCATTTCAAACAAGGAATCTCTTCAGTTAATCTCTTAGAAAACGTCAGGACACGAGCAGCTAGTATATATCTATTATAATAAAATCGTTTCCTGTTTGCATGTTCATAATATACATTATATATGACGTCATAGCAGATGAAGCGATTAATGATGACCTGATAAAAGGATTGGATGACCATACACTCGTTGTGACGTCAGAAAATTATAACGTCAGCAATCAAATCAGAGAAAGGAGATACCTCTTTTATTGTATCAGATCACGTGTAACAATGTATGTGTGAACATATCTATATATCTATAAAAGTGTGTGTGTGTGTGTATGTACATTTATTTTCCTACCAAACTACTCCGTCAATTTTAAGTCTACAGACTCGAGATTTGACATAAGGGGTATTGAGAATTGGGAAAATCTTTTTAATCGGTTTTTAGCCAGAAATTTGGCTGTCATGGAGTCAAAGTTCAACGATTTGACTTTTCAAAACTTTACCAAATGCCTCCGCCAATTTGGAGTCTAAACAATTGAAATTTTAGATGCGTATTACTTGGGCATGGATCAAACTTTTTAATTTGATTTGAGCCCAAAACAATAAATACTAAGGGGTCAAAGTTAAAAAAAAATTTGACCTCTGCAGTCTCTACCATATTACTCAGCCAATTTTTGATCTAAACATTTGAAATTTTACATAAAGTGTATTCAGACATAGGGCCAGTTTTTTAATCAGTTTTTGGCTGAAAATGTGGCTGCTAAGGGGTCAAAGTTCAAAAGATTTGACCTTTGCGGTCTCTAGCAAACTATTCAGCCAATTTTGGGTCTAAACATTTGAAATTTTACATATAGGATATTCAGACATGCAGCAAGCTTTTGAATCAGTTTTGGGGTGAAAATTTAGCTGCTAAGAGGTCAAAGTTGAAACAGTTAACCTTTGCAGACTACCAAATACCTCCACCAATTTTGGGTCTGAACACTTGAAATTTTAGATGTGGGTTACCTGGAAAGGAGTCAAACTTTTTAATATGCACATAAAGTAATAAACAGTACATAGGGCCCGAGCAAAGCTGGTTTGAACTGCTAGTATATATAAGTTATGACAATATATATGGATATTAAGCTGCACAGAATAGTCCACGTTTCATTCTTGTGAGAATTCGTCAGGCTTAATAGGTAAGGCTGACGAATTCTCACGAGAATGAAATGCAGAATATTCTGTGCAGCTTAACGGCCATATATATTTTCATAACTTACTACCTAGTTCTACCTATGTATTGAGCACTGTTGAAGTAAATACTGAAAATGTATGCATAAAATTTGTATATTAATTTGGGATTAAATGAAGCAGTCATATATATATATATATATAGAACAATAATATTAAGTGAAAAATGAGGAATAAAGGTCATATATAACTTTATTATATCAACAGAACAATAAGGAAAAGTTAAGAGGAAATTCAAGAAAATAACCGCTTTAGGCCATGGCATTTCGAAACTAAATGCTTCTCATCAGAAGAGGTGAAGGGCTAGAATTATAGAAAATGCAAATATAGGGGGAAAAACTGGCTTAATAACATTTAGAAATGAAATGAGAATGAAGAAACAAGATAAAATGGTAAATAGCAATTAAAAGTAGCTACAAGGGTAAATCGGAAGATAGTATATACGTATGTAATATTTAAATTTACAGAGGGGAATTTAAATATTTTAGATAGTATATACGTATGTAATATTTAAAAAGAATTATATATATATATATACATATAGGCCACTATGAAATACTTCAAATCATTAAAGAAGAGCCAATAATAAAAGAAGGGAGGAAAAAATAGGGAAGATAGAAGAGAAAGTGGAGAAGGAAGGGGAGGAGATGGATATAGTAAATAGGGGATGCGGAAATAAATATATAAATAGATAAAAGTAGATAAAAAATATACGAAAACATAAAAATAAAAAGATCTGAAAGTGGAGAAAATGGGATTAGAAAAATGTTCAAAAAAGGTGTTCAAAATAAGTTCAAAAATAAAATATATGAGAGAGAGAGAGAGAATATATATTGTGGAAAAACAAAAATATTCGATGTATCTTAAATTGTATGTGACTCAACCCTCCTGGCAATATGCTTTGACCTGGCAACGTTGGGTATATACAGCTAGTATATATATATATATATATATATATATATATATATATATATATATATATATATATATATATATATACACACACACGGCTTAATCACGTTGACACCGGTTCTCACCAAATCACCGAAGTCAAGCTACGTTGAGCCTGGCTCAAGCTACGTTGAGCCTGGCTAGTACCAAATGGGTGATCATTTGGGAATTCTAGGTGCTGTTTGTGCTCTCCGCTCATCTCGGCATTGTTTCCAGTCGTCCTGTACCTCCACTTGCCACTGGTATTCAACAATGTTGACTCAGGAGAGTTGTGGTTGGATATTGCGCAACTCTTGCCACACAAATTTAACGTGCAGGCACTTATACAGTGGGTATCCATAGTCTGTCAAAGCTGAAGGAAGCCACACACACACACATATATATATATATATATATATATATATATATATATATATATTAAACCCTTGTAATTTGGTTTCTTCTTCTTTACCAGCATATACTGAGGATCATGTCAAGACATGAAACGAGAAAGACAATCCTCTGTTGATTCACATAGGTATTGAACCCAAACATCTATCGATTTCTTTGCAGGTAAAACAAAGCGGGGATACTCTGCTGAGGGATGCGGGGAGTTATTTAAACATTCAGCACATGGCTTGCTTTGTATGGGAATAAAATCAGGGTAAAAAAAAAAAAATTATTCTACCCTCCCACTTTCCATTTAATGGAGAAAGTGGGAGGAGATGAGGGAGGTTTCGGTCGGTTGAGAAACACTTTTTACAAAGTTTTTTTTATTTTTTATTTCCTTAACAAAATAGTCTTTATTTCGTATTTTTATACATCGGTGTCACAAACATTTTCGTTTGTCATTATATTTGTTCTAAATAGTCCTAAATACTAGCAGATTGGTGCAGCATTGTCCGGGTGTTCAATATGTTGGAAAACTTTGCTTGTAATTTGTGCCTAACTAACAATATTGGCAAAAGTGTGTTATAATTAACGCTGAAAAAAAAAAAATCACCAAATCACTTAACAAATCAAGAAAAGTTACATTTTTTATCCACTTGTATTATTTTTTTTGTATGTATAAGCCTTCGAAAACGTTTTCATTTCGCTGTAAAATTTCATTTACATCAACTACCAATAGACAAGGCTCTTCATGCTTGTCCTCCAAAATCAACAGAGATTAGACCATTCCTGTAATGACTTCGTCCCTGTTGATTGTGGTGTAATGCTGGTTCTGTGTAATTCTAGGAGGTCAACCCTTCCAGACTTGGCCTTCTCTCTTTGAGAAGAGGTTAATTTATTGCTAGTCCTGGGGCGCTCTTACTGAGGAATGCCGACAGGGCTGCACAGGCATCTTTTGCAAGATCAGAGGGCTCCTCCTCTAGAGCACTGATTTTTTCAATCCCACTTTCTGACCCTTGTGTCACAGTTTTTGTGGTGAGGGAGAACTAAACACCTCAACAATCATTACAGTTGCATTTTCATCGTAGCAGTACCACCAAAGTTTGATTAATATGCTTTTTATCTTTTGGAGTGAGATATATATATATATATATTTATATATAAAATTTGTGGGTACATAATTTTCATAAACATTTGAATAATACTGGGTGCCATTATTATCGGTTGCTATAAATTTAAACAAAAGGAGTACACCTATAAATTGGAACTCATGAGTTTATGTTGAGAATGTTTCTTCTCCTTTTCGTTTTCTCCTGTCCCCATAATTTTAAAAATTTGTTTTGCTCACCTCATAATGATTTATGTTCTCTTCATGTTTTTAATTTTCTTTTCCTTTCATTGTTGACGATTACTAAGTAAATAATAAAATAAAATACGCATCAAGTGTGCTTGAAAGTCAAATCACAGCGTAATATTAGGAAAATAAACAAATATTTTACTTGTTTGAAATTTATCACAAATACATTTCAGAGGTATACTCCATCTTCAGTGTGTCTTCTTTCTTTTTCCCCCTTTTCTTCTTCCTTGCCATGCTGTAAAGTTTAAGAAAGAAGTCTGTTTGGCTCTTCACAAACAGACTTCTTTCTCAAACTTTACAACATGGCAAGGAAGAAGAAAAGGGAAAAAAAAAGAAACAAAGCAACATACTTAAGATGGAGTATACCTTTGAAATATATCTGTTATAAATTTCAAACAAGTAAAATATTTGTTTATTTTCCTAATATTACATTGTGATTTGGCTTTCAAGCGCACTGTGTATTTTATTTTATTCAAATTAAAACAACGTTCCAATATGAACTCTCACTCTTGATATGATGGCAGCAAATTCGTTCTTGAATATTGTCATAACTTGATATAGCATTAAAAAATTGAGACATGAAGACAGACCAGTGGTGAGCCGCATTAAAGCGGCTTTTAAGTCCGGCCAAACTCTGGCATTCTTTGGCACACATGTTGCAGACATAAGTAGCACGTGCTTGATGGTCACTTCTATGAACATTCATATGCCGTTTCAAACCGCCTGCAGTCTTGCACGTCTGCCCGCAGTTGACATCACAAAACTGTTTTGTGACTCATTGCACTGATGAGCAGTCTGATGGCTTATCAGCCCAGCTCTGCTCAGACAATCTCCCGCATATACTCCAGACCAATTTGGCACCTCAGCTCATCAACTGCTTCTTGCACGTTCCCTTTCTGAATATCACACTTCAGGCGTTCATACTGGGTTTGATCAGCCTCAATGCCCACACATCCCCGCAAGGCCCTTCCCCACTCTCCACGATCCAAAGCAAGATTCTCCCAGATTTTCTCAACATATATATATATATATATATATATATATATATATATATCAGACAAAAGTTAAGCAAAAAAAAAAAAAAGAAAAGAAAAAAGAAATCTATTTTAAGTATTTTGAAAAATTGAGAAAGCAAATTTAAAGTCAGAAAACCACATGGTCTTCAACATTTTGAGATTTTCATTCTTTTCATTTTCTGCCTTATTTCTATACCAATGTATACGTTTTATTTTAAACTTTCCAGTTTAGCAAGTTTTCTTTCTTTCTTTTTTAACTTTATCACTTGAACCATTATTTATATGAATATCAATATTCATTTAGGAGCATAAACATGTACAATGGGTACCCCCCCCTTGTCATTTTTCCATTTTTACTCCCCCAGGGATTTTTATCCTCATCCCCTAAAATCAACAGCGATTAGACCTTTCCTGCAATGACCTGATTGATCCCCGTTGATTGAGGTGCAATGCTGGTTCTGTGCAGTTCTAGGAGGTCCACCCTTCCAAGCTTTGCCTTTTCTCTTTGAGAAAGGGTTACTTTATAGCTAATCACCTGGGGCACTCTTACTGGGGCATGCCGACGTTTTGCAGATCAGAGTGCCTCTTCGCAAAGACACTGACTTATCAATCCTACTTTGCGATCCTGGTGTCACAATTCATCATTTTTGACAGAAGGCGTATACTAGTATAGATGTAAATGCCAACCCACAATTCCACATTTTACCAAAGTTCAAAATTCAAATGACAATCAGTTACAAAAAACAGAAATGTCTAAAATCTTCACTGAACACGTTAGGTCTTAATATTAATGGGGCTATTCAACTTGACATGGTGATATGGGACAAGAAAGAGAAAGGAATAATCATAATTTATTTATAACCCTTATCCCTGAGTGGCTTCTGGGCCTTGATAAGTGGTGACCACCTTGTAAAAAAATAAAAAATAATGGCGGTCAGTGATCCCCAAATGATGTTGAGTTAAACAGAGTTGAGAAGATATTGAAATACCAAGGTCTTTTATGCAACATAAAAAGAAATTGGAATCTTAGGAAGATCTCCGTCATTCCAGTAATTATAGAAGCAACCGGACTTATGAAAAAGAATTTCAAAAACTATCTAGCAAATATACCTGACGAACCAAGTGCAAGAGACATACAAACAAGTGCACTTAAAAGGACGGTCACAATCTTAAAAAGATCTCTCTGTTGGAATATATGAGATAGCAGGTGAATGTTTGGCATCCAATAGAATTCCACAATAGCTAGAACAAAATAATAAAATAATTTTTTTAAAACATCACAAGAACCTACCAGGAGGTCTTTCCTTTCTCCAGCATGGCCTCATATTAAAAAATCTGCCTCTGAAAAATATAAAAAAAAAAGAAAATATATTTTAAATATATAAAAGTAAATGTGTGTGTGCTATGTTTGTGTGTTCCCTATAAAAAGAATGGCTAGAGAATCTACATACAATCTAAAAAAAAAAAAAAAAAATTTTGAAGCTGAAAGAGTTATGAAAATTATTTAAACAACTTTTCTAGAGAAAAGAGATAAAATATTTTACAGCAAATATTTACAATATCTCTATATTAATAACACTAGGTCTCCTTGTCCTAGAGTTGATCGGGCAATTAACTCAAGAAATTCCATGCCCAACCTTAAACGATTTTGTGTAACAGAAGACAATTGCACCAAACACAAGCGGATGGAGATTTTGAATCCACTTTCTTCCTGGTTTATCCAATCAGAAGCCAGCTCTCAATCATGTGACCGAGTGTATAAAAACATGAAACCAGCAAAAGATTTTATTGACAGCACACCTCTCCGTTGGAACACAATCTCGCCTGAGCTATTTGGCCCCGGGCTACCATGAATATAAACATAGCTATTCCCACATGCAGTACCCACAAACTTTCTTTCTTATACTACACAACTGCCCTCGTCAATATATGGATGCATGCTCCTACTACGAACTTAAACACATACACACCGACTCATCTCTCTTTCAATGGGCCTGTATAATATTCAATCTATGTTTCAACACAAGAACACTTTCAGCTACTAACCCGTTTCTCTTCAATATTCTTACTTACAAAGATAACCAATAAAGTTGCTTTTAAATGTTTGAATGAAACTGCCTTTCTTGTCTTCATTTTTAGCAAAATTCGTTCATGCGATTCCACTTGTGTGTACCGATCTATGGTGTTAACTTTGTGATATTTTTATAATTGAATGAAAAATGTCGTCTGGTATTCATGATTTTAGAATTAAAATTGGAAATTGAAGTTGATGCGCCATGCAGAAATAATAACATTTATAAGCCCGTTCTTAACATGTTAACTATTCTGTTCTTTCACGTAACGACTCAATAAATGAAAGATACCATAATTAAATGCAACTTGAAAATCCCATCCAAAAAGTTAGGATTCATAAACTGCACAAGTATCAGAATCTGCTCATGCATATATATCTATCATATAAATCTCAGCCATGTTTTGTTTGTCCACCAAAAGCGTCATGAACCTGGTACCGTTAGGAAGAGTGATCTCTCGGACACAATATCACAAAGAAAAAAAAATCGTCAATTAATTTATGTAGAAATGTCGTTTTGCTTGAAAGAGTCAGGTAAAACTTTTGGTTACGATGCTGTTTATTAATTGCACATGCATGTGCAGTTGATTCATTGTTTTATTTTAAAAAGTTAAATTTCCAACATCATAACAGCTGTGTCATTGTGGTCGGATCGATTATGTGTTTGCTTATGGATTTAACTTTTGCAAGTTCGCGCCCGGTATGCAGCATTCAAAAAAAATTTTTTTTTTTCTTATGAAATTTTGTTTTGAGTTTCGCTTCTTCCTGATGGCACCCAAGTCCCTTTTATTTTATTTTATTTTTTTTTTCTCCGAAACTGTATTTTATGATTGGGCAATGCCAGGCTCCCAGTTTACAGATAAATGGGAAGGAGGCGTTTTTATTTATTAATTAAAAAATAATTTATTCCTGCTGGGATATTATTATTTGTTAAAATTAAAAAAATTTTTTTTTTAGATATTTCGTTTGTTAATTGTTAGGTAAAAGTAGAGAATAGTTTACATGCTAAAAATATGTGTTTATTCTGGCAGAGATTATAAACTACAGGAATATTTACAGATAAATGGTGTGGCCTCTTATGAATTAAAAATTTTTTTTTTTTTTTTACAAAATTGCACTGGGTAGTTCTGCAGTTTATGGATCATGCTGAAATAATAACGTAATCATTTTGAAATCCATTCTTAACATGGTAACTGTTGTGCACTTTCAGCCAACAATTTACTAAGGAAAAGATACTGTAAGAATTGAATTTAACTTGAAAAATACTATCCAGAAAGAATTAGCAAGGCCCGTAAAGAGCATAAGAACCAAAATTTGGTTAAGGAAATATATTCACACATAAATGAGGATGGGGAGAAAAGCAAAAATATTGTAAAAATTGAATTTAACTTGAATATCAATAAAATCTTTATCTGTGCTTAAACCTAAATGTGGATTCCATCAACTAAAGCTTTCTTAGAACTGCACGCCTGTGGAACTGTTTTGTGTGCCTGTTTTAATATGCATCTGAAAGTCAGACAGTTTCAATAAAACCCTATTGATCAGAGAAGGTCATTTCTTTTTGGCAGAAATGAGTTTTGTCAGATGTCTGTGAGGAGGAGAAGAATCGGCAGTGTATTGAAATTTTGATACCGAAAATTGTGAAGAAGGAGAAGAATTTTTTTTTTTTTTTTTTTTTTTACAAGGTAGTCACCACTTATCAAGGCCCGGAAGCCACTCAGGGATAAGGGTTATTGCAAGTACAGTACGTTAGTGTGGAGATTTGATGAAGTGTTTACTTAAGAAGGCGGTTCATTAGGAATTTGTTAAGTTGTAGTCAGGTGGGAAGCAGGCAGACGGAACAGAGTTCCACAGGCGTACACTTCTAAATATGGAATAACAGAGCATGTATAAATAAATTACAATTTTGTTATATTACAAAATCAAAGGGTTTATGTTACCAAATATTATAATATATATATATATATATATATATATATGGCTCATTCCATGTCAAATCGACAGGGGTAAAACCATGTCTGACACGGATTTTTTTCAAATTTGCTACACTTAGAGATCTCCATAATAGGAATTGAATGGCACCTGTTATACATCTCACGGTCAAGGGATTTCTGAGATATGACCTTGACCTTTTTAAAAAATGTGAATTTTTATGGAAAAGTGACCAACTTTAAAAGACGATATCTCTTATTTATGGACCTACAAAGTTCATTTATATATCATTCTAAAGTACTTGGATAGATATACCATTTTATTTGTGGATATTTTTTTCAAGGTCAAATTTTTAAAAGCTGACCTTGACCTTTAACCTTAATTATCTAAAAAAAACGTTATTTGATTTTTTTTCAAATTTTGACAAAAGATTTGTCTATCTTATGACAGTATATATTTCAAATTTCATGATGGTTTTGAACTGGAACCATTCCTACAAACGTTTTAAAGAAGTAGGCTAAATTCAAAATGGCGGAATGTAGTACCTGCTACTTCATATAAAAACATTTTGGTATTTCACAATATGGTCATGTTTGATATCTTTGTAAAGCTAATTTAATGCTGATTAATATATATATAAAACCATGGTCACAAAATCCATATAAAAACATTTATGTTGATGAAACTGAATTTTCTTTAAATTTTTTTTATGCAACACATATTTTGTTATGGAAAAAAGTAATATAATTTGTGTTGGGACAGTTAATGGAAATCTCGAAATCGGAACTTTTTGGGGTATCAGAATCAGAAAACTAATATGCCATTCCCAAAAAAATGTTACTCTGTTCTATTGCTGATACTAAAAGATTAAATGAAGAATATTTATTTTTAAGCTATCAGTAAAAGTAAAACCTAATAACATAAACATGTGATGTGGATTTATTTTAGCTGTGTGAAAAAAAACATAAAACATAACCTTTCCATCAGTCCTTCAGCATTGACAAATCTGACAAGAAAGTGCTAAAAGCTATTAAATTTCAATAAGTTAGTGGACTGAGTGAAAGTTTTATCACCTCTATGCCTGACAAGCTTTGGTGACAACGTTCCTTTGATTTTTGAAGTCTCTGTTTGTTTACTGGGTGAGGCTGCTGCCTGCTTACTGGCTAGGGGATTGGTAAAGATAAAAAGCAATAAAAGATTAGAAAAAAAACAATATTATTGAAACCACTTTCCCAGTTGTCTTGTGTAGAATCAAGAATGCGCTTACCTCCCCTCTCCACCATTATGGACCAGCCTACAATTAGTCAGGCATGGTGGATTATTCCATTCAGAGGCGCCTGATTGGCTAAACATGCCTGGAGAGGCAGGTGCCTCTCTACAAATGCCAGCTGTTCTGGCATTCATGGTTTTAGGTTCCAGACTTCTGCCAGGGAACTCCACTTCCCCATTGGATCAGCTAGTTCACCCTAGCAATATTCTACATCTTGGAACAGATAAGACACATAAATTCAAGATTGAAATTTCGCCAGGCACCATATACATGTAAGTTATATTTTCATGTAAATGTAGAATTTAAGTAGATGTTTTACTATATAAAACTACTACTACTAATTATTATTATTATTATTATTATTATTATCTTTTTTTAAATAAGTCTTCAGCAAAATTCTCTTAAACAAAAGTGTTATTCTACATTTTTTTGGTACTCCTTGAGCATGGAGTTCAAGCCGTAAAAACAGTTTCAAGTTTACAAAATAAAGGAAAAATAGTTCGAATCACAAAAAGAAACAATATGGAGTCCGAAGACATTAACAGATTTGTGACAGCACTTCATGGGAGGAATTGGTGGTTAGGATGTGTACTTGAAAAATATCCAGATAATGGAACAGTGAAATTAACATTTTTACAACCAAATGGACCCTCTCCATCTTTCTATTATCCATCACATCCAAATATATCAATTTTGAAATATTCTGATATTCTTAGCTCAGTTGATCCAATAACTGAAACAGGAATGTCTTATAAACTTTCAAAAAATGAAATGAAAAAGGCATCAAATATTTTAGAAAGAAGAATTTTGAAAGAAAAATCTAAATAAATACTTTAACGTTCATTATTATAAAAAATGTTTCAGTAAAAAAGATTTTTCATTTTGTAATATATTGCAATGTACACAGATTGATTTCTTGTGGATGTCAAATGTCAAAAAACTGTTTACCATCGACATCAAATGTTGCTTATGCTATAAACAAATTAGATCTCAACACACTTTTTAGAATTCTCTATAACATCATTTTCTGTATCAAAATCCGTGTTGTACAAGAAAAGTATGAAAATCATTATAAAACAGTTTGACTTGACAACCAGAATTTGCATAAAATTCAACATGTCCAGAAATTTTTTAGAACATTCATTTTTAAAGTTTTTCATTGAAAAGTACCCATAAATAACATACATTGCCTTTTTGTGGATTTAGAATATAAATCATCGAAAAAAAAAAAATGGTTCACCATTGAGATCACATATGTTTTATGTTATAATTTAATAAATCCTTAACGCCTTTCAAAATTATTTTTTATTATATGATTTTTTCCATAAAAATCTGTGTTGTTTAAAAAAAAATTGAAGAAAATTCAGTTTCATCAACATAAATAAGTGTAGCAAATTTGAAAAAAATCCGTGTCGGACATGCTTTCTGCCCCCCCCCCAAAAAAAAATTGTCGATTTGACATGGAATGAGCCATATATATATGATAGTTAGCATAAAGTGTTGGGAGACTGCGGAATAGTTTACAGCAGCTACCATATCAAGTAAGTGGCCATTTTATCTTAAGCGAGTTATTTTGGTTCTTTGTAATTCTGAATTTTGCATGTTACATCGTTCTGCAGTTTTCTCTGAGAACTTTGTTCTTTTTTTTTTTCTGATGAATCCACGGAAGGAAATATTCAATGTTGACATACAAATATTGATTGTTCCTTGTGAACGAAAAAGACCTGTAAAATGTATTAAAGTTTTTTTTATTTCAGAAAAAAAAAAAAAAATGATTGGTAGGATGAATAAAACATTGAACATTATAATATTTGGTAACATAAACCCTTTCATTTTGTAATATAACAAAACTGTAATTTATTTATACATGCTCTGTTATATCTTAAAAAGATTTACAAAAAAGATTGGTATACACAAAGCATAGTAAATATTCACAAAAGCCTACATCTTCACAAAACCTAATATATACATATTAGAGAGAGAGATGGAGATATTAATGATAGCAGGCAACCCGGCATTATTCGGTTGTAAAATACACTAAAATATAGTTTAATTTGTGCAGATTTTGTATTTATTATTATAGAGCCAATTCTCTATTGATTATTATATTGTGCCCAATATGCGAGGCGCCTTTAATAAGTTTCCAGACTTGTTTTGTACAGGCATTTAAAATTGTCATACACTATTGAAAATTCAGTATGTTATTGCTCTACATCTTATGAGAAGAGATTCAAGGAGGAGGTCTGTGAGGGATAAGGAGAGGCGTGGGAGGAGTAAGGAAGTCAGAACACCATAATTGATTGAGCAAATAAACAATTTTTTTGGACAGCACGGGCATGATATATGATCTTGACAGACGGTCAACAAGGAATACTATGTTGAGGTTTTAAAGGGAGTTCAGAAAGAGATTCTGTCAAAAGAGGCCAACAATCTTTAAATTGGGTCAGTGGCATTTCCACAGGGACAATGCACCAGTTCACAACTCCATCCTTGTCACAGACTATTTGACCAAGATGAGAATCAAGAGATTTCCTCACCCTCCCTATATTCCAGACCTTGCTTCCTGTGACTTTTGGTTATTCCTTAAACTCAGGGAAAAAGTTAAAAGCTGTTATTATGAAACAATTGAGAAAATAAAAGAGTCTGAGATGAAGGTCATTGGCATGTTCACACAAGAGGACTTTCATGAGGCCTACCAGATGTTCTTGGAATGGTACAACAAGTGCATTGCAGCTGGAGGAGATTACTTCGAAGGGGACTAGAATGATATGTGTACTATCAATAACAGTGCCCATAGGAAAAGTCTGAAAACTTATTGAAGGCACCTCGTATAATAATCATGTCTAAAAATTAAAAAAAAAAGACTTGGGTGCCATCAACTAGAATCAAAACCAAAACATTTAGCGCTTCAACCTTAGTTGTTACTATTTGAGCTATCATCAACAGACGAGACAACATTAAAAATAAACATCTGTAACGTATAAATATATATTCGGGCACGCTTTCAAGTAAACTTACATCTGCCAAGTTCCAATTTTTTTTTTTCAACTTTGACCCCTTAGCAGCTATTTTTATCGGCTAAAAACCAAACCAAATTTGTTCCACAGGTCCATATATCATCGAGTTTCAAGTCTGTTGACCGAAAATTGATAGTAGTTTGGTAGCGACTGTTACTGTCACTTTTAAATATATAAAACAACGGTCCGCAAAAAATGCAATTATTTGACCCACCTTGCGCCCCTCTGCAAATTTGCATCTTGGAGGAGATGCACTTTGAAAAAACTGGAGACAAACAGACAGAACGACAGAGTTTTAGAAATAAGATTAAATCCATTTATATAATCATCCATTTACATAATCTATTTATATATAAATATATATCAAGTCAGTATTTTGGTAGATACCGTTGCTTAACGTCACATTTACATATATAAAACAACGGTCCACAAAAAATGCAATTATTTGACCCACAGAATCCATTTACATAAACACAACTAGACATATCCGTACTGGACCATCTGTAAAACATTGAATATCCAGTGCAGCAACAAATCCTGAGAACATGTTTATCAGAAACAACAGTTGGAAATAAGTCATACACCATCCACTATGACTATGCAATCTGTACAGCTTGAAGTCAGTGCTCCTAATGACAATGGCTTAAACAGAGCTGAGAGAGAGAAGATAAGTAAATATTAAGGGCGTATTTACGATACGAAAAGAAACTGGAATTTTAAGATCTCCATCATTCCAGTAATCACAGGAGCTACCGGGCTTGTGAAAAAGTATTTCAAAAACTATTTGATGAATATACCCGGTGAACCAACTGCAAGAGAGATCCAAATAATTTCACTCAAAGAAACCGTTAGAATCCTAGAAGATCTCTGAGTTGGAGTCACTGGTATCCGATAATATGCTCAATTCCCAGCAAAAACATAAGATCAGAAAATCGGAAAAGTCTGACGAGTCGCATAACGATGTTCACTCTACACAGGTCTGAACGCTTCTGCCACCCCCCACCCTGCCGGCAACTGCTTTTACGATACCCGGGCGCACCACAAAATCATGTGTGAGACGTGATTTTTCAAGAACTGTGCGAGACCGTGGGCATTAAAAGACCACGGTCGCCATTTTGGATCATCTCCATTTCCTTCTCAGCCCGTAGGACAGACAGATGCAAGCATGTTTTTGCGGTAAGCCTTCTTTATTTTCCCCATGGGGGGGGGGAAGAATCAACTCCTTTTGGTTGATCTTTACAACGCTAACCCCTACTTCTAAATTAGTATTACTGCATAAGCGTAGAATGAGGAGATTTTCAAGATTTCTTAAAGCTGTAAAATATGATACACAGCATATACACTACGACGTGTAAATGAAAGCGATTAAAAACGAGCTTATTTACGTTAAATTAACGACACCCCCTCCCACTATCTAAACATTAAACAGAGATGTTTGTTAACATATATCAATTTAGGTTAATCATTAGGTGTATCAGAATTTTGGGAGAATTTTTGGCACTCCTAACACAAAACTGCGAATAAAATAATTTAAAGTGGGTTGTTTATTTTCTTTATGGAATATGCTTCCAAAATAAACTATTAAAGCTGTTTAAAAAATAATAATCTAACATAAAACAAAAAAAAACAAAAAAAAGTGTTTGTTTTTTTAAATCTAGCTGTAAAGTTTAAAGTGTAAAACCTTTTTTTTTTTTTTAACCACATTGATTTTTTTTAAAGTGAAAACTCATGTTATGCTTAGATTATCAAGTAAATATCGGACGCTGACGACAATTTTTTCTATTTCATTCAATGTTTTCTTTTTTTTTTTTAGATATTTAAAAAAAAATTAACTCTATAAAGAATAAAATATATTAATCAAAAACTCATGTATTTCATTAAGAGAATAAAAAAAATCGGTAGAGTGGGGTTTTTTAAACGGCAAAAACTGATACGTGAAGGTGTTCATTTTTTTAACTATGGAGGCACCAAAATACTAATTTTGGTTTACAGCACGCAATAGAAAGAGACATTAATTGTGGCGCTTCGAAGCCACCGGAAGATAAACTCGACGAAAATCAGACGTTTGTCTCCCTTTATTTGAACGGTGAAAAACATCCGAGTTCGTGTTTTTTTAGAATCCTTGTTTAAAAAAATATTTTATTTAAAAAGGACATGGAATATAAGTATAAATATGGATAAATTCTTAACAATGAAGAATGGAAATACCCATTGAATAGTATTTTTTATAAGTAAGTTTTTTTTTGGAATTTATATATATTTCTTATAATCGAAGTAAGTAAAATTTTGTTGATTTTCTTTAAATCTTTTTTAACGAAAATGGATTTAAAAAAAAAAACAAATATTGCATAATTTGCTATTAAACCTGTTATTTTTTAAAATTTTGGTCTTTGCTTCTTTAATTGAAAAGAATTAGGGTTGGAATTACATTTTTCAAGTAGTTATATACTTCGAAAGACAGTAAGTTGAATTATTCAAGTTCTTATCACGCATTTTTAATGGCGGCTTCCGATACACCTAATTAATCATTTACTTGAAATGTACTCGGTTTGTTTATACTAATCGTAATGGTCTTCCACCATCGAGAAATCAATGGTAAGCCGCTGTTGTGATAACACAAATTCACCTACAAAGGTTATCGAAAGAGGTGGAGAGTACTAGAAATCTGGGGAGACTTATTGTCATGCTAACTCCAAGGAACGCCACAAGTTGTTCTTAAAGAGGAATCTTTGATGATGGCCTGTGTGACTACTCCTAGTGAGTAGATAAAAATGATGATTTTTCATTAAAAAACTGCATCATTTTTGGTTTCGATTTCTATTATAAATAGAAAAATCAATATTTATAAATTCCACGAAGTTTGAATGAAAAAAAAAAAAAAAATGATGTAGTCTATTATATATATAAAAGTGAACGTGTGTGTGTGTGTGTGTGTGTGTGTGTACATTTTCCTACGCAATAACTCTGTCAAATTTAAGTCTACAGACTCGAAATTTGATATACAGGGTACTGAGATTTGGGAAAATCTTTTTAATCCATTTTCGCCAGAAATTTGGCTGTTAAGGGGTCAAAGTTCAACGATTTGGCTTTTGAGAACTCTACCAAACTCCTCCGCCAATTTTGGGCCTAAACACTTGAAATTTTAGATATAGGTTTCGTGGACATGGATCTAACTTAATAACTTGATTTGAGCCCAAAACAATAAATGTCATAATAGGTGTCAAACTTAAAAAAATTGACCGCTTTTTTTTTTTTTTTTGCTCAACATATACCCCCAAACACCCGGAGAAGGCCGGGCTGAAATGCTCGTACTATTAATAAAAAAGGATATTTTTAAAAAATCCTCAAATTAAAACATGCTATCGGCAGCAGCTCGATTTTTCTGTTCTATCTGTCGACTAGTTTTTATCGCCTCTCTCATGTCATCAACGGGGGGGGGGGGGATCAATATTTACAGATTCCTTAAAAGTTATCACATGAAAGCGATTTAAAATCATTGAATTCCTTTTAAAAATGATTTGAATTGTATCGTTTCCAAATTCTTTAATTTTGATTTTCTATAAGAGAACAAACTTTCCTTTCGTAAATATCTATAGATATATATGTGTGTGGAATTGTTTTGGCACCTGCAAGAGATTTTGGCATCTATAATTATAGAGTTGTGAAGATTTATTAAAGAAAAGAAAAAAAATAGGTAACACAAAAACTATCATTTTATTTCCTATTTCTTCATTTAATGTTTACATAAGCAATAATAGTTTTCATCACATCACATCATGTACGCGTCGTGGTGAAGGGGGGGGTACGAAAAAAGTTTTTTTTTTTTTTTTAGTCAATAAAAAATGGCGAAAAACCCCAAGAAAAATAAAGACACGAAAAAAAATAAAAACTCTTCCAGATGAAAAAATGCTTTAGGCATTGGAAGGAGACTGAATGTTTCAAATTTCGACGTAAACTTTTTTCTCTTCTTTTTTTTTTTTGACAAATTACGGTTATTTTCATGCAATTTAGGCAATTTTTAAAGACGCAAAACAATTCGGCACTTCTGCTTTTATCAACGATTCTCACCAAGTTATTCGAGCCTGCCCGGCAGATGACGGAAGGACTGAAAACGAGTAGTTTTCTGAATATAAAGACATTTTTTTTCCCCAATGTATTATTTAACGAATTTCAGTGATCGTCGCCATTCTTAACATAGGGAGTGAGGTGTAGCAATTTTTTTTTTTTTTTTTTTTTTTTGTAATAAGGCTCGCCCAGCCGGTTATCCCCATCATCTGCCGGGCACACCCGACTAACTTCGTGGAAATCGTGGGTTGGGTCGATAAATGCAGAAGCACCGAAATTACCGAACTGAAATTCTAAATGTGTCTATTCTTTTTTTTTTTACAGATAAAAACGAGACAATTTTTTTTTTTTTTTTTTTTTTTTTACTTCAGTTTTAAGTTAGTATTAAATCCATGAAAATATTGAACTTTAAGAGAATGGGGGGGGGCAGACGGTTTTAACTTTTATAAAATACGGGTACTTATGCAGTTTAATCAAGACATTAAAAAAAATGAAAACTTCGAAAAGGTTATATTGTACGTATCCGTTTTGAACTGAAGATCTCCGAAAAAAAAAAATTCACTTAATTTGATCGAGTAGTTTTTTGTTTTTTTTTACAGCGGAAATGTGATGTTAGGCTGTGTAAGGTGTTAACTTGATTCAAAATCGAGCTGTTCCTTTAATCGGGTGTTTTAGATTTTCAATTTTTGATAATTATCGGAGGCATTCCGATACAAAGTCTATCTAAGAACACTCCCAGCCACATAAAGTACATTTGTCTGGAATTTCAGAAAAATCGGCCAAGCTATTTTGGTGTACATAGAGGACGAGCCACCCACCCACCCACCCACACAGATGTAGTGCCTTTTATATATGTACTAGCAGGGAGACCCAATGTTGCCCGGGATTGAATTTGGATTAACGAATGATTAATCCTCCCATGTTTTATTGTCATCAAAATCAATGAAATCACCCATTTTTCAATTAAATCGATTAATTACCTCCTCTAGTTGGGGACATATCACAATGCATTGGGAGAAAGCTTCACATACCTCCCGGCAATAACCCAGTTCACAATACATTGCACTGTAGCGAATGTATTGTTGATTTTATAAAATTATTTTTATATAATGGCTTGAATTAGTTTAAAATGCAAAAAATCAAGTATTACCATTCAATTATGCTCTAAACAAAACATTCATTTCGAATGCACCCTTGTCCTATAAAAAGACCTACTGCTGATTTTATATGCTGGGCCTTTCTGCTTGTACAGTAATAAAACTTCTCAAATGCACTTATGATGTTGGGCTGTATAAGGCGTTAACTTTAGTCAAAATGGCCTGTTTATTCTTTCATCGGATTTTTTTGATTACTAATTATCGATACTTATTGAAAGCATTCCGATATAAAACCTATCTAAGAACACAGCCAGGTACATAAAGTACATTTATGTGAAATTTTGAAAAAAAAATCAGCCAAGCTGTTTAGGAATCCATAGGGAACAAACTCTCACACATACAAACTTACTTTCATATAATAATAGATAGATAGATAGATAGATAGATAGATCTGTTCGGCGAGAAGGAGGTAATTTTCACTACCCTTGAGTGAGCATTCTTTTAGTTAGTATATATTTAAAAAAAAAAAAAAAAAAAAAATGATGAGTGTTTTTTGTGATAACATGATCCCTACCCTCTAAAATGCCGATACTGATTGGCAATCTCTTTAACGTCTAGGCCAGTGCTACCAAATTAACCCGGGAGTGCTTATTTAAGAGAATGGATATGATCAACCACCTCTCAAAGTGACATTCGATACTGATAAAGCTTTATTTAAAAATAGCAGAAAGATTTATACTTTAAATAAAGCCACCAAATCAATTATAAAAACAATCTTTTAGAGAAATAAGATCTCATCGGTTGTATTGCTAGTGATATATATGCTGGTGGGTGGATAGGAGGGGGGAGGAGAACGGGGGGGTGGGTGATAATTAAGTAGAATTGATTTACACTAAAACTAACCCTAACACTAACCCACCCGAGACCACTGGAAATATTTCTTTTAGTTTTTTTCCTATTAAACACAAATAAAAAAAAAAGAAAAAAAAGCAAATAAAAAAAAAGCTGAACATGCAGTGAAAAGATTACTTTCACCATCACTAATGTTTGTGCAAAATTTAAAATGAATCCAAGGCATGGTTATTGAGAAAAGTACAAACAGACGAACAATTTGGGGGAAATTTTATCCCTGAAATGTCCCTGGGATGGGGGGGGGGGCAACCAGAGTCATCCCGGAAAGTCTGTTCTGGCAAAAATTTACTTTCATCATGACTAATGTTTGTGCAAAATTTTGAAAAAATTCAAGGCATGGTTATTGGGAATAGAACGAACGGACGAACGAGAGTGAATTACTAGGTCCAATCCTCCCTTTGTCAGAGGACCCAAAATGTTTTTATTCAATCTAAGCATCTATCTATTTCAAACTTACAAGAAAGGGTAAGTGGAGCACCCTAGGGAAAGAAGTAGTGCTCTCCCCTACATCTCAGTGTAGCAGCCAACAAAAAGGGAGCCTTTGTGCCGCATTTGACTGTGGCTGATGCATTTTATGCGTATCGTTTAAGATCAAAGAAATCTGTTATTCATAAAAAAAACAAAAAAAAAACTTAACATTTGGGGTCAATCCAACCAAAATTTTAGCCACATATTTTTGGTAAGTCACCACAACCGCCATTTTTCTCTTGTTTTTCCTATTGAGTCACTGCTTATCAAGACTAACAGCCATTCAAGGATAAACGGTGTTAATGAGACTGAAGTGTTTATTAGTTGATAGATGAGGAAAACTACGAAAGTACCGTCATTGATCAATTGCACGAACGTGTTAATTATTGGGAAAATTTTAATAAGTATCTGTTAACATTGGACTTGAAAATGACTGCGTTATAACCAGCAAGGAAACAGTTCCACAAACAGACAGTCCTGGAAAAGCAATTTTGCCTATGAAAATTCTATCTCACATTAGGCATATGAAGGATAAAAATCACTATGTAAAAATAACAAAGCAATATCACAAACATTGTATGTGTTAAATGTTTGCAATAAAGTATGGATGTTTGTACATTATGATCCATTTTAATTAAAAACATTCTTATGTACTTATGTGTCATGTCGAAATAAGTAAAAAGTTCAAAAATTACAAAAAAATGATCCAGTATTGCACGTAAAAATAAAATTTATCAAATAATGTAATTTTATCAATTTCTGCCATTGAGGCCAATTTCATTTCAATTTCATATGACTGACTGAATTATCTCCCTTGTTTTCAATTTACTTCGGCAATTTCAAATGAGAAAATGGCGGATCGAGAATATACGATAATAGTAATATAGTTCTAGTAGATCTTTTACTTGATCATTTTTAGCAATTTTTAGATTTTTTTTATTTATTTATTTATCTTATTTTATTTTTTTTACAAATTTTGACATGACACGTCAGTTCGTAATAATTTTTTTTTTTTTTACTTAAAATGCATAAGTAAAAAAATAAATCAATTGGTTATCTTTTGGGGATAACCAAATGCATTTCTAAATCGATTTTTATAAGGACTTTTTAAAAAATTTTATTCACACGTATAGAAAAAAAGTTACGCCATTGATTTTTCTTTCTTTTTTTTTCTTTTTTTGTTTTCCTACTGAACTTGGTGAGTACTTACTCATGACACACAGGAGACTTATTGGTTTGTACTGAGAGAGAGAGATTACTTATCACCTGCATTCTTAAATGGCATACTGATGAGGTTTTACAGGGTGTTGGAAAGCACTTCTCCTTAAAGCAACGCTTAAAGAGTTTTGTAAGTATGGGGGTAAGTTCTGGTTGAAGCTTTTTCAACACTATAATTGGAATGCCGCTTTACTTGAATCAAGGTTCTTGATTAGCTTGGCAATCTCACGCACAGATATTTCTATGTTGCATAGCATGTTGTCTGTTATAGGAGGAAATATGGGGAGTTGATCGCCTTTGTCGTGTAGGGTAGAATTAGCTGCAAAGTTCTTGGCAAATAAGTTTGGCCTTGTCTGATGCTGACGAGATGATATCAAGTTCATTGATGATGGTTGGGATAGAACGCACGCTTCTGTTCAGGATCCTATTTGCTATTTGCCAAAACTGGTGGGAATCTGACCCGGAAGTTGATTCTTAGTTTACTTTAAATATAGAAAAGTGATCATCTATAACGAAGTCTGAAATAATTATTCATTTTTTTTTTTTTTTTTTTAGTGAGCGGGGGGACGGGGGGCTTTTCAAGCTGTTAACATATATGATCGCCTAAAAAAAAAAATCTCACTTTTCTTTGTTACTAAAATACGATGTGTGAAAATTTACCAAATGTTGAAAAACAACAAAAAAAAAAAAAATCTTATCACATTGGATATTATAAGTTGGTTGGTTGGTTGTGTTACGGCATATCAACCCTTTTCAGGTTATTTAATGCTGAGGATATTGTAAGTAAATACACATCCAAAAAATAAATGAATAATTTCCACAGAAGGAATAACTCTTACCCTCGTACAAAATCGAAAAAAAAAAAAAAAGAAATTTGTGTTTTTATTAGAAAAATCTCAATGTTTACTGGAACGAGCGATCAAGTATAAATAGATTTTATGGCCGTTTACAATTTAATCAAAATATTTCAGCTCGGAACCATTTTAACAGCGAACTTAATATTTATACAGTGGCAATGTATTAATTTATAGATAGCTTATAGACAACAATGATTAAAAGAAAAAGAAAAATGCACAGGTGACTTAACGTTTCAAGGGAAGCAACTTTGTGATATGGTTTAAAGTTATCTCCCTTGAGTAAACAGTAGTGAATTCTTATCCGCATTAAGAAATATCTTACGTTTTATTAATAATTTTTTTTTTTTTGTATATAAAAAATTATTATAAAATTTTTAAAAATATAATACAGAAAAGAAAAATTGTCATGTAGCTGGTATTCGTTTATTCTTATTTTAAAAGCTGATATTCACAGAAGGAACTACATGAAAGCTACCAATACCCAACAAAAATGTTGCAATAGTTGCAACAGAATTTAAATACAACACTTAAAGCTTGCAGTTTCACCGATAACACTGGACCATAGTCTTAAATAATCAAATTTTATTTAATTAATCATTTTCAATCCTCTCATTGTATTCTTCATCATTCAACTGACAATCCCTCCATCTCATTAACCCTCATCTTTAGGAGCTTTGAGGCTGATTCAGTGATTCATCCATAAAACTGAAGAAATGTGTACCTATTTACAATGCCTCCTCACAGGACAGGGTTAGGGTCGTTTTTTTAATGTGGAGAAAAAGTACAAAAATAAAAATTGTCTCAGTCGTTAAGAATTTCTCCTATACATAATCTGTGGCGATAACCACTTCCATATTTAGATTTTGGTTTTTACCTCATTCATATATTATTTAAATTTTTGCACTTTTGTACGAGTGTCATGGGGCGAATGTGTGCATTTTAGTTTCAGGAACGGCCGACAGGGGGCGTTTCTCATTCAAAGAACAGACGTCGAACTCGTACCTTTCTAAAAGTTCGTGCAAAAACCTTTATAAATATTTCGTGTTTTTTAAATTTAAAATTATATTTTGCTACATTGACAAACTAAAATTATATTTTGATATATTTTTATGCAATCTTATTGTGAAAAAAAAAAAACAAGTATTTGCTGCTACATTTTATACAATCTTACATGAAAAACCCCAAATAATTCTAAAAAAACAATCTATAAATGTTTCGCTTTTCCTATATTTTTTGTGTTATTGATTTCGTTATTTTTTGCGTTTTCGGAGACACTATTTGAGGTTCACAAAACGGCCGGTAGAGGGCGTTTCTCATTCAAAGAACAAGGGTCGATAACTCGTCTCAGTCGACTTGTGCTACTGTCGTACCTAAATTTCTTTAAATTCAAATTTTTCTTTCCAAAGTGTTCACAATTATATAACACTAGTGCTTTTTATTTTTATTTATTTATTTTTTTTTTTAATTAAAATCAAATAAAATACACTTTTCTTCCACAAACGATGCAGCCCAAAATACAAATTTCAAGTTTTTTTCCTCAACTTCTCATGTTTATTTCGCTATTTTTTTTTTTTGTGATCAAGAACAAAGGACCGCTTGAAATATAAAAGATAAAAAAAAAAAATATTAAATATAAAACAACATCGTTTTCCTGCTTCAAAAACTCCCCCACAACCTTGAAAATGCATAACGAATGGTATTCACCCAGTGTTGCCCGTGTGAAAATATATTACTGGTCGCAAATCATTTTCTACCTTGTCAGGGTACAAAACTGCCTTTGAAATCTAGTGGATGAAGGCCTTTTCGTCTCCCTTTTTATCACATAAAAACGTTGCGAATCTATCTCTACTCCATCATTGTTTTTATCCTAACTCTCTATCTTTTTTTTTTTTTTTTTTTTTATTTCGTCCTTGTACCAATGTACTCCACCCAGGCAGTTAATTACCAACTCATCGAATTCACTATCCTCTTTGGCCCTATGGTTAGTGTGGAAAACTAATTACCCACCTCTCTCTATTTTTTTTATTATTATTTTAACCACGTGGAAGCCATTGTTAACATCGCTTCGTCCTTGTGCCAATATCCTCCATCTGGGCAACGCCAGGTATGCCCTGCTAGTATTATAAGAAAACCAAAAAAACTATTAGGAAATTAATTAAAGTGAACGTTTAAAAGAATATGCAAATTAGCTAGATCTTTTGCAGATAAACGCAATTCCCCACCCCATATATAACAAAGTTGTATTTTCCTTTTAAATAAATAGGAAAAAGTTTTTTTTAATATAAATATCAATGCACAAAAAAAAAAAAAAAAAAAAATTGATAGGAGTATAGATACACTCGGCTATAAACTCGATGGTTGTAGGTTCAATCCCAGGCTAGAGAACGTGTTAGTTTAGCTGCACTGATGAGCTGTGATACAGTGAAATAGTACTGTATGTGTACGACTATTTTTTTAGCCCCTCACTCCTTGTTTGTTCTATAAATAAACAAGCAGCTCGAGCAATGTAAAAGCGATGGGCGAATGTCTATTTAAATGAACATTTGATGAGGTCGTTTGTTAGCACCGATCCTATGGGCCAGACTATCAACTCGATGGTTGTAGGTTCAATTCCTGGCTAGAAAAACAGTACTATATGTGAATGACTATATATATTAGTTTTTTTTTTTTTTTTTGGAAAAAGAAATCCAGCAGAGTGCTCAATTAAAAAGAAAATCCGAAAAATAAGAGCGTATTTATATTTTGTGTACAGAAAGTTGTTAGATGAGATAAGTCATTGGCACCAATGAGTTATCTCATCTAACAACTTTCGGTACACAATATATATATATATATATATATATATATATATATATATATATATACACACTAGCAGGCCACCCGGCATCGCTTGGTCGTAAAATATGCTTAAATATATTTTAATATGCAGATTTCATATTTATTATTATAGTCAACTATTTCTTTAAGTACATCAAAAAGATAGCGTAACAAAGAAAAAAAGTGCACCATTCCTTCCGATTTTCGGATTTTGTGATCATTCCCATAATCCTTTATTTTCTTTTAAAGTTGAGTTCTTATTCTCCTAATGAGTTAAGAGTGGAATAAATGTAAAAATTGACATAATTACATGAATGATTTTGCGCTACAAAACCGGTGTTGTCAAGAATCGAATATTTTAACATACTTAAAGAAATAAGTGGTAAAATGGTCAACATATTGAAATTTGGAATATAAACTTTTGTCTAATATATATATATATATATATATTAGACAGATGTGCGTGTTAAATAAATGCCAACATTTATGTTTTAGATTCATTTGAAGCAATTTTCTGTTTTGTGAGAATATATTAAAGATATTTTTTATAATTTTTGCTGCTTCTCTTTTGATCAAATTTTCGTGCTTGTACAAAGGAGGGGGGATTTGAAGAAGAGAAGTTATCGTTTTGACGTCAGAGTTTGCTCAATTGTTGCCAACAAAGTCTCCTCATCTTCTCACTTCGACCCAATCCCTCCATCCTTTTGCTGCAGTCAGCCTGGCCAACTTGGGTGCAGATCTGAACGTGGCTGGCTTCGTAAACAGAAAAGAATGAGACAGACAAGCCTTACAGATTGTTTGAGAAAAGGCAGAATGCCACAATAAAAAGGAGCTGAAATAGGAAGCCAGAATCAGTCTAGTTTATTTTACGGCATATCAACCCTTCTTGTGTTATTTAATACAAAAAAGAAAATTCTGGAATTGATTCTATGGAGTATTTTTGCCACAGCTGGGCTGGTGCATCTACCACAAATTTCTCACTTTTAGACAGGGTCTGAAAAATAGTCTCAATCTAATAGGTCCCACACTTGCTGGAAAAATGGTTGCATCATCACTTTGTGAATGAACTATCCTGTATTGCAGTGCACAGTGTGGACAAACAAACAGTCTCCTCTTTAAAAACGCTTGTCAAGCTAGGTTACCATTCTCAGCGATAGGCGACTTATGAGGGGTGGGGGCAGTCCAAGAGAGCGGTGGGTGGGGCACTAGTAGATAGAGGTAAAGAGAAAATGAAAAGTTTTAAAAGAAAGATGTTACTTTTATTTTTCTAAACGTTTCTATTTCATTAGCTCTCTCTCTCTCTCTCTCTCTCTCTCTCTCTCTCTCTCCTTCCCTGAACAATGTTGGGTAGCTCTACTAGTCTATGGAAAAGGTAAATACATTTGTGAAAAATTAAAAAAAAAATTTTTTAATTCATATTAAATAAATAAAAATAATAAATCGCCTTGTCGATGTATCGTCTGCTTCAATTTCTACAACTTTAAAATGAGTTTAACTCTTATATTAATGTTTCATTATATATTATAATGAATCGATAATTGTGAAATAGATTATTATTTGAATAAATACAACGATTGTCCAGTAGCAATAAATTTTAATCGCTTTAGAATATTTTCATTATCAACATTATTTCTCTTCATATTATTGTGAAAGTGGTTAGGGAGGGGAAACGGAATAACCCAGCATCAAGAATGTCATTATGCTTTTTTCTTTCTTTTCTTCTTTTTAATACTCAGTGTTGTCCAGAAGCAATTAATGCAAGATTACAATATTACATCTAAAACATATAGCTATAGTAAATGAATTACATTATTAGTTTTTCAAGTGATAAGGCAAAAGAGAGGAATGGGTTGGGCGGAGAAGAAAAAGAAAGTTGGGGAAAAGTAAGAAAAATGGAGGAGAGGGGAGAGAAAAATAAATTGACAATTAGGAACAGACAGAATGTAAAATATAAAAATGTTAAATACACCTACACATTCTACCAAGTTTTTTTTTTTTTTTTGGTCCCAGACAATGCTGGACAGTCCTGCTAGTAAATAATAGTAATAACAATATTTCTATATAATAACAATCGTCCACTCTATAATAAAGACCAATACATACATTTTATTATATATATATATACACACACACACACAGCATAATCACATTGACATCCCAGTTTCTGCTGGATCACTGAAGTTAAGCAACGTTGAACATGGTCAGTACTAAATGGGTGACCATTTGGGACTTCCAGGTGCTGTACACACTCTCCGCTTATCTCGGCATTGTTTCCAGTCGTCCTGGACTTCTCTTTGCCACTGGACTCAAACAGTGCCGATTTAGGAGAGGTGTGGTTGGAGATTGCGTAACTCTTGCCTCACAATTATATGCGCAGCTGCCCCTGCTGGGGATATCCTTTGTCTTTCGAGACTGAATGGAGGCATTGATATATATACACTAGTAGGCTTCCCGGCGTTTTCCAGTCGTAAAATACACGTAAATATTATATTTTTAATTCATGCAGATTTTTTATTTCTTATTATTAGGGCTAGGACAACAGCATATTCTTTTCCTTGTTTTGATTCTCAGGTATATATCCATTGATGTCTTATATGTTTTTATGCAGAGTGATGTGGTTCTCGGTTGATTAATTGTGTCTGTGTTGGATATATACTCGAGAGTCAATACAATGAAAAGAATATGCTGTTGTCATAACCCTAATTATTATAGAGCCAATTCTTTATCGATTATTATCCAATAGTATAGTAATGATTTTAAAAGTTATAAAAAAAAAACGTAGGACTTGGGTACCATCCGTTAAAATCAAAACCAGAATGTTTAGCGCTCCAGCCTTTGTGGTTATTTATCTCTGCAGCATCGTTACTATCCGAGCTACCAACAAATGGATACGAAAGGTTAAAAAGTAAGCAACTTTTAGCTTTGAATGTTTAATTTTGCGCATGCGTAAAGGTAACAACAGGAGTAATGTTTTATTTGACTTAACATGCCAAGAGCAATTGGTAGTTTTTTTGTTTTTTTTAATTTTGACATCTTAGCAGCAATTTTTGCCAGCTAATCACCAAATCGAAAATGTGCTACAGGTCCAAATACCATAGATATCAAATTTCAACTTTGTAGACCAAATATTAAGAGAGGAGTTTGGTAGACACTTTTTGCACACACACACACATATTTCTGTGTGTTAGAACATTTTAATCTTAAATTCTTCACAATTATGCAGAATGAAGAAACTATACATGAATAGAATTCAACGTAATAGTGAAATGAAACCAATCATGTAATCAGAAACTATAAAAAATGAATAAGTAATTAACGTTCGTTTTTCAAAGGAATATGCAAAGTAGTTAACCTTCATGTAGTCGTTTGCATATCCGTGACTGAGTATATTAAGTTTGTTTTAATAATTGTTAAATAGAAAACGTAGGTTTTAAATATCAATATCAGAGAGGAAAAAAAACACCCAAAAATGTGTATATATATATATATATATATATATATATATATATATATAGTGTGCGCATGTTCATTCCCATCACATGAAATTTAGTTTAAAAAAAAAAAAAAAAAAGCATAAAAGACTGTCGGATGGAACCATTTCCAGTGTTTAGGGCAGAGTAGAAAGCAAATAACATGTTTAAGAACTTTGGTGTCTAAAATGAAATTGGAAACAAATCCTTCACTCTATTTCCATAATGAGACTTTTTTTTGTTCTTCCATATTGATTGATACTTTTTCTTTTTAAAATTTCCCAGTTTGAGAGACATTTTCTTTTTCTTTTATTGACCGAGGTATTATCTATTATATAAAGAACAGTTATATTAAGCTAAAACTCTAAAAGTACAAAACAAACACTCACAAAGTTGATATTTTATTGATCGACGATGCCCCAGACGAATAATACCTAAAATTTAGCCAAAATTCATTCTTTTGCCCTAAAACTAGTGCAAATTTTGGTGGGACTCCATTTTCCAGCCCTTTGATATACTAGCTAAAGGGAAATAACCGACTTTTTTTTCCACAGAGTTATTTTCCTTGTGTCGACTCATTCCTCGAGTAATTTATAAAAATGTGTGTGTGTCCAGAGAGGGGAATGGGCTAAGTAGAGAAAAAAGATAAGGAGGGGGAGGCGAGGGGGTGGAGAAAGTTTAATTAGAAACTAGCAGGGGCTGCCTAGCCTTGCCCTCTCGTAAAATATGCTTAAATATATTTTATTTCATGTCAATTTTGTATTTATTATTACAGAATCAATTCTCAATTGAATATTATATTGTACCTAATATATAATACTGACTTCAAATGTTAAAAAATAAAAAATGACTGATGTCGTCAGCTAAAAATCGAACCCAAAACATTTAACACTCGTGTCACATTTCCTACCGATGCAGCTATCAAAAGTACAAAATATTTAATAGAAAACAACTTGAAGAAATTAATTGAATTTGGTTTTTGTTTAACAGCATATCAACCCTTTTCAGCTTATTTAATGCCAAATCCAGTGATTTTGAAGAAAATTTTTTCAAGAGAATATATATATATTTTTTTCAAGTCAGTTTCTATTTAATCCATAGTTGGGACCCTAACAGGTACTACCACTTCAGATCAGAGTGGACCTGGGAGCAATGGCAATTAAAGGGTAGCTCCACACTCCCCAAAGCCCGCAAGCTGGGGCCTCACCATCGAATATAGTTTAAGGTCATACTGAATTTGGACATGCGCAGAAATACAAATATGTCTGCAAACTAAAATGAACATTTTGCATTTCATCTTGCTGACATTTATTCATCCATCCATTCAAACAAATATTTTACTTGTCATAAACCATCCTTGACGTATAATTACTATTTCCTATTAATTTCAGTGTCATGGGATCAGTAGTTTAAGAGTTTATCGGTTAAATATTTTCAGACATACATACATATATACATCTGTTTTATTTATATAGATATGTTACATTTTTGCTCCAGCTAACGCTCTGCTAGTTTTCTGTTTTGATAAATATGAATATTAGTGTGAATACTAGTGAAACAATTTTTTCCCCAATATATTTGATAAAGTGTGTACACTAATAATATTTTGCCCACCCACACACCCACACACAAACCCTAGAGAATGCCAGTGTCCATTGCCAGTGAAAGATCAAAGGTGAACGTCTGTTGCAATGATGTCAAGTTATCTGCACTGTTATTGAGAGAGTTAGAGAGTACTGAAAATCTGGTTGTCACTCAGACTCTAGGGAACACCAGATTATTGCTAGTGGGTGGTAGCTGGTGATTGGTCTGTGTGAGAACTCCTAGTGAGTAGATAATAATAATGATAATAATAATAATATAGAAGTAAAAAGGCTTGGTTTTAGTCATGAAACAAGAATGTCTTCATGGAAAAGTCATTTTCGTGAAAATTTTGGAACGAAATCAAAATATGATAAATAGTGGTATAATGCTTGTGAGGGAATGGCTCATGGTTGTCTAGTTAAGATGATAATATCAATTTATATAAGAAGCAGAACAGTGTTTGGGTGTGACGTCAGAATGTTATCAGTTTGAAAATTGAGTCTGCTACTTTTAATAACCAAACTGAACTGAACAAATTATATGACGGACAGTTAGACATTTATAATTCAATGAACATTTCATAATTTCAACTAAAAGTTGTTCATGCTTTCATAAAAATTCACATTAACATTCTGTAGCTTTTTGATGCAAATTCTGAAGAACACAGGCCATAATAGTAATTATAAACGTCGAAAATATAATTAAGATAATGGCGGTTGCCAATAAAAAAAAATCCAAAAAACTTAAGATCTAACTAACCTATTTACCAATCTAATCGATTTCCGGTTTTGAAAATGAAAATGTAGATCAACACATATCTGTAAAATTATTATTATTATTTTTTTTTTAATAAACTAGCGGGGGTACCCACCGTTGTCTGGGTGTGTAGAGGTGGTGTAGTAAGGAAATCCGGGAGGGGGGGGTTAAAAATGTGGCAGTAGCGGAGGAGGGGGATCAAAACAACAGTAGGCACGAACCCGTAATGCGAAGGAGGAAAAGAAGGTGTAAAAAAAAACCTAACATCTTAGCGGATATGTCCATCGCGAAACCGGAAGTTGCGAGCGTTGGAATTAAGGGTAGTCAATCGAAAAGAGATGATGACTTGCGAAAATGTCAATAAAAAAACCGACCCCTCCTTATTGAAAACTGTCTAGCTGAGGGTGAAGGAATTAATATTTTTGGCCAATTTTTCGATATTTGAAGAGACTAAGCTTTAAACGATACTGATTTTTTGTCACGTTTAGCGTCTGCTGAAATTTTTTGCGAGACATACAAACACTTTACCTTTTATATAATAGAGTATTTAAATATTGGTCAAATCCTATTTTGGTCACTTAAATCGGTTTCAACATTACTCTAAACAACTTATTTTTCTTAAACTATATTTTAGTAAAAAAAATCAAAAACCATTCCATGAAAGCCTGATAGACCCCATTATTTTATTATACCACACCTGTTCAAACTGAAACACGCTTATCACGATATTCTTATGTGGATCTATATTAAAAAAATACTTGTTAAACTTTGTGACATATTCCCATTCTTTAGAGGTCAGGCGCGAACGCAAACCCCATAATTTTATTATACCATATTTCTTGAAAACTGAAACATAATTATCAAAGTATACTTACGCGGACAGATATCAAAAATGTTAGTTAAAGTTTGTGACATTTTCCCATTCTATGGAGGCCAAGCGTGAACACAGACCACAATTTTATTACGTCATCCCCGTTCAAGCTGAAACATACTTATCAAAGTATTCTGATACGCATCTATGTAAAAAAAAAAAAACCTTGTAAAAGGTTTTTTTTTTGTTTTTATTTCAATTCTGTGTGGGGGGGAGGGCGTATGCAAACCCCACAATTTTAATAAACCATCACTGTTCAAAATATAACATGGACATTTTTGCCCCTTGATATTTTTGCCCCTTGATATCTCTTCTATCATCGTATGCGGTCAGTTTAGTATAATAGCAAACCATATTGGAGCCTATTCATGTACAGACAGACACACAATCAGCTTTATTATATAGATATGTATACGAGGGGCGTGCAATAAGTAATGCCCCTGACCCACTTTCCATAGCAGTAGAGCAACGAACCTTGGCACAGTTATTAGTCTTTCTCTACATAGGAACCATCCAGAGTTATGCATTTCTCCCATCATTTGATGCAGCTCTGGAGACCGTTTTTGTAGAACACCCCAGGTTAGTTCTCCAACCACAACGTAACTTCAGAAATCAAGGCTGCATCATCTGGGAAACGCTTTCCTTTCAAAAACAACTTCATGGCTGGGAAGAGGTGAAAGTTAGAGGGTGCAAGGTCAGGAGAGTAGGGGGGATGGGGGAGATTTCATAACCACACACCCGTGCTTCTGATCTGGTGACATGCGAGTTATGGATCGGAACGTTGTCTTGCAGGAGGAGGGTACCCTAGCTGATCTTGCCCCGCCTCTTGATTTTGATAGCTTCCCTTAATTTTCTTAAAAGTAAAGCATAATAGGCTCCTGTAATTGTGGTACCCTTTGCTAGGAAATCTGTCATCACTATTCCGTTCTGGTCCCAGAAAACTGTGAGCATGACTTTGCCAGCGGAGAGCCGCACCCTTGCCTCCTTTGGAGATGGTGAATCCAAGTGCTTCCACTACAGTGACTGGGCTTTGGTCTCTGGATCATAGTGATGGACCCAGGTTTCATTCTGTGTAATCAGTCTTTTGAAAAACTTTGACTCATTTTCTTGGCACATCTCCAAATTCATCTTTGAGCACTGGATGCGGTCTCGCTTCTGGAATGGTGTGAGCAACCTGGGAATCCATCTGGCAGACATCTTATGCATATGCAAATGGTCATGAATGATAGTTTCCACAGACTCTGTACTAATCTTGACATGTTGGGCTATTTGGTGAATAGTAATGCGCCGATCTTCCAAAACGGCAGCCTTAACTTGACGGACAGATGCCTCATCAATGGCAGAAGGGGAGCAACCAGGTCTGGGAGCTGTTTCTACAAACTTCCGGCCATGTTTGAATTCACGATGCCAGCATTTTACAAGGTCATATGATGGGGCATTATCACCATAAGTTTCTTTCATTTCATCAAAAGTCTCCTGTAGTGTGGCGTCCTTTCAAATACAAAAACCAGATCACTGGTCTACATTCAACAGGTTCCATTTCACACCTGACTCAGTTCAAACACCTGTAAAACAGAAACCACAATTAGTTCAGAGCTGTAATTGGCCACATAACCCATAGAGATATAAATCATTGCACATGCAAAATTTCAGCTAGATCAGACAACTGGAAGTGGGTCAGGGGCATTACTTATTGCACGCCCCTCGTATTTACATTTTTTTTTTGTAAATAAATCTGTCTTTACAAAATTTTTACTGAAATAATTAATACTGAAAGTAAAACATCTTACCTACAACCTATTTCGAAAATTTATTTTGCTACCGAATTTTGACTGTTCAAAGTTTATTGGAAATTAAAAAAAAAAAAATAAATTAAAAAGATGGTGTCTTCTGTGTCATTGGTCCAGAAGCCAATTTCAGTTTATAACAAAAAATGCTTTGAACAAATAGAAAAACAAAAAAACAAGTGGAGCATGAGTGCAAAGTGAACGAGCCATGAAAAAATGACTAAGTTCAGCATTTGCCCACCTCCACCACACCTATTTAGCCCCAGAAGTCCCCAGGGGACGTCAAATCCTGGTGAAGCAAACGATGCAGTTTTAGGCATTAACATATGTAAATTTGAGTTCTGCACCATGCAAAAAAAGAAATGACTAAGTCCATCATTTGCCCCCTCCCTCCCATTAAGCCCCAAAAGCCCCCAAGGCCTTAACATATTTAAATTTGAGTTCAGCACCATGCAAAACTGCTAAATAGACATACACAAGAAAATTTTGGACAAATATGGTAAAATAGTACCAAAAATGGAGTGTTTTTATTAGCCCTAAAAGAGCCTCTGTAGCACACCCAAGAGTTATTGCGAAGTATAGATAAACAAAATTATAGAGAAATCAGTTAGTTACAACCTTTCAGGAAGTTTTATAAAAATCCAAGGCATCAATTTTTTTAATAAGCACAAGAGTGTCAATTTTAGCTATTTTAACCCAAAAGGCACCCTCAGGGGCGCAACTGAAGTTTTCCTAGAAAATCCGTTCTGTTACTTTTTTTACTCATATCATATTTAATGTTTGTGGAAAATTTCAAAAGATTCCAAGGCGTAATTATTGAGAAAAGTGCGGCCAGATGAACGAACGAAGGTGAATTTACAGGTCCACCCTCCTTTTGTCAGAGGAGGAAAAAAATTCTTACAAATATAATGTCATCTAGTAAGTAAGAATTAATAATGGAAATAATAATTATTAAATCTAACTAATCTGACTTATAGGTAACATCTCATTAATCCATAAAAAACGTACAAAAATGGCATGTAAGCGCAACTTTGTTCATACAAGATTCATTTCAACAGCTAACACATTAAATCGTCATACAGTAGAAATCAAGCTATTTTTTTTTTTAATATTTTAATAGTAATTCAATAAAGAAAACCTAAATCATGTAAGAACAGACGGAAATAATTTGATAATGCAGCAAAACTAAAATTTTCAACTTGGATTATTTTTATTTTGAATGAGAACATAACTACTCAACTTCAAAACCATCATATTGACGAGTCGCCCTTTTTAAGAAGAAACATACCATGAAGATTAAGTTAAAAATATCAATATTTCGAAATAAAATGTCATTGCAAATAACCTAATTTGAAGTCACCTGAAAAAAACAAAAAAAAAACAAACAAATAACACAAGAGAAAGAATTGCACATTTATAAAACGAGAAATAATTAAATTTTGTTTATATAAAAATTTCACCACCCCAATAAATAAGTTATCACAAGTTGAATTCGAACAGAATTCTACTATATTTATCCATTTTCACATGCTAAACTCTAGACTGGTTTGTGATACCTAATGAGAGTTGCTATCAAGAAAAAGAATGTACTCTGATGAACTCATTGCACTTGTGCCCCCCCCCCGACATACATATCCCAACAAACCTGCTTAGCAACAAAATCAAACCCCTTCACTGCTGAGGTCCCTAAATGCCAGAAATCTTTCTACTCTAATAGCTTCTTCCCTCGAACAGCTAGACTCTGGAATTCCCTTCCTGTTGCCTGCTTCCCAAACTGTACTGATATGCAGAAGTGCAAATGTAATGTAAACCAACATCTTAATCTTTTTGGGGCATGGTCCCCAATTAGTAGCCCCTGATGTCCACGTGGCGTTATGCCTTGTTTGGGGTGAACGTGTGTAAAAAAAAACAAACAAACTCATCATTGCAATTATTTTTCATTTGGAAATCTTCATACTGAACTCTTCTGACGTAATTTATCGCCGTAACCCACAGCAGAGTGACATAACACAAGGGTCAGAAAGCGAGATTTGAAGAGATAGCTCCCAAACGCTGGCATTTCAAATCACATTTTGCGATCTTGTGTCACATATTCAAGCTGTGTGATGGGAAATAAATACTTTCTGATCCAATTGCATCAGAGATGGGTGTATCTGCTGATGACACCATATCATCACCAGCATGAAGGCAATTCAAATGCCCACAAGTAAAACAATCGTTAAATTCATGTGGTCAAGAATGGATGGTCACATTTAATGCTGCCTTTCTTTTGATGACAAGAAAAACCTTTCAGACGATGGATTATCGCGACCAATAGCACCTTTACCAAGAATTCAATGTTTAAACTCCTTGACATGATATTCTCAGGCAACATGAATTGAAATAAATACATATTAAGTTTACTGCAAAGAAGGCAACCTCCCTCTACCAGGCTAGAAAAATTCTCTAAAAAACCACCATTCAACCGTGCATGAAGTACTGTTGCCACATATATATAGGCTTGTGCACCAACAACTAGCCGCTTTCTTTTGCTATGGTGCAGAAAAAAAAAAAAAAAAAAAAAAAAAAAAAATTTCTAAGCTAATAGGTCCCACACTGCCTACAGAGCTTCAGCCTCTGTTGCATCACCATTTTCTACATTTCTTTACAAGTATTTCACAGAATGTGCTCCGATGAACTTACTACTTTTGTAATTCATCAACATAAATTCCCCTGACTCACCTGACTAGATGCTATATTCCATCCTTTCACCATAGAGGTTCATAAAATTCTGGAAGATTTCCTATTCCAATAGCTTATTTTCTCGGATCGCTTGCCTTTGAAATTCTCCTCCCTGCTCAGTTTTCTCAGCCGTGCTAACATGTAGAAATTAAAATGTAACGTCAACAAATATCTTGCTGCCCAACTTCTGATCCAAACACTTATCCCAATAAATCTGGCCCCAATCACAGCAGCCTTTGTCACAGCTTCAGTGACGATATCTTGTCTGAAGGCAAACAAAAGTATATATATATATATATATATATATATATATATATATATATATATATATATATATATATGCAAGAACAAATTTCTCTGAAACAAACCTTTTTTTGTACTAACTTATATTTAAAAAAAATAAATAACTTAAAAAAAAAATAAGTTAAAAAAAGAAAAAAATCGATTCTATTTGTTCAATTCCCAACGACTGCATTGTTTCGTCTTTAGACATCTATTGATCTTTTGCTGACCATAACCATCTGTCAAATGAAACGCACAACAAACCACTCTGCTCACTAATGCTTGGCTGGCAGCCACACACCTGACTATCCTGGCACAAAGTGGGTCCAATTGAATTTCACATAAAAAAAATAATTCTGAAGTATTTTAAATCAAAATGATCGGCCAACACTTATTTCTTAGACAATCACACACAAAAGAATTTATTACAGAAGAATATATAATATTAAATATTAAATAATGTTTGCTCCTCTTAATAGTGTTGAGCTTGATAAGTTTTGCTTTGTTAAAGATTTACTCTTTCATAACTTAATTGTATTACTTATATATAGCAATAAAATCAAGCTGAAAAATAAATTTTCAATAAGACAAACCCATCAGGATAAAAAAAAACTACTCGATTAAGAGAACCAAACAAGTTTTTTTTTTTTTCTTTTTTTTTTTTTTTTTTTTTACATTTCCACCCCATACAAGGCACATTGCCACTTTGGTGTAGGGGGCTACTAAAAGGGGCAACAACTACTGGGGTACTATCTAGGGATTTGGGCAGCAAGATGTCGGTTCACGTTGCACTTGAACTTCTGCAAATCAGTACAGTTGGGGAAGCAGGGACCTGGAATGGAATTCCAAAGTAGCGGTTCTGGGGAAGAAACTGCTAGAGTAGAAAGATCTTTTACATCTAGGGACTTCTACAGTGTGGGGGTGGGATTTTGCAGCCTGTCGGGTCTGTCGAGGGTGTTCACGTCATGGGGACACAAGTGCTTGCAGTTCATCAGAGCATTCATCATTATAATACTTGTAGAACAGGCAGAGGGATGAAACATTTCGTCGATGGGACAGAGGCTGAAGCTTAGATACCAGTTCAGGGCCTATCAGATTTGCGACTCTCTTTTGAACCCTGTCAAGGAGCGAGAGACTAGTAGCAGATGCACCAGCCCAAATATGACAGCAATACTCCATACATTGGCGAATGGTTGGCTTATAGAGGTACAGGATACTTTCGGGTCTTAGTAGTTTTCTAGCACGGTAGAGAGAGCCCACCTTCCTTGCAGCGGCCCTGGCAATGCCCTCAATGTAATTGTTCCAACTCATGTTTCCTATGAACGTTAGGCCAAGGAACTTGAAAGACGTACTCTCAGATAAAGAGTCGTTGGCCATTGCTATAGGTGGGAGAAAAGGTTTCTTGTAATTATTGAATGAAACTAGTTTAGTCTTGGCGGCATTGAACGTGACCATCCATTTTTGTCCCCATTCCACTACAGATTGGAGGTCATCTTCTAGTGTTTCTGCCATTTCTTTAGATATGTGTTCATTTGTTTTCCTATCGTGACTGTTATAGAGTGTGGTGTCATCAGCATATATACCCACCTCAGAGGAAATTTTGTCGGGGAGGTCATTTATGAATATCAGGAACAGTAGAGGTCCAAGGATAGACCCCTGGGGCACTCCCGCATTTATGTCATATTGTTTAGATGTACGACCGTAGAGGACAACCTGGATTTTTCTCTTATCTTAGAAGGATTTAATTATGTTAAGTATTCTACCAGTGATACCGTATGATCTAATCTTCCTGAGGAGACCCTCATGCCATACCCTGTCAAAAGCCTTAGATATATCTAGAGCTACCGCTCTGCCCTCCCCCGCTTTGTCCAGTGAATGGTATATACGTTCAGAGATTACAGTTAAAGAATAAAGCATAAAGTTACAAAGAAACTTTATTACATTATCGTGTCACTAGGGGTTACAGAAGGAGGGATAGGGAAGAAACGTTAAGTCATGACATTTCGAAATTAAATGCTTCTCATCAGAAGAGGGCAAAAAACCATCATTATATACAAATATGAGGGTAAAAACTAGTGGTGGGACGATTAATCGGAATCGTTAATCGTAAGAATCGTGTATTTTGGGAGGTATCGGAATCGGAATCGCATCGTTAAAAAATACCCTAATTTTCTGATTCCTTCATTACGATTCTTTTAGTCTGATGTTGAAAAAAAGAAAAAAATGGCCTGATATTTCTAACCGCAAGAGAGAAATGTAGCATGTTATAAAAAGAAACCAAAGAAATTCATTACTAACAGGGCAATGTTTACAAGATTAATTCATTCAGATCTATTGTAATCAAAACTACAAAAGAGTTAACTTGAAAAGAAGTATGCAGGGCTCTACATTGCGAGTAAAAATTAAAAAAATACGCTTATCTTTTTGGCGACTGTTTTTTTTTTTTACTGACAAATCTTTTAATAGTGAATGAAAATGCTTTTTCAACTTATATTTTCTTAAAATAAATCGAGCAAAGTCAAATTATTTAAACAGTAAAAGGTTTAATAGAACAATATACTTTTTTTTCTTTTTTCAAAGAAGGCTTTTGAAAGAAATATCTCTAAAATGAAATTGATCACGTTGTATTATTTCGCAAAATTTTGAAATTTGGACCAAATGAAAATTCGTTGAATTTCTTGAAATCTTTTTTTAACTCTTTGGTCCACGACTTAGCAAAATTACCAACTAGTCACCCAGAGCAGTTTTATTAGTGAGGGTCTTTTTTTTTTTTTGCCTAAATCACCATCTAGGTGTCACCAATTTTTTTAACCCTCCTTAACTTCAAAGAGTAAATACAATATATACAACTAAAAAAATAATTTTTAAAAATGCTGATTCTATTCATGAAAAATTCTTTTAACTAGAAATTAAAACTTAGGTAAAGATAGCTGACTGACATCAACAGGAGCACTGGTTAACTACTGAACCACGTGGAAACGTGTGGGGGGGAGGCGGAAAAAAGGAAATTAAATGATGATAATAAATTATGATAACCGTCTTTAAAAGGCACTAAACTCCTAAAATTTACTTCTTTAAAATTTTAGGCGGCATTCCCCGGCGATTTTAAAGAACTCTCTCTCAAAAAAAAAAAAAAAAAAAAAAAAAATTAAATTTTTAAGGTTTGGGAAAGATATATTTATTATAATCGAATTCCTGTATGAAGACTGGATCTACTTTATTGGACGTTAATTTGTGAGATAAGTAATTTTTCAATGTTTAATATGTTTTTAAAGTTTCAATCATCAATTAAATTTTTTTTAATTGCGTTTTATTTTCAATTTATTTTTAAAAAAAAAACAGGGTTTAAAATGTATTTTTCAAGGTAACAAGCTTCGAAAGAAGTCTAATTAAAAAAAAATCACTTAATTTTTAATTTCGACAACCCTGAGAATTTAATTATTAAAAAAATATTGAAATGTGACATTTTTTTTTAACATTCTATTAGTTCAATTAATTTTCTTTCAATAATTCATTTCACTCAACAAACTTCACCATTTTTGTTTTGTTTTTCTTTTATCTTTTTCTGTAATTTTGGTAATTATTTTTACTCAATTTTATCTAGTATTTCATTTGTTTTTATAGTGGTATCGTTTTTATATGTGTTCCTTTGATATACCCTATTTCAAAATTAGTTTGGCTAAACTTATTCTTTACGTAAGAACCAACGTGTAAAAGCAATGAAAAAGTAAGAAAAAACAATAGGTGTTAACTACACTTTGTGAATTATGCACGTTCATTTATAAATTATTAAATTAAATATTAATCTTTTTTTATATTTAATTAGTATATATTTTCTTTCTCTTCTGCAATATATTTTTTATTTAATTCATTAAATCTGTTAATTATGAGGACCAAAATAATGAATTGTGTTAATTTATTCTCTAATTTTCTTGTTTTTGTTCTGTTATATAAATTCTATTTTATTTGTTTTTGCCCTGAAGGATTAATTTTATTTTCTTTGTTTTTTTTTTCTGTATTCCAATTAAGTAAAATAAATTTTCTCTAAAATAAATTTTGCTAATTTTTCCGTTTAGTTTACTATATAATAACTTTATTTAAACCAAAACACGACTGTGTAGGCATAAAATATCTCTTCCAAAGTTAGAGAACATATTTGGGAACTACCCGATCATAAGTATAAAACTACCTGGTATATTTCAAAACAATAATTCCCTAGGAATCGGAATCGTACTTGGTATCGGAATCGTTAATCAATATTTTCCTGGAATCGGAATCGTATAAAAATTAGGAATCGTCCCAACACTAGTAAAAACCCTCATATTTGTATAATGCTTGTTTACAGTGTGCAGATGCCAAACAAAAGAAAACCGTGTAGACCTGAATCCGTCCAATTTATATATGAAATTGTTATCAATATATGTAAAAAAAAATATATTTGTTTTCTTTTTTATTTACCCGTTTTGAACTGATTCACACTTCAGTTGCTGTACTCATCGACTTTCTTCAAGAGTATTTTATTGGTAATTTCATACTTAAACATTTATTTCATTATATGTGGGTCAATTAAATGCAGAGTGTATGAAAAACAAAAGTTAAAAATGGAATTCCTTCTCGACTTCGTTTAACAAGATGGAATTTTCCACTCAAAGTCAAACTAGAACACTGACTATGTGTCGGGATACTCTTTTTTTTCTGGATTGGGGAAAAAAGTGGATTTAAGTTTCTGTATTTTTTTTATGAGAATTGTTTTTTTTGTATTATTTGGGTTCATCAGACTATTGTTCTCATCTTGAGTGTCATTTTCACAACGTTTTAGTCGATGTAACCTCCGAACTTCTTCAGGTGTTTCTGTCAGATTCGGGAATTTGAATGGAATTTCGAAGGAACCCTTTATTTACTTCACAGGGGGTAGCATGCTCTCCTTTCATCAGCATCCATGGTGCAGTGGTTAGGGTACTCGGAAAAATCAATTGTGAAAGTGACATTCTCCTGAAGGTTCAATTCTCAGTGTCGGTGACTGAAAAATACTTAGGACCTCTACATAGTTATGGTTGACAGAACGAGAGCATGCTACCACCGTGAAACAAATAAAGGGTTTCGTTTTAAATTCTGCCCAAATTCTCGAATTCAAAAGAAACATTCCAGAGTCTGACAAGATACACCTGAAGAAGGTCGGAGGTTACATCAACCAAAACGTTGTGAAAATGAAACTCAAGATGAGGACAGTAGTCCGATGAATCCAAATGATACGAAAAGTGGACGTGTTTTTAGGACAGTTGCTTACATTCCGCCATAGGGTATAAGTTGAGGTATTATGTATGCATAATGTATACTGGAGAAGAAAATACCCCCCTCCTCCTCCTCCTCCGAAACACTGAACCTCAAATGATTTTGTGCCATTATTATTTACAACACCTATCAATCAAGGCACATCACAACAAATCACCAAATGAAAACAAGAAAAGAATGAATGAATGAACTGCTGCTATAGGTTATCTACACAATGTGACTCCAGCTGATGACGCGATCGGCCGGCATTCAGATCAAAGATCAAAGAATTGGTTTCTTATGCTACAATAGAATCATATTTCCAAAATATCATCCAGCATCTACACTGATTGACTTTGTCACTTAAAGTGAATTATCACGTTTCGAACATGATAAGAACATGATAAAGTGATATTATTTAAAGATGATGTGACACACAGATTAAAAAAGATGGCAGTGAAACAGAAAACATGGAAGACAGACGTGCATCAGATGAATACAGTATAGACATGCACGATGTTGCATGTTTAGTGAAGTGCATAGGTGAACATACTATGACAAGAAGTTTGCAATGAGGAAAAATACTTAAATAAGAGACCACACAAGAAATTAGTTGGGCTCTTTGAAAAAAACATGACACGCGCACAAGGCAGATGCAAGTACTGTACACTCTTTAACCCTTATCCTTGAGTGGCCTCTTGGCCTTGATAATGTGGTGATGCCTATGTAAAAAAAAAAAAAAAAAAAAAGAAGCAGGGTGCGATACAGACAAATGGCAGATGCAAACCAAAAAAGATGTGACAAACGAATGGCAGATGCAAACACAACAAGATATTACAACCAAATGGCAGATGCAATCAAAACAAGATGTGACAAAGGAATGGCAGATGCAAACACAAGATGTGACAAACAAGTGGCAGATGCAAACACAAGATGTGACAAACAAGTGGCAGATGCAAGCACAAGATGTGACAAACAAGTGGCAGATGCAAACACAACAAAATGTGACAAACAAATGGCAGATGCAAACACAAGATGTGACAAAGGAATGGCAGATGCAAACAACAAGATATGACAAACAAATGGCAGATGCAAACACAACAAGATGTGACAAACAAACCAAATAGATTCAAACAGAATGTGACACACACATGACAGATGCAAACAAAGTTCGACACACACACCTAGCAGATGCAAACAAGATGCAACACACACCTGGCAGATGCAAACTAATTGTTATACAGGTACATAACAGATGCAAACTAGGTGTGGCATGGAAAATGGAAACTTACGATAAGTTATGGATTAAAGTTTGTAGTTTTGGTTTGTAGTGACAGCATTTTATACTGCAGATCACTTCATGATAAGCACAAATATTGAGAAATGTTTCATTTTACAGAAATTTCATTTTTTAAGAAACTATATTTTTAAATACTTAGAAAAATATTTTGATCTTTATCTCTTACCAGACACCTTAAACATCTTTTTGTTTTGTTTGATCCATTATATAAAAGGGAAAATGTGTGCTTGCAGAAAACTTTTGACACACGCAGCGGACCATGATAAAATTGGCATTGTTAATGATTTATTCTGCGTTGGTCAACTGAGCTGTTTTTGCAAAGAGGTGTCACTTTTTGCGTCAACATTTTTGCAAGTCATGCCTATCAATCTCAACGTATGTTTATAAAACGTTATTTCAAAGGCCTGTGACGTCATAAGTTGTCATGGCTGTGACAGCTAATGCATTTGCTTTTTTCATCTCTTTTTTTCCTCTTTCGCATTACAGATTCCAGTCTGCCTACTGCTGCTAATTTTTTTTTTTTTTTTTTGTCGCACTGGCATTCGCTGCTATTTTGATTGAAACAAAATAGCATTTTTTTTATTTTTTTTAAAGGTTGAGAGTTGCTCAATATCCTTATTATACCACCTCTTTCCACCCGGGCAATGCCGGGTACCCCCGCAAGTACACAACAAAAACACATTTTCATCCATCTTTCAACACCTTCTAATGCTAGTCAAAGTATTTTCAAACAGTTTTAATCTCCAAAAACCAAACATCTGTTAATAGGCTTCCAATTGTGATTTTCAGGGCACCATGAAGCAGCCTGTAGTAGAGAACGACATGTTTTCCAACAAACTATTTCTGATCACAACAGGATGCCTGGGTGAAAGTTCATTCCTAGGCCAATTAGAGCTCAGTACTATTTTCTAAGTGACATAATTTGAGTTTAGAACAATTCTTTTTCGAACAGGAAATGTAAAGTTCTTTATCTTAGCAACATTAGATTATTCACAAACTTTGCCGATCGCGGGAGGCTCATTTTGTTTTAGAATAATGCTGGCATTTTTTATGGGTAGTATGCCAGTAATCTTTCTGACTGCGCTATTGGTGGGATTATTCTATTATTTTTCTGCTGTCAGCTTTGAATGACATTTTTGAGTGCCACATTGCTATGTTAGTCACTGTGTGACACTGACAAATGGTATGTTACAAAAACCTGCACAAAATGACTAGTGTTTGAATTTAACTGCTAACAGCTTGAAGACTTTCCAACCAATAGAATTATGTCTATAGATTAGTGATGGGACGATGCCAATACTTTTCCTGATTCCAATACAATTACCGATTCTGATTTCTTATAAATTACTAAATATTTAACTATAAAATTGTCATTTCTTTTTTCCTGATTAACCTTAAGAACATTAAATATGCATATGTTTTTTGCAAATGTAAAAACACACTTGTGGAAGTTGATCTACAGTTTTTAGCTTGACTGGTAGTTTAAAATAAATGTATTATTTTAACATAACATTATCAGTAGTGGAAGATTTTGTTTTAAACAAAATCAACTAGAAAAAAAAGTTAATGAAAGGAATCGTTTTTGGCATCGGAAAATAGGCAAAAAATTTTCTGATCCAATTAATTGTCCCAGTGTGCGTGTGTATATATATATATATATATATATATATATATATAGTAAGTTCTGAAAATCTATATGGCAATTAAGCTACATAGAATTTTCTGCATTTGATCCACATAAGGATTTGTGAGACTATTGCATTGGATTGATCTTACCGCTTGTTTTTATATTCACATGATGCAGAGTTTGCATATTGAGCATTTTTTAAGTAAATAATTAAAATAGATACATAAAATCTTATGTAGATAATTTATACAAATATTTTTGCTACATATGTGCAGACCTGTTTCAACTAGAGGCCAAGTTGTTAGTATGAAAATAAGTTAAATAAAGTTGTAGTTGAAATATGTCTGCACATACATAGCCACAATATTTTGTATAAATTGTATATTACATGAATAATTCAAAGAATACAAATTATTACTCCTAATCTTAAAATATTGAGAAGCAAAATATTTAACTGGACAAATATTTTTATGGTAAGAAAACATAAAATGTTTATTATTTTAAAATTAAATTGCTACAATTTTAAATTAAAAAAAAAAAAGAAATTACATTTTCATTTTTAATCTAAAAAAAGTATTTAGAAGCGAAATATTTAACTGGGCAAATATTTTTATGGTAAGAAAATATAAAATGCTTATTATTAATTAAAATCAAATTGCTACAATTTTAAATAAAAAAAAGAAATTACATTACATCAAAAAAAAAAAAAAATTACATTTTCATTTTATTTAAAGAATATTTAGCTGACAATGGCATTTTTTTTTTTTTTTTTTTTTTTTTACAGAAGAGATATTTTTCTCTCAATAGTATTAATCCTGATAGACATTTCTATAAAAGGGACACGTTAAAAAAGCTTGCT